>NC_060142.1:47465544-47782489 GCF_021461385.2 Schistocerca piceifrons | reverse complement strand
CTGACCTGCCTATTTCCCCGACTTACATCACATCGAATACGTGTGTGAAGCGTTGGGCAGCCCTACTGCGGCATGTCCACGTGTACCAACGAGTATCCAGCAATTATCAGCCGCGCTGGTGGTCGAACGGAACGCCCTACCACAAGAACACCTTACGAACCTTGAGACAACCGTAGGAGCACGATGCAAAGCGTGCATCGTCGCCTGAGGTGATTACGCCCTCTGTGAGGAACCGAGTCCCGCCTTTTGTAGCTTCCAGAGGATCCTCATGAATCGCTCTGACTTCAGTTACTTATTGCCTTTGAATAAAAGTGACATTTCCGTGTCGGTTGGAGTGGCCGAGCAGTTCTAGGCGCTACAGTCTAGAACCGCGCGACCGCGACGGTCGCAGGTTCGAATCCTGCCTCGGGCATGGTGATGTCTTTAGGTTAGTTAGGTTTAAGTAGTTCTAAGTTCTAGGGGACTGATGACCTCAGAAATTAAGTCCCATAGTGCTCAGAGCGTTTTGAACCATTTTTGACATTTCCGTTCGTCTCGTTGTGTGTTTATTTCAGTTACCTACTGTACTATTGTATTGCATTAAAATGGCGACCTATAAATGACGGGGGTCTTCGTCCTCACCGTAGTCCTTAGTGGTTCACAACCCCACAACAGGCTACAGCAGTCCACTCACCCCACCGCCGCCCTACACCGAACCCAGGGTTATTGTGCAGTTCGGCCCCAAGTGGACCCCCCCCCCCCCCCCTCCCAACGAGAACGTCTCACACCAGATGAGTGTAACCCTAATGTTTGTATGGTAGAGCAATTATGGTATACGCGTACGTGGAGACAGAGTTTGCGCAGCAATCGCCGACATAGTGTAACTGAGGCGGAATAAGGGGAACCAGCCCGCATTCGCCGAGGCAGATGGGAAACCACCTTAAAAACCATCCACAGACTGGCCGGGTCACCGGACCTCGACATCAATCCGCCGGGCGGATTCGTGCCGGGGACCAGGCGCTCCTTCCCGGCCGGAAAGCACCGCGTTAGACTGCACGGTTAACCGGGCGGGCTACTGTACTATACTGTAGAAATTCTTTCTATGTATGGTCCAAGTTTCAGAGGCCCATGTTAGCTTAGCGGTGACACATTACGCGAAAATTACTTTCATCCATAAGTTTTGCACACCAATGTAAAACGGGTCCAGGAAATGTTTCTTGGATAGGTAACACCGCTTCCATCATCTGCTCTAGGTGTGAACGATGTAAGTAGGGTTCCTGTCTTCAGGTGCAAGAAATATTTTCAGTGGCAGTTTTATTTTGCCGACCCTGTATAAGTGTCAAGCATCAACTGCAGAAGGTACATACGGCGTTTTCCAAACCTATAACGTCAAAATTAGACAGACATTAAAAGAGCCTAACCTGTGTACTTAGCGATAAGGAGCCAATGACTAGAAATGAATATTTCAACTCTTGAATGAGCAAGCTGTGACATGCACATATCGTTCATGTTAATAGAGGAGGTAGAGAACATCGAAACAAACATATTTCAATAAGGAACATATAGACTCTGAAGTCATTTGTAATGTTAGGGAACATTTTGTTAGCCCCGCGGGGTAGTCGCACGGTCTGAGGCGTTTCGTCACGGTCGACGCAGCTTCCCCGTCGATGCTGTAGAATGAGAGGAAGACTGGCTAGATTTCTGCGTGACTGTAGTCCCACTGCTGATAACCGGTTCACAACAGTTCGTGTTGACATGTCTGTGCTCACAAGCTCTCTTACCTGTGCTGTTATAGCTACTCGATCTGACACTGCTGTCCTTTACAATACGACGATCGTGGCGGGCGTTTGTGCTGCGTGGATGTCCAGAAACCCCGTCTACGAGTGTGAGAATGTTCACGTGACCAGTGATACCAGCATCGTTGCACAATTGAAGCAACACGTCCAGCTTGTGTGGCAATTCTCCGAAAGGACTATCCCGCCACTCGTCCCTTTCCAACTCGCTCAGTTGGCTGTAGGAAGCAGAGTGCGTCACTGTAACACGGTTGCCTGCTCGTGTCACACGTCTGCACCACACTGAGCCTTCTGGCTGGGAGCGTTTCTTTTTTCCTTTATTGTTATTTGACACCTTACAATAAGGTGGGCTGGCAGAGAAAATACAATGAAGACACAGAATATATAGAACAAAGTGGGGAGCAAAAAACAGTAGACACAGAAACAAATAACGCGTAGCCTTTCACACGCGAAGACACCTGAGGAAACTGTTGGCACCGCACACGACACTGACGATGGAGACGACACGTGAACGATGGAGCGTGGGCGGCGAAAAACACTGAGGCACAAACACGACGGCACATACACTAAAACGATGGCGATGATCTCCGGCCCGCGAGTGTCCACTTTACGTGTACGAGTCTGGGGACCTGCCAAGAGAGGAAGAAGGTGGTGGGGGAGGGAGAGGGGAAGGCAAAGATGCCAAGGGCAGAGGAGATGGGGGGAGGAATGAAGGTATGGGGGTAGGGGAAGACCAGGGGGGAGGGGGGAGAGAGGGAGGATGGAGGGAAGGGGGAGAGAAGGGAGAGAGGGTGCCCATAGGAACAAACACAGGAAGAGGGAGGGAGGATCAAAATTGGCAGGAGGGGTAGATGGAGGGGAGGAGGGAATCATCAGGGAGGGGGAGCTGGCGGAAGCCACCTTGGGAGAGGGAATGGAGAGTGGAGAGATGGAGAGCAGGTGGGACATGGAAATACAGGCGCAGCAGCGGACGGGGGGCGGGAGAGGAAGGGAGAGACAAGCGGTTGAGGAGGATCGAATTTATGGGAGGTGTAGAGGATCTGTATCCATTCGAGGAAAAGGAGGAGGTGGGGGAACGGAATAAGGTCGTACAGGATCTGCATGGGGGAGGGGAGATGGATGCGATAGGCGAGGCGAAGAGCATGGCATTCTAGGATTTGAAGGGATTTGTAAAAGGTAGGGGGAGCGGAGTTCCAGGCAGGGTGGGCGTAGCAAAGGATAGGGCGGATGAGGGCTTTATAGGTATGGAGGATGGTGGAGGGGTCCAGACCCCATGTACAGCCAGAAAATAGCTTGAGCAGACGGAGTCGGGAGCGTGCCTTGGTTTGGATTGTCTGGAAGTGGGGGTCCAGGAGAGGCGACGGTCAAGGGTGACGCCAAGGTACTTAAGGGTGGAGGTGAGGCCGATAGGACGGCCATAGACGGTGACATAGAAGAGGCGCAAGGAAGGTGTGGTTTTGCCTACTATGATCGCCTGGGATTTGGAAGGATTGACCTTAAGCAACCACTGGTTGCACCAAGTGGTGAATCGGTCAAGATCGGACTGGAGGAGGTGTTGGGAGCGTTGCAGGGTGGGGGCGAGGGCAAGAAAGCAGTGTCATCGGCGTACTGGAGAAGGTGAATGGGAGGTGAAGGCGGCGGCATGCCCGCCGCATACAAAAGATACAGAAGGTGGGAGAGGACGGAGCCTTGGAGCACACCGGCGGAGGGGAAAAAGGTGTAGGAATCTGTGTTATGGATGGTGACGTAGGAAGGACGTTGGGAAAGCAAGGACCCGATCAGATGGACGTAGTTAATAAGAAGGGCGAAGGTTTGGAGCTTGAAGAGGAGACTGGAATGCCACACATGGTCATAGGCGCGTTCGAGGTCGAGGGAGAGGAAGATGGTGGAGCGACGGGAATTAAGCTGTTGGGAGATGAGTGAGGTGAACGAGAAGGTCGTCGGTAGAGTAGGACGGCTGAAAGCCACACTGGGTAACGGGAAGGAGGCGGTGCTGGTGGAGATACAGGTGGATGCGGCGGGTGAGGATGGATTCCAGGACCTTGCTGAAGACCGAGGTAAGGCTGATGGGGCGGTAGGAGGAGACAGCGGACGGCGGTTTGTCGGGTTTGAGGAACATCAGGATGCGGTAGGTTTTCCACAGGTCGGGTTAGTAGCTGATGGACAGGACCACGTTATAGAGCGTGGCCAGGATGGAGAGGAAGGAGGCAGGTGCTCCACGGAGGTGGCGATAGCTGACACGATCGTGACCTGGAGCGGTGTTGCGTTTCTGGGAGCGTTCTCTATTAAGGGACAGATATGCATGGCACTCTGCTAGCTATGCCACTACGCTATCTGTTGGCGGACGACGATGAGGCTATTGTCACTATTACTGCCCCAAGGTGGCATGTGCCATCATCAGATCAAATTGGCCGTAGTGGTGCACTAATTTTTTTCAAGGTGTACTAATTCTTTTCCAGCAGTGTATGTAAAATTTTTATATCTGCACACAACCTGTCTAAGAATAAGCTACCTTACGTGTGGACCACCGCTTCAACTGGAGAGCCCGTTCATTTTAAGCTGTAAGCAGAACAGAACGGCGGTATGGAAACGACCACCTCGCTGCCACCTACGACGCGTGGTGGCGTCGACCATGACTCCTCTCGCGGCAGCGACGGGTGGCGATTGTAGGGCGCTATGGGGCGGGGCAGGCAGTCTTCCTAACAAGACGCGGCCGATACGCACAGTTAGTGACTAATTGCCGCGCCACCGCCATTAGGCGGGACCGGCGCATCCTGCCGGCAGCCACGGCCTTTGTGTGACCACGGATCTGCCTCCCCCTCCCCCTCCCCCCCCCGGGCAGTAATTAAGGCTGAGCCGAGGCTGGAAACGCTCACGCACCAAACATAACGAGCGTGCCCCAGTTCCAGCCACGGCTGGAAGCAATTAATTATTGAGCCGCTAATTATATTATTTCGAACGAGCATCCATTCACCAGTACCTTTTGTGATTCAAGTCACCTGACTGTGGCTTGTCTGTGTAATAACGACGTGGAAAATTTATCCTGAGACCTAATTTGCTCAATTAGACATGCTGGCCACAGCCAATATTAGCAGAAATATAGTATTTAATATACTTGTTTGTTGCGTTATGAATTAATAAAAGTAGACCAAAACTATCAGAAAATCAAAAACTTTGAACATAGCTGTTAAGGTCGAAACGTCCCCTTAGAAAAATTAATGAATGACTGTGCTTAAACTGACACACAATATTTTTAGCGCAATGCAATCTGACATTCAATAATCCCTACAAAAGAATGGCCCTGACTAATATTAACCTATACCTTTCACAAATCACTTACCTCGAACTATTACAATACAGCGAGGGCCACTACTGCCAGCTAAATAAAAGATTCAAACTACTGAAGGCACTAACTACTGATAGGCATAGTTAGCAAATTAAAGACTTTGACAGAGAACAAACAATGTATTTACCTTAATAGTGTTAAAAGGTCATAATATATATTTTCATGACATCCAGTCTTACAAATTTACTGTCTCTGTCCAGATCATCCACTCTCAAAACTCCGCCATCTCACTCCCCATGTCCACCACTGCTGGCGGCTCACCTCCAACTGCGCAACGCTACGCGCTGTTAACAGCCAACTGCCCAAGACTACAATGGCGAATATTGCAACAATGTCTACCAGCCTCAGACTTAACACATCACAGTCAGTGATTTTCATATAGAGCGCTATATGTCGTTACCAATATAAAAACCTAAAAAGCCTACTTACGAGGTTCAGTGACCGTGTCAGAATTATATTAGAACAAATAAGCCCTCAGTCACAAATATTAAGTCAAAATTGACCAGGTTTCGACGTTACTATGAGCGTCGTCTTCAGAATTAGACTAACTGTTCTAAAACATATTAGGTATATAATACATCAATAAAATTAAAGTATTTACTGACTGGAAAAAGATTCAGTACTTACAAGTCACATATTAAAACAGATCTAAGCCGGAAAGGAGACGTCATGAACAAGACTGAGGTGATGCAACCCTTGTTCACTAAAGTACGAGCAGCCCTTAGCGGCTTGCCATCTTACTTACAACTATTCACGACGTCGCCTTTCCGGCTTACATCTTTTTTAATACGTGACTTGTAAGTACTGCATCTTTTTCCAGTCAGTAAAAACTTTAATTCTATTGATGTATTATATACCTAATATGTTTTGGAACAGTTAGTCTAATTCTGAAGACGACGCTCATAGTAGCGTCGAAACCTGGTCAATTTTGACTTAATATTTGTGACCGAGGGCTTATTTATTCTAATATTATCAGAAAATCACTGAGAAAACGGGAGTACTTGTTAATGAAGAAGAGACCGATTATTCAAATCTTATTTTTTTTTTTATTTTTTATTTTCAGTCCTCAGTCTTGTGACTGGTTTTATGCGGCCTGCCACGAATTCCACTCCTATGCCAACCTCTTCATCTCAGAGTAACAATTCCTACCTAAGTGCCGGCCGTAGTGGCCGAACGGCTCTAGGCGCTACAGTCTGAAACCGCACGACCGCTGCGGTCGCAGTTTCGAATCCTGCCTCGGGCATGGATGTGTGTGATGTCCTTAGGTTAGTTAGGTTTAAGTAGTTCTAAGTTCTAGGGGACTGATGACCTCAGAAGTTAAGTCCCATAGTGCTCAGAGCCTTTTTTGAGCCATTTTTGAACCTACCTAAGTCCTTAATTGTTTGCTGCATGTATTCTAATCTCTATTTTCGTCTACAGTTTTACCCTCTAAATCTCCCTCTTGTAACAGGGAAGTTATTAAGCGATGTCTTAACAGATATCCTAAAATCCCATCCCTTATTCTCTCCAGTGTTCCCTATATATTCATTTCCTGACCGATTCTCCGGAGAACCTCCTCATTCCTTACCTGATCAGTCCGCCTAATTTCAAAATTCTTCTATAGCTTCGATTCTCTTATTTTCCGGTTGTCCCACAGTCCATGTTTTAGAACTACACAATGCTGTACTCCAAACATACATTCTGAGACCAAATAGGTGGTGAAAAGCAAGGAAATCAGGTCACGCATCTTTGGATGTAGACGGATTCACTTTCATGACAGTTGCCCGCTTCAAATACTTAAAGGGACTTTTTGCTAAGAACAGTAGAACGGATATACACGAAGAGTCAAAGAAACTGGTACACCTGCCTCATATCGTGTAGGCAGCGCGGGATTAGCCGAGCGCTCTAAGGCGGTGCAGTCATGGACTGTGTGGCTGGTCCCGGCGGAGGTTCGAGTCCTCCCTCAGGCATGGGTGTGTGTGTTTGTCTTTAGGATAATTTAGGTTACGTACTGTGTAAGTGCCGCAACACGATGTGGCATGGACTCGACTAATGCCTGAAGTAATGTTGGAGGGAACTGACACAATGAATCGCCGGCCGATGTGGCCGAGTGTTCTAGGCGCTTCAGTTTGGAACTGCGTGATCGCTACGGTCGCAGTTTCGAATCCTGCCTCGGGCATGGATGTGTGTGATGTCCTTAGGTTAGTTAGCTTTAAGTAGTTCTAGGGGACTGATGACCTCAGATGTTCAGTCCCATAGTGCTCAGAGCCATTTGAACCACAGTGAATCATGCAGGGCTGTCCACAAATCCGTAAGAATATGAGGGGGTGGAGATCTCTTCTGAACAACACGTTGCAAGGCAACCCAGATATGGTCAATTATGTTCATGTCTCGCTAGTTTGGTGGCCAGCGGAAGTGTTTAAACTCGCAATGGTGTTCCAGGAGCCACTCGGTAGCAATTATAAACGTGTGGGGTGTCACTTTATCCTGCTGGAATTGCCCAAGTCCGTCGGAATGCACAATGGACATGAATGGCTCCAGGTGATCAGACAGGATGCTTATGTACGTGTCACCAGTCAGACTCGTATCTAGACGTATCAGGTGTCCCGTATCACTCCAGCTGCACTCGCCTCGAACCATTACAGAGCCTGCACCAGCTTGATCAGATCCCTGCTGACATGCAGGTTCCATGGAATCATGAGGTTGTCTCCATACCAGTACATGTCCATCCGTTCGATACAATTTGAAAGGAGAGTCGTCCGACCAGGCAACATGTTTCCAGTCATCAAGAGTCCAATGTCGGTGTTGACTGGCCCAGGCGAGGCGTACAGCTTTGTATCATGTAGCCATCAAGGGTGCACGAGTGGGCCTTCGGTTCCGAAAGCCCATATCGATGATGTTTCGTTGAATGGTTCGCACGCTGATCCTTGTTGATGACCCAGCATAGAAATCTGCAGCAGTTTGCGGAAGGGTTTCACTTCTGTCATATTGAAAGATTCTCTTTAGTCGTTGTTGGTCCCGTTCTTGCTGGATAATTTTTTAACTGCAGCAATGTCGGAGATTTGATGTTTTACCGAATTCCTGATAGTCAAGGTACACTCGTTAAGTGGCCGTACGGGAAAATACTCACTTCATCGCTACATCGGAGACGTTGTGTCCCATCGCTCGTGCACCGACTATAATACCACCTCCAAACCCACTTAAATCTTGATTATCTGCCATTGTAGCAGCAGCAACCGATCTAACAACTGCGCCAGACGCTTGTTGTCTTATATAAGCGTTGCCTATCGCAGCGCCGTATTCTACCTGTTTACATACCTTTGTATTTGAATACCAATGCCTATACCAATTTCTTTGACGCTTCAGTGTATAAATAGGTGGCCGTCTAGTAACTGCGAAGAAAACACTTTTTAGTTACATCAGAATTCAAAAGAAAAGATCACTTAGTACTAACTCCAAAATCCGCTTGTATTACTCGACTATTACACCCGTAAAATTATGTGCATGTGAAACACTAGTATTTGGAAGAAAGACTAAAAAACTGTTAATATTCTAGAAAGATATACCAGTTTATGATGAAAATAGCATTCAATGAAGGATAAGAAAAAATGATGAAGCAGAAGAACTGTACAAACACCGTAACATCGTTGAAGTGCTGAAGAAGAGAAGGTTGAACTTGGCAGACCATATATCAATAGCGAAGCAGAACAGACAACCTACGATAAGATTCAGCAAAATAATAGATGGAACGAGAGTAGGACACAGCTAGCATGGACATCAACATCAAACCGACAGACAAAAATGGGAGAGTCTCGTAGAGCAGGTGTACAGTCTATAAAGCACAAGTCACACGTAAAATAAAAAATTTGTATTAGGAAAACTTGCCCTACTGTTTGTGTAAAGCAAGTAATATAATTAATTGACAGCATTGCAGATTCTCTTCATAATAGCACCTTTATAAAATTCTGAACTCTAATTATGCAATAATGAAGATATTCATTTGTATAATACAATAAGAATATGTAGGAGAAACGTAATTAACTGGAAAGAATATGAAATACAAATAAATACCGGAAAATTGAATACATTAAACAATTTCTAATGTTGATTTCTCTTGCTACCATACGATTTGCAGCTACTCGGTACGTCTTCAAATTTCGTCTGAACCGAGGAGAAAATAATCTGTAATTACAGCTGTCGGTGCGTTTTCTGCAAATATTACACTGCATAAACTCCTTGCATGCCGTAGAATGAGTAGCCTCCTGTTTTGTAAGGCAAGTCTCAAGTGAGCGCAAGTCTGTAGGAGTTTCATAGTGATGTCTTTGATTCCACTGATCTAACATTAAACACTTAATGTTGTAATTAATTCTTGAGCTATTAAGTGTAGTATATTTTATGCATAGTACAGTTTTAAGTTGTGCCCTTCAGGCTTTGTCGGTGAAGTAAGTGATTCAAAAGTATTCGAGTTTGTAGCCGGTTGGTCATTTTTGCTTTACGCAATATTTCGACAGTTTCTCTAATCGCCCTATATCGAGTGTGAACATAAGATATCGTTCCTCGTTGTTTAGACTGCAATCAAACTCCAGGCACAATTTGATTTATCTTTCTAACAGCAAGGTTCGAAATATTAGGTTGATACCTGATGCAGGCGACTAGGAAAGATATGATCACAACTGGACTGCATACTCGAAAACTTTCAAAGACAACTGTAAATTTTTTCTTAGTTTCTGTTGTGATTCTTTGTACTACAGCGACAATTTAATCCTTTAGAATCCAGAGAATCGTTTACATCCCCTGTACTGCAGATCCTTATTATTATTTGTATGGTACCTCTTCATTCACCGAATAGTTTTGAAATGAATGCAGGAAAATAACACCAGTACTTCTGTTACTCAAAACAAAACGTGACCCTCTCCCAGTTCTGGAGAGCTTGAGAGTGAACCACAAAGACAGATAGTGTGAAATATCGACGCAAACACATCTTTCCAATACACAATGGGAATACGATGAAATAAAAACAATGTTTGTATGGTTTATTCTTGGTATCATTCATTACTGCTTACCAATTATAAAATGTGATATAGAAATTGTAAAATTTATTTAAACATTGCACGTACCATATTATAAATAAAAAGGTGACCAAGAGGTTTACTATAGAATGAAACGTTCACGTTCCAATACGCAGTCGACCTTCGGAATTCTTTGTCACTTTTCACAATAGCTTGTAAATGCGAAAAAATGCCCAAGTTGAACAATGATTCGGAACCCGTGTCAAATTGCCCGCCGCCCCCTCCGCCTCCTATACTTCCCTGAGTAACTTGGTTATAAGGTCGTAGTTAGGTACTAACGTACCATAGGTAATTGGACAGTGTGGGCTTAAAACAAACAGATTTGCTTTTACTATACTCATCGGCTGTCGGCTTATCACCTGGTGCTTTGGGATCTGTTTCCACTGAATACATTAAACAAATAAGGTAACCGACCGAAGTTGATCAATTTCTTGAGAAACTGGTTTATTACACATTCCATTTGGTGTCTTCAAGGCCCATGCGCATAGGTTACGTTATTACGTGCAGTACAACTTAATCAGAGACGAATATTAGAGTAGAAACACATTGATATGTAGAATTCCAAAATGAAAGTAATAATTGTACTAATGGAAATATGCAATATAAGAATTTACCTCATTTTTCAAAGTTTAATTAGAGGTAAAAAAAGGAACCAGGTCAGGATTGGCAATAAATGATTTTTGAATCAGGGAAACTGTCCTGAATCCTCTTTATATTATTTTTCATTTCATTTTTGTGACTCGCAACTACGATAACACAATAAAGTTAACCGAAGATATTCATTTATGAACAATATTTTATGCTTTCCTACTCAGTTCAGGTAGTTGTACGAAACGTGACTCAGCTGAGTGACCTTAAAATATTCACTATGGGAATGGAAGAAAACTGTCGGCAGAAAAGCCTTCAACTTGGCTTTTGAAGCATGCAGTCTGCCACTAGCACCTTCAGCTCCTCTTCATCTGCATCTTTTATCTGTTCTCTGACGATATTTCTGAAGTGCATCGCAGAGGTTCTCTTTTTATCATATGTACTGTGTATAGGTGTAACTGCGGCTACCACCCCCAAGTGCATTTGTTTTTTCATTAATTAATTAAAACTTAATCTGTGCATTCCGTGCCTGCCCATCGAACTACAGGGCTGGCCATTACTACCTACTTAATACGGAGCTCGTATGTGTACATCAGATGGAATGGGAGTTTTCCATATGTTTGCCATAGTTACTGTTGATTGGTATTCGCTTCAACTGTTCGATCATGTGCAGCTGTTGGTCCTTCACCTGTAGGCGCCTACACTTTGTGGAAGACCAACAACGACTAAAGAGAATCTTTCAATATGACAGAAGTGAAACCCTTCCGCAAATTGCTGCAGATTTCAATGCCGGGTCATTAACAAGTGTCAGCGTGCGAAACATTCAACAAAACATCATCAATATGGGCTTTTGGAGCCGAAATCCGACTCGTGCACCCTTGATAGCTATACGACACAAAGCTTTACGCCTCACCTGGGCCTGTCAACACCGACATTTCTCTCGTGATGACTGAAAACGTGTTGCCTGGTCAAGTAAGTCTCGTTTCAAATTGTATCGAACGGATGGATGTGTACGCGTATGGAGACAACCTCATGAATCCATGGACCTTGCATGTCTGCTGGTGGAGACTCTGTAATGGTGTGGGATGTGTGCAGTTCGAGTGATATGGGACCCATGATACCTTTAGATACGACTCTAACAGGCGACATGTACGTAGCCATCCTGTCTGATCATTCTTGTCCATTGTGCATTCTGTCGGACTTGGGCAATTCCAACAGCATAATGCGACACCCCAAACGTTCAGAATTTCTGCAGATTGGCTCCAGGAACACTCTTCTGAGTTTAAATACTTCCACTGGTCACCAAACTCCCCAGACATGAACATTATTGAGCACATCTGGGATGGCTTGCAACGTGTTGTTCAGAAGAGATCTCCAACTTGTCATACTCTTACGGATTTATGGACAACTCTACAGCACTACTTCAGACTTAGTCGAATCCATGCCACGTCGTGTTGCGGCCCATTTGCGTGCTCGCGGAGGTTCTCCACGATAGTAGACAGGTGTACCATATTCTTTGGCTCTTCATTGTAAACAGAATGGCTGAGAGCCTAAGAGGCTGAGAGCCAGCTGCCACTTAGGTATATATACAAATGAGCGACGCCCGTGTAATCTCGACAGTTCTCCAGAACATGATGAAAGTCACATTCGTCGAAATGTCGCGGAATTTCAACACAGCTGATGGAATCCCAGGAAGATGTCCTCAGCAGTATACACGGGCAAAGTCTGCACCGTTTTGTGTAGTTTACGATGGCACGTCAACGCATTTCAGTTTCAAAATACCCAGATGCTATTGTACATCTATGTTGAAGGTGGGTCCAGCAGTGAGAACTCTTGCATCAGTTTACCTGATCACCTTACTCTGAATCCATAGGTCATCTGGTTATAGTGACACATGCACACTTTGTGTATAACAGTCACATTAACGACATTACCGATCAACAGCAGCATACTCATAATGCCTTTCCAACTGTTTCAGTTCCCAGTTATCATCGAGCTCTAGCTGTAGGTGTTGCCATATGTAAATTATTGCAAATGACTGACATTTCATATCCTTTGATGCACTAGCTTTTTACGTTACATCGAAACACCTGAAGCGCTAACCTGTAGGCTTAATTTTTGCTGCTAATAAATAATGAAAATTGGTGTAGTATAAAGTGCTTTTAGTAATTTCACTGTATTTTTAAGCGTGTAATCTGTGTTGCAATGCGTGGTAAGTGTGGACGTTGCCGTAAAATAGTGAAAGAGGGAGTGTGATATGTGTAGACTGTGGCTTGGAATTTCCCTGGGGTGACTCTAGTGGGGAACTGAATGGGGAACTTAATGAGGCTCTCCCAAGGAATTACAAAAAAGACAATAGAAACGCTGAGCGTGAGGCAACGATTTCTGTCCTTCAGCCCGAATTAATTTTTTTATATGAAATCTTATGAGATCTAACTGCTAAGGTCATCAGTCCCTAAACTTACACACAGCTTAACCTAAATTATGCTAAGGACAAACACACACATCCATGCCTGAGGGGGGACTCGAACCTCCGCCGGGACCAGCCGCCCTGAATTAACCCACGCAAAAGTTGAACTGGATATGTTGAAGGGAGAAAAGTCTTCCGAACTGGGGAAAGGTAATAAGAAATTGAGCAAAATGCGAACCAATCTTTAGCTTCATCTATATCTGAGCTAATAGATTTTATTTGTTACCTGAAATAGGAGGGGAGGAGCCTCACCCGCTGTAGGTCACAGTAGATTACATCAGACTTCTAGCAATGAAGGTCGGCACGAAGAGGAAGAGAAGAGTTTTGCTTCTAGGTAGTAGTCATGGGAGGGGTGTAGGGAAGATGGTACGGGAAAAATTAGGAACAAGGTATGTTGTATCTAGACAAGACAGCCTAGACACAATGAGAGGAAGCCGAAAGGCACGCGCTTAAACTCACGCAGGCTGGCGTGAGGTCTGAAACAGGATACGTAATGAATGCTATAAAGAAAAGTATGTAGCTGCCGGAATACTCATCTTTAATCCACAATTGGTGAACATTGGTCTTGTTGATACAGTATTATCATCTCAATATAACTTGGTGATGGCGCCTTGCTAGGTCGTAGCAATTGACTCAGCTGAAGGCTATGCCAACTATCGTCTCGGCAAATGAGAACGTATTTGTCAGTGTGGCGTCGCTAGCAAAGTCGGCTGTACAACTGGGGCGAGTGCTAGTAAGTCTCTCTAGACCTGACGTGTGGTGGCGCTCGGTCTGCTATCACTGACAGTGGCGACACGCGGGTCCGACGTATACTACCGGACCGCGGCCGATTTAAAGGCTACCACCTAGCAAGTGTGGTGTCTGGCGGTGACACCACAGGGTAAAAGGTCACAAGTACTGTGAAGCCAAGTGCTTAGCCTTAGCCAGGTGACAAAGGACACAGTGAATTTATGCAAAGGTTTGGAAGAGTGGATCAGGTTATTGTAGATGTTGGAGGAGAGAACAACCTTGTTATTCCCTGATTTGATTTTGATGGTGTTTTCAATAAAGTGCTGAAGATTTATTCCCATACAATAAGCCCAGTCTTATCCAAAATATGTATTGTCATATCTGTAGCAGATTACAGTTTGGGTTTCAGAAGGGTTGCTCTATTGAGAATGCTATTTGTATGTTCTCTCCCCAAATTTTACAAGCATTGAATAATAAAATGCGCCAGTTCTTACTTCTGGCATTTGACTGCATGAAACACAGTATTCTCCTAGATAAACTGATGTTTTATAGTATTGATGGTATAGCCAAGCAATGCATAATGTCATATTTGATCAAAAGAATGCATAAAGCTGTAGTTAGTAACACAACCAAAGTAGTCTTGAGATATCATTGTGACTGTGTCAAATTATGCATGGTATTCCCCAGGACTCAATCTTAGGCCCACTACTGTTCCTCACGGACGTAAATGATCTTCTGTCTAGTAGACAACGAGCAGAATTAGTTTTTTTACAGATGACACTAATATTGCAATTAATCCAGGCATACATACAGAAACAGAAGAAATGGTAATCAAAGTTCTTGAAAGTATCATTGACCTGTTTTCTGCGGTTGGTCTCATCCTCAATTTTAAAAAGACATAAGATATTCAGTTCTGTGCATTTAGGGGTATTACACCCGTGATAGGTGTTAATATATGGCGAGGAAATAATGAATAGGGTGGAAATTTAAAAAGTCTTAGGTGTCCATATTGATGAAAATTTAAATGGGAGAAACCAGATTTTGGAACTCTTATAACAATTTAGATAAGCCACATTTGTACTTAGAATCATTGGAAACCTTGGGGAGATAGATATCAGTAAATCTACATATTTTGCATATTTTCATTCAATAATAACATATAGAATAATGTTCTGAGGTAACTGAAGCTTAAGAAAGAAAGGAAATCTTCATTGCGCAAAAACGTAATGTAAGAATGATATGTGGTGCTCATCCACGATCATGCTGTAGACATGTGTTTTAAGAGCAGGGGATTCTGACTACTGCTTCACAGTGTATTTATTCCCTCATAAAGTTTGTTGTAAATAATCCACAATAGTTAAAAAGAGGCAATGATTACATAAGGAAAAATGACCTTCATTACTTCACATTAAGATTGTCTTTGGCACAAAAAGTGATGCACAATGCTGCAGCAACAGTTTTTGATCACGTGATATAAAATGTCTTATAGACGGCAAAGTAAAATTTGAATAAATTGAGAGAATTTCGCCTTGACAACTCGTTTTTCGTAGAAGAATGTCTATTACTGTGATATGTAAAGGGCCCTGGATACCAATTACCCAATTACTGACTCACATTTATATATCTTTTTTCTTATAGAAGAAAAAAAAACAAAAAAGTAAAGACATTTAGAAATGTTCATAGTGTAACCATATGTACAAATGACTTTCCGATGTGAATGTAGAATGACTGGTTCCACATCACTACGATTTACTGGGCGCAGTGATGCATGGATCATGTACCTAGCTAACTAATGAACTGTTAATGCTATAAAACTATAGCACGTCATTCAGCAATAACAATTTTTGCTCATATTGGGACTCGTATTTGTGCAAAATATTTGGGTCCCTTTAAACATGTTAATAACAAATATATTACCGTAGTATGTTACGGTAGGAATATTCTGTCACACTTGGTGCATTATAGGATTTCTGTTGAATGGAGCATTTTGTCTTGTCTGTATGAAATGAATCACTAATAGATGTGTGTTACAAACATCTTGAAACGCCATATATATCAGAATGCTACGCCACTTTCACAAAACAACAACAGACGGCTAAACGTATGAGTGGTTCTTTTATGGTTTTGTACGGTATATCCTGACAGGTATGGTTAAAGGAAGGTTGGGAAAAATCATATAAAAGAAAATTATTAACATTTCTTTGTGTTTCTAATTTGTTTTGTAGTTCAATCGTTATAAAAGTTGCAGTAGCTAAAATTCACTGATTTCAGGTTCACCTTGTGAACTGAAGGCTTGAAGGCTCAAACACTGCCTCCTGAAGACTAATAAATGTATCTTCTACACTGAGGAACATAATGGAGGTAATTACTGGAATCAACAAAGCTCATAGTGACTCGTATTGGCAAGCGCGCTGCGTTCTGCGCCCGATTCTCATAATATACCGTGGGCAAGTCCCTAAAGCTTTCCCTGTACGTCTCTTTGATCTTCTGACGGAAGCCCCGCGTCGCCACGGTCCTCGGGCGAAGCGTATTACCCCACTACGGCGGTACTGTTACACTTGGCCTCCCGCGGTCGTCACCGAAAACATACGGTCGTCTTACAATAAACAATTAAGTTGGTTACTACGGAAACCACATCGCACTGTCAATGATTTCAAGACAGTTATGCCTATACTATCAAGTGCTTCAGAGTGTCCTCGTGAAATATCACGTTAAAAATTCACTATAAGTCGACCGAAGCGCCGTCGCTCCCAGGTGCAATAATATTGTCGTCGACCAATACGAGTATTCGAAACATCGCGTAAGCTACGATCTTGGCAACGATACGGTTCGTGTCGGACAGTCGGCCCCAGCAGGCAGAGGGATGACAAACATATACAGTATGGTCCTAAACTGTATGCCAAAAATGTAAAGGCAGGTAGAGGGAGCAGAAATAAGCAGATGTCGTATAGGAATGTGTGTGTGGTAATGCTGCCTTGAGCCGGTAGAGAGCGCTGATGACTGCGGCGTATAAAAACGCTTCGCTAGCTGGAATCACCGTTTCGCGAACGGGTCTCGAGCAGCACCGTTTTACCAATGCAGAGCTGGCCGACATGCATGTCATGTATAGGGATGCACAAGGAAATGGGTTAGATGCCCAAAGAATGTGCGATTCAGCCGGATCGCCGAACATTTGAGCGTCTTCATCGGGAGTTACGAACGGGTGAATCGTTTTATGCTTCCAGGTGTGGAACTGGAATTGGAAGATATCGCAGAACTTTTGCAGTGGAGGACAATCCTTCGACAAGCTCAAGAGCTCTAGGACGTGCGTTGCGTGTGAGCCTTCAAAGTGTTCTGAGGACTTTACACGAAGACGGAACGCATCCGCATCGTGTACAGAGAATGCAAGCAATGACCCCTGACGAGTATCTTCTACGTCTCAACCTTGCTCGACGTTGCCTACAGAAAACTGCAGCCAATGAAACACTTGAGCAGATGTTTTATTTACTGAGGAGGCTACCTTTATGCGGTCGGGTACGTGAACATCCATAATTCTTACCTGTGGGCTCATGGTAACCCACATGGCACAATAGTACACGCCTATCATGACAAGCTTTCCGTTAATGTTTTGGCAGGCATTGTGCACAATACGTTGGACTGTACATTCTACCTAGTCGTTTTGTAGGGTGGCCATAATTCCGCACCTTACAAGCACTCATCCACATACTTTCCCGTGAACTACAACCACAATTAGATATCATTTGATAGGTTGTACATCTTATATATGAATATTTAAAGGAGACTGACATTGTCACGTACACCTTGTAAATAATTGTTAACCCTTATTGCGTGAAAGGTGACGGAGTGTCTCTATATCATACCAGTAGAGGTTGGAATGACAGTGAAAATGAAACAGAAGGCAAAACTCAAGCTCTGGGTGGAAGGTCCACACAGGTGTGTTGGTCCTGCTTAAACACAGGAAGTAGCTAGACGGACGTCATGACACCTGAGCGCTGGGGCACAATAGAGTCCGGACTGGCCATGTCTTGTAGCCGGGCGGGAAGGATTATACTTCGGAAACTACGAAAATCTTGGACGCAGCTGAGAGGAACGAGGGAGCGTCACCGTGGAAACCACGCAGGCTAGTTTATTTCCAAGGATTTTTACTCAGAAGCGCACCATTGTACGAGTATATGGTTTTCCTCGCAAACTTTCCGCGCTGGAGGACAAAAGACTAATATATGGTTGGTCGGCGTTCGGAAGAATCTGTAGAGAGGGAGAATATTCCGTGGTTTCGGGAATATGATTCGTTTTCGGAATTACGATGGTGGAGAGCTGAGCCTTGCTGGGAGGCCAGCGGTGAAGAGGCGAGGCCTTCCGTTGTGAGCGCCAGTGTGTGACGGTAGCTCGATATCAGCTTTGTTGGTGCAGACGGACTTGCTGTCTTTGCTCTCAGGGGGGGTTTACAGTTAGAACAGTTAGGCACTGTACTGTTGCGAACCTATACGATTCTGGACTTCGCTTCCGGGTTGGAAGTCGTCTTTGAGTACGCAGCGTTCAGTAATTGAGAGCACTTCCTCTGCCTATACTTACGTTGAGACGTTATCTGAACTCCGTCCTTGTGGCTGGGAGTCTGTAGAACACAGAGAGGAGAAGAAAGTATCAGAGTATATTAGTCAGAGGACCGCCTTTGGCCATCCTAATGTTTGAAAGAGTTCTTTTTTGGGTGGATTTCTCCCATCGTCGCAGACGAGTACGAGAACCATCACTTCGACGCACCGGACGCAGTACATATGGTGATATCGCAAATTGCTTCCGCTTCTTAGATCTATAAAGCTAAACAGCCGTGATCACGTTAGTTTATTTCCACTGAGGTTCCACACCACCATAGATCATCTTTGAAAGTAGTATCTTCTAGTGCTTGGTACATAGATGATGTCAGCCACTTCGCGTTATTGATATTAGACTGCGCAGTCATAATAAGGGGCAGAGTTGGGCAACTGATTAGTAATCTTAGTTAGGAAATGTAAACTTTGTAATATAAGTTTTTTTAATAAATGTATAAAAAACGTTTATCATTTAGTAGGATTAGTTGCTTTCATCGTTCATTTATAATTAGATTGTAATTTATAGAATTAAGAGATTCTAAGATTTACTTCGGGGGGTAGTAAGACAGGGCCAAATCTTCATTTTAGCGCTTATTGTTTTCCGTTGCGCACTATCATTTTACACCCACCTGGAGTCGCATCTTGGAGTTTAACTGGCAACATAACCAAGATCTTCCTCCAGGAGGTCTAACTTCTGGGCGATGTTTCTCTAGCTGTCCGCAGATGAATTTTGTTCCAGAACGATGGAGCCGCAGTTCACTTCAGTAGAAAATTCAGGAATCACCTCGACGCTGTCTACAGCCAGCAGTGGATAGGGCGGGACAGTCCAGTTTCCTGGCCACCGCGTGGCTTTTTCCCTGTAGGGTCATGTGGAAAGCTTCTTTTCTAAAGCGCCGTCGCTGTGAATCGTGTATCGCTGTTGGTGGCCGCTTTTTCGAGCACCGCTTGTAAACTTTTAGTAAATTTCTGGTGTCATTTGTCTTTACACGCCTTTTCAGTTTTCTGGGATTCATATTGCTGTACAAGCTAGCGCTGTAATGTGTCATTACTGCACACACATTCCGTACGAAATCTGCTTAATTAGGTCCTGATGAGTTACCGTTCTGTCAAAAATTCAATCAAATGCCTTCACATCTTTCCAGCTATGTTCCTTTCTACTTTTATTTATGAATCAGTTTCGCCACTTACTGTCTTTCATCTCTCTGTCGCTCGTGTTCTGTCATATTCCTCTATTCCTTCCTGCCCCTTCCACTCTTCCCCCTTCTCTCATGTTCATTGCTGTCAGCATCTACTATCTGACTGCTTTTTCACTATAGGTACTACCACTTTTACTGCTTATCTTACAGTTACTACTGAGCGTTGTGTGCCACATTAAATGTAAGCCGTAAACTGAACATAAAGAAAAAGGTATAGAATGTTTGGTTGTATATTCAACTTGAGGTTCAAGCTCGCTTTTTTTGTTCGTATTTGCTTTCAAATATATAATTATGGCAATATAGTTCTGCCTTAACAAACACAAATTCTTCTTCTGTAGCACCCAAACACGTTCTCATGCCTCTTAAAAAAGTGGAGGCACACCTCTAATTGCATACACAGCCTCTCCCGTTGACTAATTTCCAAAACACGTAACAAACAACAGACGCTGGCAACTTTTTTGAAAGCTATTACATTAACTTAGGAAACGACAGATAAAGACTAAGGCCGGCCGGCGTGGCCGAGCGGTTCTAGGCGCTACAGTCCGGAACCGCGCGACCGCTACGATCACAGGTTCGAATCCTGCCTCGGGCATGGATGTGTGTGATGTCCTTAGGTTAGTTAGGTTTAAGTAGTTCTAAGTCTAGGGGACTGATGACCACAGCAGTTAAGTCCCATAGTGCTCAGAGCCATTTGAACCATTTGATAAAGACTAAATAACGAGTCGGCATTGACAGCTCAATGTGAGATAATTACAGCGCTATAATCAAACATCAGCAAAGCGGAGTAAGAAACAACAGTTCATTTTAGGCTGAACATTTTGGTAAATGTATATAATATACAACTGATCAGTGCTGAGTAGGGTAGCTTGCTCCAGAGCCTGACGGCAGGAACAGAGTAAGAGTTTGCAGATGACAAGCAGTAGCAAATAGCAGCTGTCCTGCAAACGAGAACCACATAAACATCAATATGTTACACTAAGGTACTTGTTTTTGATAATAATATTATGAATATAAATGTCATAATCTCATAACTGTTTGTATTGTCAATTAAAGTTGTTACATGTCAGTTGTCAAACAATAATTGTACCCAGTGATGATGGTGGATCTTCACCGAAATATGTTTGGTTGTTGAAGGAGAAGAATTTGTGTTTGCTCAAGGCTGAACGATATTTCCATAACGATATGCCTGGTTACATGTAAGAGAAGGTCTTATGACCATAATCTTGTATATATATATATATATATATATATATATATATATATATATATATATATATATATATATATATATTAGGATACGTCGGACCCGCGTGTCGCCACTGTCAGTGATTGCAGACCGAGCGCCGCCACACGGCAGATCTAGAGAGACGTCCTAGCACTCGCCCCAGTTGTACAGACGACTTTGCTAGCGATGCTACACTGACAAATACCCTCTCATTTGCCGAGACGATAGTTAGCATAGCCTTCAGCTACGTCATGTGCTACGACCTAGCAAGGCGCCATTTCCAGTTTATATTGAGATTGTAATAATGTCTAAATAAGAGCGATGTTCTCCAATTGTGGATTAAAGTTAAGTATTCCAAGAACTACGTTCTTTTCTTTATAGGATAATTACTTTACCTTGTTCCAAACCTCACGCCAATCTGCGTGAGCTTAAAAGCGTGCATTTCGGCCTCCTCTAGCAACACGGTGTTGGCTCTTCTGCCAACACTTCAATATATATATATATATATATATATATATATATATATATATATATATCCTACATCTCGTATATAAATATACGGCCGAGTTCATGAACTGTTTACAGCAAAGGCCCTGAGAATACAAACTGCAGATATGTACCTGAGGACAAACAACAAGACTTCCAGAAGGCAAGCTTGAGAACGTCTCCTCATCGATGGCAGAACACGTTCTAAAACCGCAGACGTTATCCGAATGCAATGACACTCACTTACATTGCGCTTCATGAGTTCGTCGACACTGTCAATAGAGGTGGAACACAACAAATATGTTAAATGTCCCGACACTAAAAAATCCTATGGGTCCAAGTTGGAGACTCTGGGAGGCCATGGCGTTGGCGAGGCACGATCGATAGATAATAGACTTGTTATCGAAATACTATATTTACCAGCACTTCTGAAATGATGGTAAATTCAAACGAGGGCAATTCATAACATTGTAATTTACGCCTCATTTGCGATGTTTTGAAAGAAACATAAACTTAGATGGTAACAGTGTTGTAACTTTGGTGTGAGTGCACTTGTTCATACCTCGTATCGGTGATACCATTTGTTTCCCAATCTAAGTTCGTTAGGATTATTTGTTTTGTCTCACCTCTTTATATTGTGTCTCTTAATATACTGCCGGAAAAAAATACAACATCCTCAAGGACTGTGTCCAGTCGCACCAGGGTATTGTAAGTAGGCTATTTAGGTTTTTTTATTGGTAACGCCACCTCTGTATAAAAATCACTGGCTGTGCTATGTGCAGTCTGTGTCTAGTTTGCATTGTTGTCTGCCATTGTAGTGTTGGGCAGCGGCAGCTGGATGTGAACAGCGCGTAGCGTTGCGCAGTTGGAGGTGAGCCGCCAGCAGTGGTGGATGTGGGGAGAGAGATGGCGGAGTTTTGTAATTTGTCATGAACTGCTATATATATTATGACTATCAAGGTAAATACATTGTTTGTTCTCTATTAATATCTTTCATTTGCTAACTATGCCTATCAGTAGTTAGTGCCTTCCGTAGTTTGAATCTTTTATTTAGCTGGCAGTAGTGGCGCTCGCTGTACTGCAGTAGTTCGAGTAATGAAGATTTTTGTGAGGTAAGTGATTTCTGAAAGGTATAGTTTAATGTTACTCAGGGACATTCTTTTGCAGGGATCTTTGATAGATTGCGTTGCGCTAAAAATATTGTGTGTCAGGTTAAGCACAGTCATGTATAAATTGTTCAAAGGGGACGTTTCAGTATAATATGGGCAAAGTGAGGGTCTGTGATGTTGGTGATTCGTTTGTCACGATAGCGCTCACGAGTGAGGTGTGCGCACCTTCCTTTTGACTCTGCAGACAGTAACTCTACTGAGAGCAGAGGTGCAGAGTGGACGATTTTTCCCTGCCGAAGAGTACGTACTGCTGTTGAACTACGCAGTCATTCGAAAAGGGTGGCATTGTGAGCCTGCAAGAAGCTGGATGGGTGTATCGGTAGGCTGCTGCACATGTTGGGGACAGTGTGTAGGTGGTGTTTCATCGATTTTAGCAGTGGTCTCTCGAACAGTCCCACACCTGTAGAGCAGGTTCTGCACATATGCGTACTGCAGTCGCACATCAAGATTGACGCATTGTGAGAGCAGCTGTGGCCGACCGAACGTCACCCAGGGAAAAAATAAGTGCACTTGCTGTTCTGTCATCAGGGACCATTGGGAACCGTCTGCTTGCAGCAGGATTAAGATCAGTTTAGCGTCTGCTCAGGGTGCCACTGACACCACAACACCGCCATGTATGGCTAATATGATGTCGTAAAACAGTTGACTAGACGGTGGAATGGCGCTCTGTTATCTTCAGTGATGAGAGCAACTTCTATCTGTTAGGGATTGATGGTGTACAGCATAGACCTGGTGAGTGACGTATTCCGGAATGTATTCGCCCACGACGTTCGCACCCCAGACGTCATGGTTTGGGGGGACAACACTTACAATTCTCGGTCATATGTGGTGTTTCTTCGGGGTAAAGTAATCAGTGTCCGCTTCATTGGTTCAAATGGCTCTGAGCACTATGGGACTTAACGTCTGAGGTCATCAGTCCCCTAGAACTTAGAACTACTTAAACCTAACTAACCTAAGGACATCACACACACCCATGCCCGAGGCAGGATTCGAACCTGCGACCGTGGCGGTCGTTCGGTTCGAGACTGTAGAGCGTAGAACCGCTCGGCCACCCCGGCCGGCTCCGCTTCATTGCACAGGTTCTTACCCACGTGCTACCGCCATTTCTTCGAGAAGAAGATGATGTGCTTTTTCAACAGGACAATGCGCGTGCACATAGGACTGCTGCTACGCAGTGCGCTCTTCATGGAATATGATGAAGAGGGAAATTACTCTTTCTCCAGAGCATGCAAGGACCATCGGAAAACCGCAACAAAAGGTATAAAAGATGCGAGGTGCTTGGGACAATCTTTCGCAAGAGTCCACTTTAACGGTGTTCTGCATGCAAGAATACTCGCTTGCGTGGACCCTTTGGTGTGACATGTGTGTTTCACTTGGTCTGACGTCGTTAATATATGATGAACAATGATGAACTATCTATGACCACACATGTCAATGAAATATGCTTGTCTTTGAGGGTGTAGCATTTTTCAGGCAGTCTGAATGACTCCAAGCCCTTGTTGGCTTGACCTCTTCTATTTTTTTTCTATTACCCACTCTAAATGTTCTCTCTGGGAGTGGGCCAATTAAGGTCACGGAATAAGATAGAAGGAGGTATTTAGAAAGCTAACTTCACTTAATCTGATTCAATTGGGAGTTGGCTCGGGTCTAGCTTCTGCTGAATCTTAGGGTGTGTTCGTACTGTGAGGAGTGGTTTCCTTCAGAGAATCGCGCGTGGTCGGGCCAGAGGGTTCCCGGAAGGCGGTGGCAGTAGGGGGTGCCGACGGAGGAGAGCCCTGGGGAACGGTCTTCAGTACGTCTTTGTATCGGCCGGGATGTAGGGCCAGTGCTCCGGCAGAAGTTTGGAGCGACTGGCTGGCGCCTTGCAGTATGGTTTTACTCCTGAGTACGGCGTGCTAAACTTGGAGCCGTGGTCTAGGGGTAGCGTCTTTGATTCATAATCAAAACGTCTTCGGTCCCGGGTTCGAACCTCGCCAGTGCCTAAATTTTGATAAGTAATCAGCATTGGCGGCCGAAGACTTCCGGCATAAGAAGTCAGCCTCATTCTGCCAACGGCCTTGTCAAAGAGGGCGGAGGAGCGGATAGAGGTTCAGGGCACTCTCTTGTCCTAGGGGTGGGAAATTGCTCCTAAAGGCGGAAGAATCAGCAATGATCAACGACATGAGGATGCAGAAGGCAATGGAAACCACTGCATTAAAGACACGTAACGTGTATCCACAGGACATGTGGCCTGTAGTTGAAGAAGTGTCATGATGATCTCTCCATTGGCAAAATATTCCGGAATAGTCCCCCATTCGGATCTCCGAGAGGGGACTGCCAAGGGGGAGGTTACCATGAGAAAAAGATTGGATAATCAACGAAAGCATAACGTTCTACGAGTCGGGGCGTCGAATGTCAGAAGCTTGAACGTGGTAGGGAAACTAGAAAATCTGAAAATGGAAATGCAAAGGCTCAGTCTAGGTACAGTAGGGGTCAGTGAAGTGAAGTGGAAGGAAGACAAGGATTTCTGGTCAGATGAGTATCGGGTAATATCAACAGCAGCAGAAAATGGTATAACAGGTGTAGGATTCGTTATGAATAGGAAGGTAGGGCAGAGGGTGTGTTACTGTGAACAGTTCAGTGACCGGTTTGTTCTAATCAGAATCGACAGCAGACCAACACCGACAACGATAGTTCAGGTATACATGCCGACGTCGCAAGCTGAAGATGAACAGATAGAGAAGTGTATGAGGATATTGAAAGGGTAATGCAGTATGTAAAGCGGGACGAAAATCTAATAGTCATGGGCGACTGGAATGCAGTTGTAGGAGAAGGAGTAGAAGAAAAGGTTACAGGAGAATGGGCTTGGGACAAGGAATGAAAGAGAAGAAAGACTAATTGAGTTCTGTAACAAGTTTCAGCTAGTAATAGCGAATACCCTGTTCAAGAATCACAAGAGGAGGAGATATACTTGGAAAAGGCCGGGAGATACGGGAAGATTTCAATTAGATTACATCATGGTCAGACAGAGATTCCGAAATCAGATACAGGATTGTAAGGCGTACCCAGGAGCAGATATAGACTCAGATCACAATATAGTAGTGATGAAGAGTAGGCTGAAGTTCAAGACATTAGTCAGGAAGAATCAATACTCAAAGAAGTGGGATACGGAAGTACTAAGGAATGACGAGATACGTTTGAAGTTCTCTAACGCTATAGATACAGCAATAAGGAATAGCGCAGTAGGCAGTACAGTTGAAGAGGAATGGACATCTCTAAAAAGGGCCATCACAGAAGTTGGGAGGGAAAACATAGGTACAAAGAAGGTAGCTGCGAGGAAACCATGGGCAACAGAAGAAATACTTCAGTTGATTGATGAAAGGAGGAAGTACAAACATGTTCCGGGAAAATCAGGAATACAGAAATACAAGTCGCTGAGGTATGAAATAAGTAGGAAGTGCAGGGAAGCTAAGACGAAATGGCTGCAGGAAAAATGTGAAGACATCGAAAAAGATATGATTGTCGGAAGGACAGACTCAGCATACAGGAAAGTCAAAACAACCTTTTGTGACATTAAAAGCAACGGTGGTAACATTAAGAGTGCAACGGGAATTCCACTGTTAGATGCAGAGGAGAGAGCAGATAGGTGGAAAGAATACATTGAAAGCCTCTATGAGGGTGAAGATTTGTCTGATGTGATAGAAGAAGAAACAGGAGTCGATTTAGAAGAGATAGGGGATCCAGTATTAGAATCGGAATTTAAAAGAGCTTTGGAGGACTTACGGTCAAAAAAGGCAGAAGGGATAGATAACATTCCATCAGAATTTCGAAAATCATTGGGGGAAGTGGCAACAAAACGACTATTCACGTTGGTGTGTAGAATATATGAGTCTGGCGACATACCATCGGACTTTCGGAAAAGAATCATCCACACAATCCGAAGACGGCAAGAGCTGACAAGTGCGAGAATTATCGCACAATCAGCTTAACAGCTCATGCATCGAAGCTGCTTACAAGAATAATATACAGAAGAATGGAAAAGCAAATTGAGAATGCGCCAGGTGACGATCAGTTTGGCTTTAGGAAAAGTAAAGGGACGAGAGAGGCAATTCTGACGTTACGGCTAATAATGGAAGCAAGGCTAAAGAAAAATCAAGACACTTTCATAGGATTTGTCGACCTGGAAAAAGCGTTCGACTATCTAAAATGGTGCAAGCTGTTCGAGATTCTGAAAAAAGTAGGGGTAAGCTATAGGGAGAGACGGGTCATATACAATATGTACAACAACCAAGAGGGAATAATAAGAGTGGACGATCAAGAACGAAGTGCTCGTATTAACAATGGTGTAAGACAAGGCTGTAGCCTTTCGCCCCTACTCTTCAATCTGTACACCGAGGAAGCAATGATGGAAATAAAAGAAAGGTTCAGGAGTGGAATTAAAATAGAAGGTGAAAGGATATCAATGATGCGATTCGCTGATGACATTGCTATCCTGAGTGAAAGTGAAGAAGAATTAAATGATCTGCTGAACGGTATGAACAGTCTAATGAGTACGCATTATGGTTTGAGAGTAAATCGGAGAAAGACGAAGGTAATGAGAAGTAGCAGAAATGAGAACAGCGAGAAACTTAACATAAGGGTTGATGGTCACGAAGTCAATGAAGTTAAGGAATTCTGCTACCTAGGCAGTAAAATAACCAATGACGGATGGAGCAAGGAGGACATCAAAAGCAGACTCGCTATCGCAAAAAAGGCATTTATGGCCAAGAGAAGTCTACTAATATCAAATACCGGCCTTAATTTGAGGAAGAAATTTCTGAGGATGTACGTCTGGAGTACAGCATTGTATGGTAGTGAAACATGGACTGTGGGAAAACCGGAACAGAAGAGAATCGAAGCATTTGAGATGTGGTGCTATAGACGAATGTTGAAAATTAGGTGGACTGATAAGGTAAGGAATGAGGAGGTTCTACGCAGAATCGGAGAGGAAAGGAATACGTGGAAAACACTGATAAGGAGAAGGGACAGCATGATAGGACATCTGCTAAGACATGAGGGAATGACTTCCATGGTACTAGAGGGAGCTGTAGAGGGCAGAAATTGTAGAGGAAGATAGAGATTGGACTACGTCAAGCAAATAATTGAGGACGTAGGTTGCAAGTGCTACTCTGAGATGAAGAGGTTAGCACAGGAAAGGAATTCGTGGCGGGCAGCATCAAACCAGTCAGGAGACTGATGACTAATTAAAAAAAAAAAAAAAAAAACAGATAGGCGCCACACGTAGGCTACATGCGTTTTTCAGTGCTCGGGTGCAGTTTCTCACGCCTCCGTCCTCCCACGCGCGGCAAATAGGAGAGAGATGATGGAGGACTGCTGATAGTTGATGTTGACGTCATAAAGATGAGCTGAAATTTGGCGGCGAGTCTCTCCACTGGAGAACGACTTTTCCTGATGTTTTGGGAGGCGTCGAGCGCGATATTCGGTATAGAAATGACAGGCATACGATGCCGTGCACAGACGCGATTGGAAGTATAGGAGCGTTGAGGGGTCAAGGCGAGCTAATTTTCCAGAATTGGTGCGCAGAACGGAATTTTTCGTGGAATGTCATCTGGTCCGTCAGAGTGAAAGGTCGTGGCGTCTCTTACGGACCGTTGGAGAGAGTATTTAACCGTGGAGTAGAAGAATGAATTCCTGGTCGTGATTACTGTCACAGTAGCCCGGACAGGGTTTCGCAAAACCCATTCGAAATCGTCGGTCGGAATAAGTTATCTTCCGTATTCGTGAATTGTCGGAATATTATCCGCGATCGAAGATGGGAACGGAGATCGGAAATCCTGTCTGAGGCGTGCAGAGCAACCCAGTGCTGATATCTGTCTACCCACGACCCGATTTCGCCGTTTGGTAAAGTATTCGCAGCAACGGCAAAGTGGAGACTTGTTTATTCATGCCGACGGTCTCAGCTAAGTGCATCTTCGCATTGCGGCCACACCAGGGATTGTTTGCGTGTGTGAATGTATAGACGAGTAATCTTACTTGATCACCGTTCCTCAGCTTAGTCGAGATATTAGTCTGACATTTCACCACGCTCACAATATAACGTAGGGAACCGTAGTTACATAATAGGTCCCCATTTGACTTTTCCAACAGCTCATTCTCAGGCACCTTCTTGTTGTCGATTATATTACAGAGGCAGGACTCTGTGTATTGAATTATCTCTGTCTTAGGATAATAAATCTTATAGTGAGACCCAATCTAATTATCAGTTCCATAGTTAAGGTAAAAATTTTACATTTTGGGGGATATTAATTACCCAAATGACGCAGGTTCAAATAGTTCAAATGGCTCTGAGCACTATGGGACTTAACATCTGAGGTCATCAGTTCCCTAGAACTTAAAACTACTTAAACCTAACTAACTTAAGGACATCACACACACCCATGCCCGAGGCAGGATTGGAACCTGCGACTGTAGCGGTCGCGCGGTTCCAGACTGAAGTGCCTAGAACCGCTCGACCACTGCGGCCGGCTATGACGCAATTGTCAACTCTAATACTGTCCATTCGGGGCCCAAATGGTTTCTTGTATCTGTTACTATTCGTTATCCGTCTTGAGCTGACTGCAGTTTAATTAAAAAGTATTACACCAGACGCGTTTCGCTTTTATTCTACAAAATGGATACATACATTTGTATGTTTTAGTTTAAAAACAGCGTTTTGTTTATAAAGTTGGTATGCAAATTACTTACGGTGTTATTAACATATTCTGCTCCTTCCTTCCCTGCTAGCACCAGTTGACGTCGAGAGACTTCGATTCACATTTGTACTTGATAGTTTCTGCCATTCTGCAGTATTACTTGCGCTGCATTATTTGCATTTCACTTTTGCAAACTCTTTCTCAATCCGCACAGTAAACAGCGTTTATGTCCGTTCGTTTGCTTTCGTTAACGTTGTGAGTGTTGCCAATCTGTGAAACAACTTTGTGTGTGTGTGTGTATGTGTGTGTGTGTGTGTGTGTGTGTGTGTGTGTCTGTGTGTATGTGTATGTGTATGTTTATGTGTGAGTTAGCTAAAATTTGCGAAATTGTCTTGTATGTTAGCTAGAGACGAGAGAGGAATGTGGGTGTGTTGATAGGTTTTTTCTTTTTCAAACAACAAAAAATGTACAAACGCATGTATCCAATTGGCAGAATAACCACGGAAGGTTCTTTATAAATAAAAGTGAAACGAGGCTGGTGTAATTATTTTTAATTAAACTGCAGTCAGCTCTAGATGGATAATCAGTAGTAACAGACTTTAACACCCGAGCGGTTCTAGGCGCTTCAGTCTGGAACCCCGCGACCGCTAAGGTCGCAGGTTCGAATCCTGCCTCGGGCATGGATGTGTGTGATGTCCTTAGGTTAGTTAGGTTTAAGTAGTTCTAAGTTCAAGGGGACTGATGACCTGAGATGTTAAGTCCCATAGTGCTCAGAGCCATTTGAACCATTTTGGACTTTAACACCTGCCGCGGAAGATGGCTAAGCAAACAAACGTATTAATTTTTTGTATCGTTAATTATTGCCCACTTCGTGACAGAAAAAGTGGCAGCTCGAGGGCGTAGAATGTACTTGCCTTTCAGATACAGATTTACATGAAACGAAGTGAACATCCTGTCTCTCTACCCCGACTCCTCGCAAGTTTAGTCAAATACTGTGTGCCGTACACAGCCCTCTCTTCAAGATTTGTCAGTAGAATTCGTTCCGCTTTTCATGTCGTCGCCATTCGTGCAGAGCGCCCCAGTAATGTGGGATCAAGGGACGCTGGCGGCAGTACCCATTCGTTGGAGGAGGGGGTGTGGAGGGGATAGCTGCAGTGGCTGGAGACGACCCTGCGGCTCGCAGCGGCGGCCATTTGCATGCTAATCGCCAGAGGACCCCGGCCGGCCCTGCCCCAGACGACCAGCTCTCCAAGGCAGGCCTGGCTGTTCTTTAACGGTTCACGGCTCGTTCCAGCGGGAGGCGAGGGCTGCGGCGCAGCGGCGTGGAGTCACTGGGCAAAGTGGAAGCTGGCATCTCCGCGTACTGCAGCTACCTAGTGTAGTGTCACGGAACAGTAAATAGTTGGAAACGTGGAATATTGTCGAAGTTTGGTTGCCCATGCCGAGAGCCAGAGGCAGTAGGTTAGTCAAGAGGTAAGAGGATTGCACATGTATCGGAATGTGTCATCACGCAGGGGCAATGGCCTGGTTACACACAACAGGCGAGAGAGAATCGCTTTGCAGCATGCAGGTTTGTGTTAGACTGAGACTTTCATAGAGTGCAGGACAGAGGTATAGCGTCAGCTGTGCTGCATTTCATAACTTCGCGTAAATCTGTCGTAACAACAATTAACTCTGTCACAAAAACACCTAAAGGGCGAGTACGACAGATAAATCAGCAGTATAAGTGGAACTAATGCATTCATTACAAACAAGCATGACGTCAGGTCGTCGCTCGTGCTTCCTTTAAATACGCCAGCTTTGATAGCAACAAGGCACTCGCAGTTAGCCTTGCACTTAGATGTGTACTGGATCGCTGCGTAGCGCTAAGCTCGGTCATCGACATCTTAATCTTTATTAAGGAGATGTTGCAGTAAGGGCGGCCCATCCAGCAGCAGACGTGAGGAGACAGTACCAGCTCTGGTCCTCTCTGCTGCCGCTGTCAATCATCAACCCAGGAGTAGCAGACATCGCGGCAGACTCGCTCGCCGCCAATGCTGACCACATCAGTGAGTCGTCGTCGAGATCCTGCAGGGCCTAGGCCCTGTGCATCCGCCGTCACAACCAGGTGAGCAGACTACACTGGGGGATTGCAGCCCATTCCACCCATCCACCGCGGACGAGCCACCAGGAGGAGCACGGAAGAAGATGGCGTGGCAAAAACACTCTACTCCATCGAGCTGCCGTGGTCTAGGGGTAGCGTCTTTGATTCATAATCAAAACGTCTTCGGTCCCGGGTTCGATCCCCGCCACTGTCTAAATTTTGATAAATAATCAGCATTGGCGGCCGAAGACTTCCGGCATAAGAAATCGGCCTCATTCTGCCAACGGCCTTGTCAAAGAGGGCGGAGGAGCGGATAGAGGTTCAGGGCACTCTCTTGTCCTAGGGGTGGGAAATTGCTCCTAAAGGCGGAAGAATCAGCAATGATCCACGACATGAGGATGCAGAAGGCAATGGAAACCACTGCATTAAAGACACGTAACGTGTATCCACAGGACATGTGGCCTGTAATTGAAGAAGTGTCATGATGATCTCTCCATTGGCAAAAGATTCCGGAATAGTCCCCCATTCGGATCTCCGGGAGGGGACTGCCAAGGGGGAGGTTACCATGAGAAAAAGACTGAATAATCTACGAAAGGATAACGTTCTACGAGTCGGGGCGTGGAATGTCAGAAGCTTGAACGTGGTAGGGAAACTAGAAAATCTGAAAATGGAAATGCAAAGGCTCAGTCTAGGTACAGTAGGGGTCAGTGAAGTGAAGTGGAAGGAAGACAAGGATTTCTGGTCAGATGAGTATCGGGTAATATCAACAGCAGCAGAAAATGGTATAACAGGTGTAGGATTCGTTATGAATAGGAAGGTAGGGCAGAGGGTGTGTTACTGTGAACAGTTCAGTGACCGGCTTGTTCTAATCAGAATCGACAGCAGACCAACACCGACAACGATAGTTCAGGTTTACATGCCGACGTCGCAAGCTGAAGATGAACAGATAGAGAAGTGTATGAGGATATTGAAAGGGTAATGCAGTATGTAAAGGGGGACGAAAATCTAATAGTCATGGGCGACTGGAATGCAGTTGTAGGAGAAGGAGTAGAAGAAAAGGTTACAGGAGAATATGGGCTTGGGACAAGGAATGAAAGAGGAGAAAGACTAATTGAGTTCTGTAACAAGTTTCAGCTAGTAATAGCGAATACCCTGTTCAAGAATCACAAGAGGAGGAGGTATACTTGGTAAAGGCCGGGAGATACGGGAAGATTTCAATTAGATTACATCATGGTCAGACAGAGATTCCGAAATCAGATACAGGATTGTAAGGCGCACCCAGGAGCAGATATAGACTCAGATCACAATATACACTCCTGGAAATTGAAATAAGAACACCGTGAATTCATTGTCCCAGGAAGGGGAAACTTTATTGACACATTCCTGGGGTCAGATACATCACATGATCACACTGACAGAACCACAGGCACATAGACACAGGCAACAGAGCATGCACAATGTCGGCACTAGTACAGTGTATATCCACCTTTCGCAGCAATGCAGGCTGCTATTCTCCCATGGAGACGATCGTAGAGATGCTGGATGTAGTCCTGTGGAACGGCTTGCCATGCCATTTCCACCTGGCGCCTCAGTTGGACCAGCGTTCGTGCTGGACGTGCAGATCGCGTGAGACGACGCTTCATCCAGTCCCAAACATGCTCAATGGGGGACAGATCCGGAGATCTTGCTGGCCAGGGTAGTTGACTTACACCTTCTAGAGCACGTTGGGTGGCACGGGATACATGCGGACGTGCATTGTCCTGTTGGAACAGCAAGTTCCCTTGCCGGTCTAGGAATGGTAGAACGATGGGTTCGATGACGGTTTGGATGTACCGTGCACTATTCAGTGTCCCCTCGACGATCACCAGTGGTGTACGGCCAGTGTAGGAGATCGCTCCCCACACCATGATGCCGGGTGTTGGCCCTGTGTGCCTCGGTCGTATGCAGTCCTGATTGTGGCGCTCACCTGCACGGCGCCAAACACGCATACGACCATCATTGGCACCAAGGCAGAAGCGACTCTCATCGCTGAAGACGACACGTCTCCATTCGTCCCTCCATTCACGCCTGTCGCGACACCACTGGAGGCGGGCTGCACGATGTTGGGGCGTGAGCGGAAGACGGCCTAACGGTGTGCGGGACCGTAGCCCAGCTTCATGGAGACGGTTGCGAATGGTCCTCGCCGATACCCCAGGAGCAACAGTGTCCCTAATTTGCTGGGAAGTGGGGGTGCGGTCCCCTACGGCACTGCGTAGGATCCTACGGTCTTGGCGTGCATCCGTGCGTCGCTGCGGTCCGGTCCCAGGTCGACGGGCACGTGCACCTTCCGCCGACCACTGGCAACAACATCGATGTACTGTGGAGACCTCACGCCCCACGTGTTGAGCAATTCGGCGGTACGTCCACCCGGCCTCCCGCATGCCCACTATACGCCCTCGCTCAAAGTCCGTCAACTGCACATACGGTTCACGTCCACGCTGTCGCGGCGTGCTACCAGTGTTAAAGACTGCGATGGAGCTCCGTATGCCACGGCAAACTGGCTGACACTGACGGCGGCGGTGCACAAATGCTGCGCAGCTAGCGCCATTCGACGGTCAACACCGCGGTTCCTGGTGTGTCCGCTGTGCCGTGCGTGTGATCATTGCTTGTACAGCCCTCTCGCAGTGTCCGGAGCAAGTATGGTGGGTCTGACACACCGGTGTCAATGTGTTCTTTTTTCCATTTCCAGGAGTGTAGTAGTGATGAAGAGTAGGCTGAAGTTCAAGACATTAGTCAGGAAGAATCAATACTCAAAGAAGTGGGATACGGAAGTACTAAGGAATGACGAGATACGTTTGAAGTTCTCTAACGCTATAGATACAGCAATAAGGAATAGCGCAGTAGGCAGTACAGTTGAAGAGGAATGGACATCTCTAAAAAGGGCCATCACAGAAGTTGGGAGGGAAAACATAGGTACAAAGAAGGTAGCTGCGAGGAAACCATGGGTAACAGAAGAAATACTTCAGTTGATTGATGAAAGGAGGAAGTACAAACATGTTCCGGGAAAATCAGGAATACAGAAATACAAGTCGCTGAGGTATGAAATAAGTAGGAAGTGCAGGGAAGCTAAGACGAAATGGCTGCAGGAAAAATGTGAAGACATCGAAAAAGATATGATTGTCGGAAGGACAGACTCAGCATACAGGAAAGTCAAAACAACCTTTTGTGACATTAAAAGCAACGGTGGTAACATTAAGAGTGCAACGGGAATTCCACTGTTAGATGCAGAGGAGAGAGCAGATAGGTGGAAAGAATACATTGAAAGCCTCTATGAGGGTGAAGATTTGTCTGATGTGATAGAAGAAGAAACAGGAGTCGATTTAGAAGAGATAGGGGATCCAGTATTAGAATCGGAATTTAAAAGAGCTTTGGAGGACTTACGGTCAAAAAAGGCAGAAGGGATAGATAACATTCCATCAGAATTTCGAAAATCATTGGGGGAAGTGGCAACAAAACGACTATTCACGTTTGTGTGTAGAATATATGAGTCTGGCGATATACCATCTGACTTTCGGAAAGCATCATCCACACAATTACGAAGACGGCAAGCGCTGACAAGTGCGAGAATTATCGCACAATCATCTTAACAGCTCATGCATCGAAGCTGCTTACAAGAGTAATATACAGAAGAATGGAAAAGATAATTGAGAATGCGCTAGGTGACGATCAGTTTGGCTTTAGGAAAAGTAAAGGGACGAGAGAGGCAATTCTGACGTTACGGCTAATAATGGAAGCAAGGCTAAAGAAAAATCAAGACACTTTCATAGGATTTGTCGACCTGGAAAAAGCGTTCGACAATATAAAATGGTGTAAGTTGTTCGAGATTCTGAATAAAGTAGGGATAAGCTATAAGTAAGAGTAAATCGGAGAAAGACGAAGGTAATGAGAAGTAGTAGAAATGAGAACAGCGAGAAATTTAACATCAGGTTTGATAGTCACGAAGTCAATGAAGTTAAGGAATTCTGCTACCTAGGCAGTAAAATAACCAGTGACGGACGGAGCAAGGAGGACATCAAAAGCACACTCGCTATGGCAAAAAAGGCATTTCTGGCCATGAGAAGTCTACTAATATCAAATACCGGCCTTAATTTGAGGAAGAAATTTCTGAGGATGTACGTCTGGAGTACAGCATTGTATGGTAGTGAAACATGGACTGGGGGAAAACCGGAACAGAAGAGAATCGAAGCGTTTGAGATGTGGTGCTACAGACGAATGTTGAAAATTAGGTGGACTGATAAGGTAAGGAATGAGGAGGTTCTACACAGAATCGGAGAGGAAAGGAATATGTGGAAAACATTGATAAGGAGAAGGGACAGGATGATAGGACATCTACTAAGACATGAGGGAATGACTTCCATGGTACTAGAGGGAGCTGTAGAGGGCAAAAACTGTAGAGTAAGACAGAGATTGGAATACGTCAAGCAAATAATTGAGGACGTAGGTTGCAAGTGCTACTCTGAGATAAAGAGGCTAGCACAGGAAAGGAATTCGCGGCGGGCCGCATCAAACCAGTCAGTAGACTGATGACCAAAAAAAAAAAGAGTACACTCCGCACTACGAGAACTCTTCTCATGCCGACAGCGCCGGGACTCCAGCCCGGAGCCTCCTACGTGCAGCAGCCTGCTGTCCGCCGCCGAGCCGGTCAGCCAGCCGGACGCATTCCACCGTTACGTCACACCACGCGGCGCTGCGCTAGCAAGACTGGTGCGGCCTGGAGCTGGGTTATCGCTCCGAGTCAGCCAGGACTCGGGGAAGGTCGTTGATATCACCAAGCACAGCCAGCCTGTGTTATGCGGGCCACATTGTACTCGGCAGGAATAAAGGTGTCATGAATTAAAAATGTTTCTTTGGCGTTTCTAACGCGTCCACAGTCATTTCCTAGCATCCTGTCGACTGGAGAGGTCACCGCTCTGCTTCAAGTCCACCGTAGACGATTGGGACAACCGCGGCGCCTACACTAGTACAGGATTCGCTTCTACTGGACTACTCTCACGACCCTTAAATTTACGAGTGGTTCATTGCCTGGTGAAATTTTTTCTGCTGCACACCTTATCGACTCTTGCTTGTTGTTAAGTTCATAGTCTATATAACACCTGTTCTTGTTGTTGCGTTCTGCAGTCGGAAGGTGGGTTTGATACAGGTCTAACCTCTTCCTCTCTGAATAACTACTGCGACCTGCATCCTTTTGCACCTGCGTACTGTATACGTTCCTTGGTCTCCCTCTACAATCTCTACCCCATATACTTCCCTCCATCAAAAAACGGACTCTTCCTTGGTGCCTCAGGACGTATATTGTCAACCAGTTGCTTCTTTTACGCAAGCTATGCCATTAATTTATTTTTTACCCAGTTAGATTCAATAGTTCCACATTAGTTATTAGGTATTTCCATTTATTTATTTAACCTGATCTGATAAGGGCCATCAGGCCTTCTCTGACATCTGACGCGAGTTCCCCACTTGGAGTACCTTTTTTCTATCAAAGTTATCTAAACCCCCCCTCCCCCCATGAACCATGGACCTTGCCATTGGTGGGGAGGCTTGCGTGCCTCAGCGATACAGATAGCCGTACCGTAGGTGCAACCACAAAGGGGGGGGGGGGTATCTGTTGAGAGGCCAAACAAACGTGTGGTTCCTTTAGAGGGGCAGCAGCCTTTTCAGTAGTTGCAGGGGTAACAGTCTGGATGATTGACTTGTAACACTAACCAAAATGGCCTTGCTGTGCTGGTACTGCGAACGGCTGAAAGCAAGGTGAAATTTTAGGCGTAATTTTTCCGGAGGTCATGCACCTTTAGCGTATGGTTAAATGATGATGGCGTCCTCTTGGGTAAAATATTCCGGAGGTAAAATAGTCCCCCATTCGGATCTCGGGGCGGGGCTACTCAGGAGGACGTTGTTATCAGGAGAAACAAAAGTGGCGTTCTACGGATCGGATCATGGAATATCAGGTTCCTTAATCGGGCAGGTAGGTTAGAAAATTTAAAAAGGGAATGGATAGGTTAAAGTAAGGTATAGTGGGAATTAGTGAAGTTCGGTGGTAGAGGAGGAACAAGACTTCTGATCAGGTGAATAGAGGCTTATAAATACAAAATAAAAAATGGGTAATGCAGTAGTAGATTTAATAATGAAAAAATATAGGAGCGCAGGTAAGCTACTACGAACAGCATAGTGAACGCATTGTTGTAGCCAAGATAGACACGAAGCCCACGCCTACAACAGTAGTGCAAGGTTATATGCCAACTAGCTCCGCAGACGACGAAGAGATTGAAGAAATGATTGATGAGATAAAAGAAATTATTCAGATAGTGAAGGGAGACGAAAATTTAATAGTCATGGGTGATTGGAATTCGATAGTAGAAAAGGAAGAGAAAGAAAAGTAGCAGGTGAATATGGAATGTGGGTAAGGAATGAAAGAGGAAGCCGCCAGGTAGAATTTTGTACAGAGCACAACTTAATCATAGCTAACACTTGGTCTAAGAATCATGAAAGAAGGTTGCATAGGTGGAAGAGGCCTGGAGACACTGGAAGGTTTCAGATGGATTATATAATGGTAAGCAGAGATTTAGGAACCAGGTTTTAAATTGTAAGACATTTCCAGGGGCAGATGTGGATTCTGACCCCAATCTATTGCTTATGAACTGTGGATTAAAACTGAAGAAACTGCAAAAAGATGAGAATTTAAGGAGATGGGGCCTAGATAAACTGAAAGAACCAGAGGTTGTAGAGTGTTTTAGAGACACATTAGGGAACGATTGATAAGAACAATGGAAAGAAATACACTAGAAGAAGAATGGGTAGATTTGAGAGATGAAATAGTTAAGGCAGCAGAGTAGGTAAAAAGACGAGGGGTAGTAGAAATCCTTGGGTAACAGGATTTAATTGATGAAAGGAGAAAATGTAAAAATGCAGTAAATGAAGCAGGCAAAAAGGAATACAAACGTCTCAAACATGAGATTGACAGGAAGTGCAAAATGGCTAATCAGGGATGGCTAGGGGACAAATGTAATGATGTAGAGGCATATATCACTAGGGGTAGGATAGATACTGCCTACAGGAAAATTAAAGAGAGATTTGAAGAAAAGAGAACCACTTGTATGAATATCGATAGCGCTGAAGGAAAACCAGTTCTAAGCAAAAAAGGGAAAGAAGAAAGGTGGAAGGAGCATATAGAGGGTCTATACAGGTGCGATGTTCTTGGGGACAATATTATGGAATGGAAGAGGACGTAGGTGAAGATGAAATGGGAGATATGATACTGCGTGAAGAATTTGACGGAACACTGAAATATCTAAGTCGAAACAAGGCCCCAAGCGTAGATAACATTCCATTAGAACTACGGATAGCCTTTGGAGAGCCAGCCCTGACAAAACTCTACTGTCTGGTGACCGAGATGTATGAGACAGGCGAAATACCCCCAGACTTCAACAAAAATATAATAATTCCAATCCCAAAGAAAGCAAGTGTTGACAGGTGTGAAAATTACCACCTATCAGTTTAATTAGTCACGGCTGCAAAATACTGACACGCATTCTTTACAGACGAATGGAAAAGCTGGTAGAAGCCGTCCTTGGGGAAGGCCAGTTTGGATTCCGTAGAAACGTTGGAACACGTGAGGCAATACTGACCCTACGACTTAGCTTAGAAAATAGATTAAGGAAAGGCAAACCTACGTTTCTTGCATTTGTAGACTAAGAGAAGGGTTTTGACATTGTTGACTGGAATATTCTCTTTCAAATTCTGAAGGTCGCAGAGATAAAATACAAGAAACGAAAGGCTATTTACAATTTGTACATAAACCAGATGGCAGTTATAAGAGTCGAGTGGCATCAAAAGGAAGCGGTGGTTGCGAAGGGAGTGAGACAGGGTTGTAGCCTGAATCCGATGTTATTGAGCAAGCAGTAAAGGAAACAAAAGAAAAATTTAGAGTAGGAATTAAATTCCATGGGAACAAATAAAAACTCTGAGGTTTGCCGATGACATTGCAATTCTGTCAGAGACGGCAAAGGACGTGGAAGAGCCGTTTAACGGAATGGACAGTGTCTTGAAAGGAGGCTATAAGATGAACATCAACAAAAACAAAACGAATATAATGGAATGTAGTCTGACTAAATCAGGTGATGCTGAGGGAATTAAATTAGGAAATGAGACACTTAAAATTGTAGATGAGGTTTGCTATTTGGGGAGCAAAATAACTGATGATGGTGGAAATAGTGAGGATATAAAATATAGACTGGTAATGGAAAGAAAAGCGTTTATGAAGAAGAGAAATTTGTTAACATCGAGTGTAGATTTAAGTGTCAGGAAGTCGTTTCTCACAGTATATGTATGGAGTGTAGCCATGTATGGATGTGAAACGTGGACGATAAATAGTTTATACAAGAAGAGAATAGAAGCATTCGAAATGTGGTGCTGCAGAAGAATGTTGCAGATTAGATGGGTAGATCATGTAACTAATGAGGAGGTACTGAACAAAATTGTTTTGTTTTGATTTAGGGCGCAAAAAACAACTGGGGTCATACGTGCCCGAGTCAAAACTATAGGTCACGAACACAGAGAGGAGTTAAACGACTATACGTCAGCCGCAATGGACAGAATAGGAGACAGCTAAAAGCACACTCGTGGTAAAAGAGCTAAGAAACACTATGCAGAAATGGAGGTCCAAAACTAAAAATTAAATGGCATTCTCCATATTGCTTCGGCGGATAAAAAGTAAAACGCGGTCGACAGCCACTGCGTCATTCGCTAAAACGGCTGATAAATCAGACGTCAAACCCATGCTGGAACGTAAATTGGCGGACAGTTAAAATTTGATCGCAATGTGTACAAAGTTATGCGGTAACGCCACTTATCAAAATACGATGGCTAAAAAGGCAGTGCCCAATACACAGCCGAGTTAAAATAATCTCCTCTCGGCGGGAGGACCGAGAGAGGCCTGGGGGAGGCTTAATGAGCCGAAGCTTATTCCCGTGAATGGAGGACCGTTGGCGATGCCAAAGGGACACCACCTCCTGAGAGGCGGCAACGCAGAGATCATCGGAGGGAACATAGGTACTCGCTGGCTGAGGGACAAGGACTGCAGCCTTGGCAGCAGCGTCAGGAGCCTCGTTTCCTGGCAGACCGACATCACCAGGGACCCACAGAAACATTACACTGGCTCTACGAAGAGTGAGCAAGTGACAGTTTTCCTGTACCCTCTGCGCTAAGGGATGAGCAGTGTACAATGCACATAGACTTTGGAGGGCACTGAGTGAGTCTGAGCAGACGAAACAACCAGAAAGGCTGTGTCGCCGGATGTACTCCGTGGCCTGATACAATGCGAAGAGCTCAGCTGTCAGTACTGAGGAGTGTGCCGGAAGCCGATATCGAAAGACACTGATGCCAATGACGAAGGCACACCCGACCCCATGGTCAGTCCGAAAGCCATCAGTGTAGACAAAGGTACTATCGCGAAGTTCCATGTGAAGGTCGTGAAACTGGAGGCGATACTCTGAGGCTGGGGTAGTGTCCTTAGGAAGCGGATGAAGGCCAAGGTTAACATGGGCCGCTTCACGAAGCCAAGGTGGTGAAGAGTTCACAACCACCGGGAAAGTTGCAGGTAGTGTGAAGTTAAGCCACCTTAGCAAGTGGCGAAAGCGGACTCCAGGAGGTAACAGATAAGAGGGACGAGACCCATACAGACCATCAAAGGAATCATCAAAGAAGGAGGCATATGGGGGATGGCCACGCATGGCAGACGAATGGCATGTATACCTGCTGAGGAGAAAGTCACGGCGGTAGAACAGTGGTAGCTCAGCAGCGTCAGCATACAGACTCTCAACCAGGTTGGTGTAAAAGGCGCCCGTGGCCGAATGGATGCCATGATGGTGGATAGTGTTGAGACGGCATAAGAGGGATAGGCGTACAGACGCATAAATAAAGCATCCATAGTCAAGTTTCGAATGGACGAGCGACCGGTACAAACGAAAGAGAATGGTTCGATCGGCACCGCAGGTACCATTGAGGACGCATAGGAGATTGAGGGACTGCATACAGTGGGCTTCCATGTAAGACACATGGGAGGACCAAGAGAGTTTCTTATCGAGCATGAGCCCCAGAAATTTCGTATTTTCAACAAATAAAAGGGCAACAGGCCCAAAATGTAGAGATGGTGGGAGAAACCATTTGTGCCGCCAGAAATTTATACAGACGGTTTTGTTAGGGGAAAAGCGAAAGCCATTGTCGATGCTCCAGGAGTAAAGACGATGAAGACATCGCTGAAGACGCCGCTCAGTGAGACAGGTCCGTGGGAGAACTGCAGTAGATGGCAAAATCGGCTACAAAAAGAGAGCCGGAGATGCTCAATGGGAGACAGATCATTATAGGGTTAATGGCGATAGCAAAGAGAATGACGCTCAGAATGGAACCATGAGGTATACCATTTTCCTGGATAAAGGCGTCCGAGAAGGCAAAACCCACACGCACCTTGAAAACTCGGTCTTGTGAAAATGCCCAAAGAAAACAGGGCAGGCGCCCATGGAAGCCCCACATGTAAAGAGTACAGAGGATACCAGTTTTCCAGCAGGTGTCGTAGGGCTTCTCCAAAACGAAAAACATGGCCACAGCTCGGAACCCACACTGTGCATTCGCTAGTAAATGGCGAGACTTGAGCCACCACAGCAGCCGGGCATTAATCATACATTCCATCACCTTGCAAATGCACCTGGTAAGAGAGATGGGGCCGTAGCTAGAAGGGAAGTTTTTGTTCTTACTGGGCTTATGTATGGGTATGACAGTGGCTTCACGCCCTCTGCCCAGATGCGGTTGTACATGTTAAGCAGAAAAGTACTTGCCCATAAGAGAAAGGTGCTGCAACATCTGAATGTGGATGGCGTCTGGCCCTGGGGCGGAGGATCGGAATGAACTGAGAGCATGATTGAGTTCCCTCACAATAAAGACAGCGTTGTAGCACTCACCATTCAGAGAAGAGAAGGTATCGACCGAGCCTCCTCCGCTCGTTTCCGATTAAGGGAGGCAGGTTGACAGTGGGAAGAGCTCCAAACATTCGCAAAACGGCAGCCCAAGGTTTTGGAAATAGGGTCCACGATGACATCGGCAGCGACTGTCAGGCCAGAAATTAGGGAGTGGATCTTAATTCCAGAGACCTGACGGAGTTTGGCCGGTATGACAGACGAAGGTGTGGAACTGTTAATAGAACTAGTGAATGAAATCCAGCTAGTTCATGTGCTATCCCGAAGAACGCGTCGATACTTTGCACGCATCTGTTTATAATGAATGCAGTTTGCCAGCGTAGGGTGGTGGTTGAAAACGCGGAGAGCACATCTACGTGCACGAATTTCGTAGCAGCATGCCTCAGTCCACCTGTTGTGTCACCGCCAGACACCACACTTACTAGGTGGTAGCCTTTAAATCGGCCGCGGTCCGTTAGTATACGTCGGACCCGCGTGTCGCCACTGTCAGTGATTGCAGACCGAGCGCCGCCACACGGCAGGTCTAGAGACACTTCCTAGCACTCGCCCCAGTTGTACAGCCGCCTTTGCTAGTGATGGTTCACTGACAAATTACGCTCTCATTTGCCGAGACGATAGTTAGCATAGCCTTCAGCTACGTCATTTGCTACGACCTAGCAAGGCGCCATTATCATTTGCTATTTATCTTGTGATGCATGTACCGTCAGACCGATGTTTACCAATTATGGATTAAAGTTAAGTATTCCAGAAGCTCCGTACTTTTTTTACTAGTCTCAATTCCTTTAGCTGTTCCAGACCTCACGCCAGCCTGCGTGAGCTTAAACGCGTGTCTTTCGGCTTCCTCTCACAGTGACTTGGCTGTCTTGCCAAGTCACAACACCACCAAAGTACTGGGACACCATGTGGTTAGAGAGGAAGTGCGGACGATGGAACGTTCTGCAACAGTAAGGATAACTTTGTGAGATATTCGACCTGGCCATCACAACTGGGGAAATCTTGTTCTTCAAAGGTCGCCAGGGAGGAGTAAAACTGACAGTCAGCCCTAGGAAACTGCCATTTAGGCGTGCATGTGGTTGATGTAGGGGTAAACAAACGGACAGCACACGGGAAATGGTCGCTCGAGTAAGCATCAGAAAGAACAGATCAATCAAGACGATGGGCAAGCTGGACAGTGCAGAGGGATAGGTCCAAATGGGAATAGGTGTGCTAGGAGTTGGAAAGGAAAGTGGATGCTCCAGTTTAAGGCAGAAGAAGTTAAGTTGATTAAGAAGGTCAGCCAAGAGGGCACCTCTCTGACAGGTACTGGGAGAACCCCAAAAGGGGATGATGTGCATTGAAGTCACTGAGTAGCATAAACGGTGGGGTGGGGGGAGGCAGCTGCCCAATAAGTTGAAGGACGTCTGCTCTGGTGACAGCGAATGATGGAGGGACGTATATAGTACAGAGGGAAAAATGTGGGGAAGGAGAGGCGAACTGCCACAGCTTGAAGATTGGTAGTCAGTGAGATGGTTTGACTATGGACGTCCTCCTGTATGAGCAGCTTGATGCCCCCCTGAGAGGGAATGCCGACCTCAGGGGAAGGTCAAAACGAATCGGTAAGAAATGTGAAAGCTCAAAGCGGTCATGAAGGCGCAATTTCGTTTCCTGAAGGCAGAGTGCAAGGAGGCACTGCGATGCTAGAAGCAGCTGTAAATCCTATTTGTGGAACTGAAGGCTGCAAACGTTCCATTGGAGGAGAGTCATGATGAAGAGAGGTGAGGGTGTGCGCTGATATGAAACTTCCTGGCAGATTAAAACTGTGTGCCGGACCGAGACGCGAACTCGGGACCTTTGCTTTTCGCGGGCAAGTGCTCTACCAACTGAGCTATCCAAGCACAACTCACGCCCCGTCCTCTGTAATGTTTGGAAAGTAGGAGACGAGGTACTGGCGGAAGTAATGCAGTGAGGACGGGGCATGAGCCGTGCTTGGGTAGCGCAGATGGTAGAGCACCTGCCCGCGATAGGCAAAGGTCCCGACTTGGAGTCTCGGTCCGGCACACAGGAAATTTCACATCAGCGCACACTCCTCTGCAGAGTGAAAATCTCATTCTGGAAACATCCCCCAGGCTGTGGCTAAGCCATGTCTCCGCAATATCCTTCCTTTCAGGAGTGCTAGTCCGGCAAGGTTTGCAGGAGAGCTTCTGTAAGGTTTAGAAGGTAGGAGACGAGGTACTGGCGGAAGTAAAGCTGTGAGGACGGGGCGTGAGCCGTGCTTGGGTAGCTCAGATGGTAGAGCACCTGCCCGCGTAAGGCAAAGGTTCCGAGTTCGAGTCTCTGTGCGGCACACAGTTTTAATCTGCCAGGAAATTTCATATCAGCGCACACTCCGCTGCAGAGTGAAAATCTCATTCTGGAAACATCGCCCAGGCTGTGGCTGAGCCATGTCTCCGCAATATTCTTTCTTTCAGGAGTGCTAGTCCTGCAAGGTTCGCAGGAGAGCTTTTGTAAAGTTGGGAAGGTAGGAGACGAAGTACTGGCGGAAGTAAAGCTGTGAGGACGGGGCGTGAGTCGTGCTTGGGCAGCTCAGATGGTAGAGCACCCGCCCACGAAAGGCAAAGGTCCCGAGTTCGAGTCTCGGTCCGGCACACAGGTTTAATCTGCCAGGAAGTTTCACCGCTAATCAATAATTGGAAGTGTAAGTGATTGTGCAAGTTTCTTTTTCAGGACAAGGGGGAAGAGCTTTTCAAATTTTTGTAGGGCATGGAGCGATGCTGATGGCTTCTTGCACATTGTAGTTACGTGCTCAGTCAAATTTAGATTTTCATCTGTTAGTACTCCTAAACTTTTTGCGGAAGAAGAGAAGTTGACGTTTGTTCCATTTAGGGTTAAAGATGATAGGGATTCCTCATATTTCTGGCTAATGAGCCTAGAATGACAAACCAGCACCACTTGGGTTTTGGATAGTTTCAGCTTTAACCCTGTATCCTGCGCCCATTTTGACAGTGCACGCATGTCGGTATTGAGATTCTCAATAGCTGTTTTCAGGTTTATTTAATCTTCATCATTCTACGGAACCAGATATCAAAAACTTCTAGTCTCTTCTTGTCTGATATGCTTATCGTCCAAGTTTCACTTCTGTACAGTGTTACACTACAGACAAATATCTTCAGGAAAGACTTGCTAACATTTAAACTTAAGCCGGCCGCTGGTGGCCGAGCGGTTCTGGCGCTGCAGTCTGGAACCGCGCGACCGCTACGGTCGCAGGTTCGAATCCTGCCTCGGGCATGGATGTGTGTGTTGTCCTTAGGTTAGTTAGGTTTAAGTAGTTCTAAGTTCTAGGGGACTTATGACCTCAGCAGTTGAGTCCCATAGTGCTCAGAGCCATATGAACCATATATTTAAACTTACATCAGTTGTTAACAATTTCCTCTTTTGCAGAAATACTTTTCTTTCTGTTTCCGGTCTGCATTTTATGCCCTCTCTACTTCGGTCATCGTCAGTTATTTTGGGCCCAAATATCAAAACTACTCGCCTACTTTCAGTGTCACTTCCTAATCCAATTCCTCCGGCATCACCTGTTTTAGTTCGACTTCATTCCATTAGCCGTGTTTTATTTTTATTGTTGTTCATGTTATAATCTGTTTTCAACATACCATCCATTCTACGCAATTGCTCTTACAAGTCCTTTGCCATCTCTGACTGAATTGCAATGTCATGACAGATTTCAAAGTTTCTAAGTATTTCTTCATCCTGAATTTTAACGCCCTTTCCAAATCTCGGCTTGGTTTCCTTTACTGCTTGCTCAATGCAGAAAAAATGGTTCAAATGGCTCTAAGCACTGTGGGGCATAACATCTGAGGTCATCAGTCTCCTAGACTTACAACTACTTAAGCCTGACCAACCTAAGGACATCACATACATCCATGCCCGAGGCAGGATTCGGACCTGCGACCATAGCAGCAGCGCGGTCCCGGACTGAAGCGCCTAGAACCGCTCGGTCACAACGGCCGGCATCAATGTACAGATTAAATAAGATAGGAGATAGGCTACAACAATGTCTCAGTCCTTTCGCCACCGTTGATAGCATATCATTTCCACTGACTTTTACAACTGCAGCATGCTTTTCGTACATGTGAGTAATCTTTCACTTCCTCCGATTATCTCTACAATCTTCAAAATTTCAATCCAGTCACCATCGTCGAAATTGCTCTCTAAATCTTCAAAAGCTGTGAAGTTTTCCGTCCCTCAGTTCGCGCGCGAAGATAATTCACAGGGTCAGTATTGCTTCATGTGTTCCTATTTCTTCGAAAACCCCTACGTATGTCAGATAACTACGCCTATGCATGTTGTAAGCCATGAAAGCTAAATACGCCACGATTTATTTACTGAAGAATGGAAAAATTGGGAGAAGCCGACTTGGGGACGACCAGGCTGGCTTCCTAAGAAATGTAGGACAACATGAGGCAGTACTGATCCCACGATTTATGATAGAAGATAGGTTGAAGAAAAGTAAATCTACGTCTATAGCATTTGTGAATTCAGAGAAAGGTTTGACAATGCTGAGTCGACCACACCCTTTGAAATCTTGAAGGTCGCAGGGAGGAGTAAGATGTGTGCATGCTGTGTTCAGATGCAAGAGGAGATGGCCACAGTTCGCAAACAGCTGAATGCACTTTTGGCTACAGTCAGTCACCTTCAGGCTGTTGCGTTGGAGTGTAACGTTGGTGGAGAATCTGGCGCTTTGAATGGGACACCCGCAGGTGTCGCTTCTTTCATCCACGGGCTCTGGTGCCAAGGCACGACGTGGTTGATCCGCCCTCACAGCAAGACAAGTGGCGGGTGGTGGTAAAGCGTTCGCGTCACTCGAGGCGGATGGCCAATGTGGAGGAAGGCCGTGAACAGGTAGCCAGCCCTTCAAGAGGGTCCGAGCAAGCACACATGGGCGGGAATTAGCTAGTTATCTGGAGCTCCAACGTAAGGCGCATTATCGAGGCCCGTATGGAGACAGCGCTCAGGGCTGGAAAGACAGCCGACGTGTGTACTTGTTATGTCTTCTGGGGAGACCTTTTCCGAGATGTGGAGACGACCATGCCCGCGGCTATCAAGCTTGCAGGGTGCAGTCGCCCGCAAATCGTGGCCCACGCTGGCATCAACGACGCCAGTCGCTTGGCTTCTGAGGCCATACCCAGTTTATACAGGCGGCAGGTGGGGGTGGTGAAAGCTGCTGGCTTCATGCGTGGGCGCGAGCAGAGATAGCATCTGCAGCATTGTTCCCACAACTGTTGGGGGTCCTTTGGTTTGAAAGGTGTCAACTAAAGGCCTCGCCGATTCTGTGAAAGTCTTGGCTGCAGATTTATAGACTTGAATTATTGGGTGGGGATTTGTAGGACTTTCCTTGATAGATCAGGGGTGAACTACACAAAGGAAGCAGATTGCTTGTGGAGAACACATGAGGGTTTTTCAGGCTAGGAGTTTGTTTGAGATACTCTGATGAACACTCGCCAGTCGGTACACAGACAGGGAAGTCAGTCTACGTTCATAGTAAAGACACGTCGACTGTTAAAATTCTATCAGTAAATTGTCGAAGTGTTCTTAACAAAGTTCCCAAATGTACTGCCACGCAGAGAAGTTCTCGGGCTCTGATTGCTCTTGGGACTGAGAGCTGACTGAAACATGAAGTGGAAAGCTCGGAGATCTTTAGCAAGTCATGAAACACGTATCTGAAGGAGAGATTCGAGGCCACTGATGCGAGACTGTTCATTGAAGTTGAAAAGTGTTCTTCTAATAATTTCCGGGTATGCAGCCGGATCCCGTCGACATTCTGCCACGATATTTCGGCCCAGAGACGTCCGGCCATCAGCAGGTGAGTACACAACTACTGAAGAGCCCAGGTGCAGTCGCGGTGTTTATGCCGAATCTCGCGCATGCGAAATGTACTGGCATCCTACAGCGCATGCGTCAGGTGTTGACATGCGCAGCATAGCCGAGTTGTACGTGCTGCCCTCGGTGGTGAAAATAAAGGTTCATCTAGTCATTGAGTATCGAATGACACTGTCGATTCCGCTGTGATTGTATAATTTTAATAACAGGATTCCAATTTAGTTGTGTACTCACCTGATGATGGCCGGACGTCTCTGGGCCGAAATATCGTGGCAGAATGTCGGCGGGATCCGGCTGCATACCCGGAAATTATTAGAAGAAGAAATACGCCGGGAAAATTTCAGAAGTCACATTGAAAAGTGTTGTCTCTATTGAGGTCGAAGTTGAATGTCACAGTGAAGTTATTAGATCACGTACAACATGTCTAGTTGAAACCAAATTAATTGTTGGATGTTTTTAGTGGCCACCCGATTGTGCTGCGTCTAGAGTCATTCTAAGAAAATTTACCGCCAGTAGCGCGTAAATGCCGAGACCATGCAATTCTAGTTGGAAGCGACTTTAACCTACCGAACATAGTCTGCGATGTCTAAGGACTCATTTCGGGTGATACGGACAGAGTCTTGCGAAGTTATTTTGAAAACGTTTTCTGAAAACTGTCTTGAGCTGTTAGTTTGGCAGCCCACACGCAACAGAAATGTCTTAAACCTTGTGGGTGCAAACAGGCCGGATCTCACCGACAGAGTCACTATAGAGACGGGGAGTAGTGATCATGAACTCATTATAGCAACTACTGTTTAGCGTCTCACTTAGACAATAAAATGACATCACTTGGTTCCAGTGAAATGGACGTAGCAGAATTATGGACGAAGTTTAAGCAGACTGACCGGCCGGAGTGGCCGAGCGGTTCTAGGCGTTACAGTCTGAAACCGCGCGACTGCTACGGTCGCAGGTGCGAATCCTGCTTCGGGCATGGATGTGTGTGATGTCGTTAGGTTTAAGTAGTTCTAAGTTCTAGGGGACTGATGACCTCAGAAGTGAAGTCCCATAGTGCTCAGAGCAATGTGCCATTTTAAGCAGATTGTAAATCGTGGTGTAGAGAATTATCTGCCTAGTAAGTGGACTGAGGACGGGAAACACCCACCACGGTTTAACAAAGGAATTCTGAAACTGTTGAGGAAACAGAAGCCGTTGCGCTCTAGGTTCAAAAGAGAATGCGCAAATTACGACACGTTAAGGTTAGTAGAGATTCGTACGTCTGTGAGAAGATCTCTCTTACAGCAATACGAGGATCGTACCACAAAAAAAAAAATCGCTAAGCGCGAACGAGATTCCATCTATTCACTCATTGACCAGTCTAGTGCAGCAGCTGAATAAATGAAAACGAAAGCCGAAGTTTTAAATTCCAGGTTTAAGAGATGGTTCACGAAGGATAATCGTACAAACATACAGTCGTTTGTCCATCATACATGGTCCCATGTGGACAACATAGTAATAACCACCCACGGGGTAGAGAAACAACCGAAACAATTGAAAACAAATAAGTCGCCAGGCCCCGATGGAATTCCAGTTAGGTTTTACAAAGAGTACTCTACGGCATTTATCACGAATCTCTCACCCAGCTCGAAGTCCAAAGCGACTGGAAGAGAGCGCAGGTAACTCCTGTATATAAGAAAAGTACGACCCGCAAAATTAAAGACCAATACCCCTAACATCGGTTTGGTACAGAATTCTAGAAGATATTCAGAGTTCGAATATAATAAATTTGCTAGACCCGAAAAGTTTATGTCCTTGGATTAGCACGATTTTAGAAAACATCGGTGTGGAATTCAGATTGCTCTCATTTCTCACCCGGCTGGCCGCGGTGGTCTAGCGGTTCTGGCGCTGCAGTCCGGAACCGCGGGACTGCTACGGTCGCAGGTTCGAATCCTGCCTCGGGCATGGGTGTGTGTGATGTCCTTAGGTTAGTTAGTTTTAAGTAGTTCTAAGTTCTAGGGGACTTATGACCTCAGATGTTGAGTCCCATAGTACTCAGAGCCATTTGAACCATTTTTTTTTCTCACACGATTTCCTGCGAATAGGTATGAAAGTCAACAGACAGATTCCTCTATTCCATATTTCGGAAATGCATTTGACACGGTACCGCGCTGCAGGCTATCAAAGAATGCATCGACGGCGAGTGTGCAATGAAGACAAGGGCATCGTCGTCAGCAGTGCTCCAGAGAAGTGTAATAGGACCACTATTATGTTCTACGTACATAAGTAATCTGGCGGATGGGATGTGCAGCAATCTGAGGTTGTTTGCTGACGATGCGGTGACGTACGGAGAGATGTTGAAGATGAGTGACTATAGGGCGATCGAAGATAACGTGGACAAAATTTCTTTTGTGTAATGAATGACAGCTATTTCTAAATGCACAAAAATGCATGTTAATGCGGATGAGTAAGAAAAACAAACTCATAGTGTTTGGATACAGCATTTGCAGTGTTCTGCTCGACACAATCTCGTCGTTTAAATATCTGTCCCTAACATTACGAAGCGATATGAGCTGGACCGAGAATGTGGGGATTGTGGTAGTGAAGGTCAATGGTCGACTTCAGTTTATTGTGAGAATTTTGGGAAAGTGTGGTTGATCTGTAAAGGAGACCACATACAGACCGGTAGCGCGATATATTCTTCAACGCTGCTCGTGTGATTTCGGCCCATACCGGGTCAGATTAAAGGAGGACCTCGAAGCGCTTCAGAGGTGGGCTGCTAGATTTTTTACCAGTAGGTATGAACAACACACAAATATCATGGAGATGCATTGGGAATTCAAATGGGAATCCCTGGAGGGAAGGTGAAGTTCTTTTTGAGGAAAACTATTGAGAAAAATTTAGAGAATTGACATTTGAAGATGACTGCAGAACGATTCTAGTGCCACCAACACACATTTTACACAAGGATTACAAGGATAAGGTACAAAAAATTAGGGCTCACACGAGGGCGTATAGATAGTTGTTTTTTCCTAGCTCTGATTGTTCGTGGAACAGGGTACGGGGTGTCAGGATCGGGTAATGGTCGTTCTAGGCCATTCTGTTTGTGTGGGTTGCATTGTCCTCCTCCCCTTAACCTATTGTTCTGCTAATTGATTTATGATCCTCTGGAGGTTGAGTTATGAACCCTGGGGATAATCCATCCTCCTGAGAAACCCCCACCCCTCCTCCTCCTCCTGCCTCAACCCTCTGAGAAATATCCAGCTCTCCTTCCCTCCCCCTCGCCGGTATGAGTACACTTTTGATACCAAATTAATTGATTAATTAATTAAATTGTTCAATTAACTACCCCTTCCCCTCTAGGGAATCACACAGCCTTCCTCTCCCCCACTCCCCCCTCCACTCCACAATATGGAGATTGGCCGAAAAGACTCAACCTGTGCTGGTGAGGAAAGATTTCGTGACGTGTAGTTCTAACCAATGTCAACAATATATTGTTCAATTCAATTTGTACATTCTTTATTTAATCATAGTACGGGAGACAAGGCTGCCCAACCTGTATAGGGCTCACGTCTGCACCCTCTGCCTCTATGATGTAATAACTAAGCAGCGAGGAATGGAATGAGGTACGGTACATTAGACGGCACCTTAGGTCGACTGCACATGTATCGGTCATCGGGTCGCCGCCACGCATTTGCACGCCTCAGAGGTCGAAAACGATCTAATCACAGTTCACGAGATTAAATACCACTGACAGTGGACCGTAAGTCGGCGTCCTTTGATATTCGATACCCGAGAAACCACTTCCACTCTCTCTCAAGTGGGTACTTCCTATTGTAACAGCCGGCCGCGGTGGCCGAGCGGTTCTAGGCGTTTCAGTCCGGAACCGCGCGACTGCTACCGTCGCAGGTTCGAATCCTGCCTCGGGCATGGATGTGTGTGATGTCCTTAGGTTAGTTAGGTTTAAGTAGTTCTAATTTCTAGGAGTCTGATGACCTCAGATGTTTAGTCCCATAGTGCTCAGCGCCATTGAACCATTTTTGAACACCTGCGTCTCAGACCTGTAGATCTACCCTACCCCAGACAAAGCGTCATGTGACAGCATTCCTTTGATTAGGAAATTACAGGCTCTCTTCCTGTCTCTGTGCCTTTGAAGTGGTTTCTTCCTGTTTGTGTGAAGATACGTATGAACCAATATGTCCAAACACGTAGACAGAGATTTTCATCCATCCTCAGAATACTTTGTTACCATCAGCTAATGCGAGAAATTTACCATGAAGATAGCTGCTGAAACCACGCCACACATTTGAAAGGGTTCGTCACTTGGTATCCTTTTTCTACCAAGAAGTTGAAGGCTGCTAGACACTTCAGAGAAGAAGAAGCAGACATGATAGTTTCCATCTGTCTTTAACAGCCAGCCGGTTCTTTCCCTATCTTAGTGACACCTTCCCGCGGGTCAAACGAACCTGCTACCACTCGAGATGTCGTCCTGGCATACTACCCACAAGTTCATCAATGCACTGTTGGTCCAGACTGTCCCACTCCTCAACGGCGATTCGGCGTAGATCCCTCAGAGAGATTGGTGCGTCACGTCGTCCAAAAATAGCCCTTTTCAATCTATCCCAGGCGTGTTCGATAGGGTTCGTGTCTGTAGAACATGCTGGCCACTCTAGGCGAGCGATGTCGTTGAACTGAAGGAAGTCATTCACAAGATGTGCACGATGGGGGCGCGAATTGTCGTCCATGAAGACGAATGCCTCGCCAATATGCTGCCAATATGGTGGCATTCACTTATCGTACAGCCGTTACGGCGCCTTCCATGCCCACCAGTGGCGTACGTTGGCCTCACATAATGCCACCCCAAAACAGCAGGGAACCTCCACCTTGCTGCACTCTCTAGATAGTGTGTCTAAGGCGTTCAGCCTGACCGGGTTCCCTCCAAACACGTCTCCAAAGATTGTCTGGTTGAAGGTATATGCGACACTCATCGGTGAAGAGAGCGTGATGCCAATCGTGAGCGGTCCATTTGGCATGATTTTGGGCCCATCTGTACTGCGATGCATGGTTTGGTTGCAAAGATGGACGTCGCCATAAACGTCAGGAATGAAACTGCGCATCATGTAGCCAATTGCCGACAGTTTGAGTCATAACACGACATCCTGTGGCTGCACGAAAAGCATTATACAACTTGTTGGCGTCGCTGTCAGGGTTCCTCCGAGCCATAATCCTTAGGTACCGGTCATCCACTGCAGTAGTAGCCCTTGGGCGGCCTGAGCGAGGCATGTCATCGACAGTTCCTGTCTCTCTGTATCTCTTCCATGTCCGAACGACATCGCTTTGGTTCACTCAGAGACGCCTGGACACTTCTCATGTTGCGAGCCCATCCTGGCACAAAGTCACAATGCGGACGCGATCGAACCGCGGTATTGACCGTCTCGGCATGATTAACTAAAGACAACACTAGCCGTGTACCTCCTTCTTGGTTGGATGACTGGAACTGATCGGGTGTCGGATCCCCTCCGTTTAATAGACGCTGCATATGCATGGTTGTTTACATCTTTGGGTGGGTTTAGTGACATCTGTGAACAGTCAAAAGGAGTGTGTGTGTGTGTGATACAACATCCACAGTCAATGTCAATCTTCAGGAGCTCTGGGAACCGGGGTGATGCAAAACCTTTTTGACGTGTTTAGTTCACAGAGGGGCTAACTCAGCTACGAACTGGGTATAGAATCTGGTTGTTAAATCTGTACGTTGAGAAAGCAGTGACGGAGACGAACAATGGGTTCAGAAGTGGATTAAAATTTGTGGTCAAAGAATATGAATGATAATATTCACTAATGATGTTGCTATCTTCAGTGAAAGTGAGGCAGAACTGCTGGACCTGTTGAATGGAATGTACACTATTAACGAGCACACACTATGGATTGAGAGTAAACCGTGGAAAGACGAAATATACGAAGAGTAGTAGAAACGATGTTTGCGATAAACGTAACATCAAAAATGGGGACCACGAGGTGGACGAAGGAAGGAATTCTAGTACCTTGATTTACAAAGCAATGAAATGAAAAGCAGACTAGCTCAGGATGGAGGAGATATCTAGTATCAAACAACAGGTTTAAGCTGAGAAAGAAGTCACTGAGAGTGTACATTTGGAGCACATCACTGTATGGAACTGAAGCATGGACTCTGGGAAAATATTGAAATAAGATAACTTATGCATTTGTAATGTCGTGCTGTAGATGACGATGAAGTCCCATTCTACATCTACATCTACATCCATACTCCGCAAGTCACCTGGCGGTGTGTGGCGGAGGGTACCTTGAGTACCTCTATCGGTTCAACCTTCTATTCCAGTCTCGTACTGTTCGTGGAAAGAAGTATTGTCGGTACGCTTCTGTGTGGGATCTAATCTCTCTGATTTCATCCTCATGGTCTCTTCGCGAGATATACGTAGGAGGGAGCAATATACTTCTTGACTCTTCGGTGAAGGTATGTTCTCGAAACTTTAACAAAAGCCCGTACCGAGCTACCGAGCGTCTCTCCTGCAGAGTCTTCCACTGGAGTTTGTCTATCATCTCCGTAATGCTTTCGCGATTACTAAATTATCCTGTAACGAAGCGCGCTGCTCTCCGTTGGATATTCTCTATCTCTTCTATCAACCCTATCTGGTACGGATCCCACACTGCCGAGCAGTATTCAAGCAGTGGACGAACAAGCGTACTGTAATCTACTTCCTTCGTTTTCGGATTGCAATTCCTTAGGATTCTTCCAATGAATCTCAGTCTGGCATCTGTTTTACCAACGATCAACTTTATATGATCATTTCATTTTAAATCACTCCTAATGCGTACTCCCAGATAATTTATGGAATTAACTGCTTCCAGTTGCTGACGTGCTATTTTGTAGCTAAATGATAAGGGATCTAACTTTCTATGTATTCGCAGCACATTACAATTGTCTACATTGAGATTCAATTGCCATTCTCTGCACCATGCGTCAATTCGCTGCAGATCCTCCTGCATTTCAGTACAATTTTCCATTGTTACAACCTCTCGTTATACCACAGCATCATGTGCAAAATGCCTCAGTGAACTTCCGATGTCATCCACAAGGACAGAGCGTAGGGAACGATGTGGGAGACCCGCACCTCTGTACTAGGCAAGGTCCTAGAGGAGGTGGTTTGCGATTGCCTTCCTCCGACCTTAATGAGGATGAATTATGATGATGAAGACGACAAAACAACACCCAGTCATCTCGAGGCAGGTGAAAATCCCTGACCCCGCCGGGAATCGAACCCGGGACCCCGTGCTCGGGAAGCGAGAACGCTATGGCGAGACCACGAGCTGCGAACAACGCTGTAGAAGGATGGTGAAATTCACGCACCCTGATAAGATATGAAACTGGGAGATTCTCCGCAGAATCGACGAGGGGAGGAACAGCTGCAAAACATTGACAAGATGAAGGGACAGGACTATGGGTCATGCGTTAAGACACCAAGTAATGACTTCCAAGGTGCTTGAGAGAGCTGTGGAGGGTAAGACTGAGGTTAGAGTATATCCAACAAATAATGGCGAATGTGCTAGTCTGAGATGAAGAGGTTGGGTTAGGGGGCGAAGTCGCGACAGGGCGCAAAGATCGATAAAAAAATAGGTGTTTGTAATGAGTTTTCTGTGAGATCTGGTTGGGGTGGCTCACATGTGGGTTTTCATTGGAAGTTTTAATTGTTAGCGGTGTGTTTCTTCGGTAGGACGGGTGACCCGGCTGTGCCCGCCTTACTAATTGAGTAGGGGGCTGGAGGCCGCAGCAGTCCACGCGTCCGTGCAGGGGCGCGTGGCGTCGGTTCATTAAGACACGCGGCGTGTCCCGCGAGGACACTCGACGGTGGCGCCGCCGAGGGACCGCCGACTCGTCGCTGCGTCCCGGCAGCCCAGAGGTGCGTGACCGAGGGCGAATTACTTGTGCGCCGCGTCCAGGCTCCATTCCAGCCGCTAGTTCTCTCACAGCTGCAAAAACACACCATCTACACGGATGGGACTTTATTTATTGTAGTTGTTGTCATATTCAGTCCAATGGCTGGACTGATGTTGGAATTTGGCAGTGTACACTGAGATGACAAAAGTCATGGGACATCTCCAAAGCCGGCCGGAGTGGCCGAGCTGTTCTAGGCGCTTCATTCTGGAACCGCGGGACCGCTACGGTCGCAGGTTCGAATCCTGCCTCGTACATGGATGTGTGTGATGTCCTTAGGTTAGGTAGGAAATTTGTGGTAAGGTATTACGCGACCAAACTGCTAAGGTCATCGGTCCCTAAGCCTACACGCTACTTAATATAACTTAAGGGGCTCCGGAACGCCCTATACCTCAGAAGTGAAGTCCCAAAGTGTTCAGAGCCTCCTCCTTTTGCCTGTCGTAGTGCAGCAACTAGACGTGGCAGGGACTCAACAAATCTTTGGAAAGGAAATCCCTGCAGAAATATGGACCCATGTTGCCCCTATAGCCGTCCATAATTGCGAAAGTGTTGCCGGTGCAGCATTTTGTTCACGAACTGAGCTCTCGATTACGTCGCACATATGTTCGACGGAATTAACGTCGGGCGATATGGGTGGCCAAATCATTGGATCGAATTGCCCAGAATGTTCTTCAAACTAATCGCAAACAACTGTGGCCCGGTGAAGAAATTTGGAAATTTGTGATAAGGTCTTACGCGACCAAACTGCTAAGGTCATCGGTCCCTAAGCCTACACGCTACTTAATATAACTTAAGGGGCTCCGGAACGCCCTATACTTGCAATGTTAAAATAACGCTTATAAATTACATCTTTCCTCACAAAGTGTTTGAGGTAGGAAGTTGAACTTTTTACAGATTGTTTATTGGAATATGGGCTACAACTTAACACAGGGATTTTACAAAATTTTAGTTCAGTTATTAAAGATGATTTTTTTTTTCAATTGTAATGAAAATTCACAACATTTTTTTGCAATTTTTTATTTATATATTCAAAAATATACAGTTTTTTGGAAAAAGGCTGAGTTAAATTATGCAGAAGGTACTGTGTAACATTTACTGAAAGTTTGAAACAAATATGTTTGGAAGATCCTTAGAAAACATGTAATTAGTATGAGAAATTAAAAGTTTTGGGAATCGAGCGACAAAGATTGGATTGACTTTTTAGTGCATTCCAGGTCCATAGGATGGATTATCTTCATCCTCTGCAAACTCCTCCTCCAGCTTCCTCTTGTTCCTCCTCCTGTTTACTCTTGCTTGTATTTCTAGACTCTTTACAGCCCTGTCTGCAGCCCGAAGGCGTTCCTTGTCTAAAGCAAGCATCGCTCGTACCATGTTAGAACCTATCTTCATTCCCATATTTCTAAATACCTTGCACCTTACAACGTTGCCATCATTGAAAGTCGCAACAGCATCATACACACCAAAGTTAAGTGTTTCTATTCCAACAAATACAGTCTTGGGGATTCTCGACCATATAACACTATTTACACTTTCATTGGGGTTTTGAGTTTTTCCGTGAATACACTTTTTCAACAGTTCAGGTGCTGCTAAGTCTCTGAAAATAGGTTTTATCACCTCCATTATTGCATGAGGCAGACTATGCTTATGAGTGTACACTTCACCAGTTAGCAATCGTTAATAATAACACCATTTGACAGCAGTTTAACAGCGCCACAGTGGGTCACGCCCATGTAGAACACATTTCAAAAAAAATTTAAAAATAGTTGTAGTCTTCGGAATTGAATAAATTATACATCTATTAAAAGGTAATAGTCTGCAGATTCAGAAAACGCAAAAGAGTAAAAATTGAACTTTTCATGATTTTGAGCCTTTCCGGAGCCCCTTAAACTAACATACACTAAGGACAAAACACAAACACTCATGCCCGAGGGAGGATTCGATCCTCCGACGGGGGGCAGCCGGCCGGACCGTGACGAGGCGCCCTAGGCCCCCCGGTGGCATGACACATGGCCTGCCATAAAAATTTCCATCGCCAGAGGACTCAGCCTGAACCTGCACCACTATGGAGCCACCGCCAATTTCCACACTGCCTTGTCAACAACTTGGGTCCATGGCTTCATGGGGTTTGCGTCACACTCGAACCCTACCTTCAGATCTTACCAGTTGAAATCGGGACTCACCCGAACAGGCCACGGTTTTTCAGTCGCCAAGGGTCCAAATGCTATGATCACGGGCCTGGGAAAGGCGCTGCAGGCCACGTCCGTGCTGTCAGTAAAGCCACTCCCGTCAGTCGTCTGCTGCCACAGCCCTTGAACACCATATTTCGCCTCACTGTCCTAACGGATACGTTTGCCGTACGTCCCACATTGATTTCTGCGGTTATTCCACGCAGTATTGGCAGTCTGTTAACAATGACAACCCTACGGAGACCACTCTGCTCTCAGTCGTTAAGTGAAGATCGTCGCCATTGTGTTGTCCCTGGTGCGATCTGAAACGTCCCCTTAGAAAGATTTAAAAGTGACAGTGTTGGTAAACCTCTTACGTTATTTGATTTTCAAACAGCTGAGCAAAACTGAACGTACTCAGACGTTTCTCTCTTTACTTATTCTGATCATCACTAAACTGACACACAATATTTTTAGCGCAACGTAATCTGACTTTCAATAATCCCCACAAAAGAATGGCCCTGACTAACAATAATCTATACCTTTCATGAATCACTCACCTCACAAAAATCTTCGTTACTCGGAACTACTGCAATACAGCGAGCGCCAATACTGCCAGCTAAATAAAAGACTCTAACTACTGAACGCACTAACTACTGATAGGCACAGTTAGCAATTGAAAGATTATGGTAGAGAACAAACAATGTATTTAACTTAATACTGTTCAAAAGGCATAATATATATATCAGTTCATGACATCCGCTCTTACAAATTTCCTTTTTCTGACGGACACACGGCCAGATCGTCTGCTCTCAAAACTCTGCCATTTCTCTGCCAACATCCACCACTGCTGGCGGCTCACCTCCAACTGCACGACGCTACGTGCTGTTCACATCCAACCGCCCAACACTACAATAGTGAATATTCCAACAATGTCAACCAGCACGCAGCACAGTCAGTGATTTTCATACAGAGCGCTACGTGGTGTTACCAACTGGTGGAAGTTACTTGTTATTCCTTCAGTAATTTTCTTGGAGTTGGTGAACCCGTGACTGAACGGCCATCCAAAATGCCGTAAGGTTCGCGTGGACCCTTTTAGCTTAGGACCAGGAGGCGGGGCGACTGTGTGCGAAGGACCACAATCCCGACAATGCCGACGCATTGTCTGGGCCTTGTGTTCCTCCTGCTGCCAACCACTTAGTGGTTCACTAAGTACACTTCGCGCTGTGTGTGGTCTGCACACCAGACGGGCACTTGTGTTTGGGACAAATCACAGGTTTAACCAGCCAGGGTAGCCGACTGCAGCTGTTGACAAAAGAACTTTGCATTTGCGACAGAAAATTCTTCTCAGTATAGGGTGGATTGGAATAGCAAACACCATGAGTTGTGAGAAACATGGGAGCCGCCTTGATCGAGAATTCGGACTGCTCCTCCACAGGAGACACAGTCAGGTCAGCTGTTGAAAATTTGCAATGGAGATTCTTGTTGGTTAGCAGTAATCATTCAGCTGAAGGGAGGAGATGAACACTAGTTTCCAGAAAACTTACTGTGGAGCCCACTGAATTGGATGGTGAGAATACTCAGCTGCAGAGAGGGGAGATCAGACAGAATTGTTAAGAACTACACCCTTCTATGGGTTAATACTACAAAATTGTTGAAAATTCGAGAATTTCTTGGACTTTTTATACTGTACCATTGGTCATAATATTGTACAGCCATGTCATTGGCATACAGGAAGTTGTACAGTCTCTTAAGCGACGCTTAGTCTAGAGAGTGAACAAGGATCATCTCTGCTTCAGTAGATAGCTAGTTAAGACTTCTTTCTCAATACGTAGCGAGTAAAGAAACTCTTTTTCTGGCGAGCAACGTGGAAGGACTTCTTCGCCACCAGCAGCAATCAGCAGCAGCTCATGACACACACCTTCTTCTACTCAGCGTCTTGTAGAATTTGGTGAAATTATGCAATATTAACTAAATAGATTACGAGATTTAGAGATTCTTTATAGGCTCGATGATACGAACGAGTAACTGTTGCGAACCTTGTGATTTCATGCAAAGTTTGAGGGCTCACCTACAATTCCATCCTTTGACGTAGTATGCGTGGTTTAGTTAGCCATTCATTCAGCGTAATCGTGCAATCTCTGAGCAGGTGCGGTGCTTCTGTCCTTTTACAGCTGATTTACAAGATGACGAATTCACGTGTTCCCATTACGTTCTGGTCTATGGCTAGACACTCGTATCTTTCATTCGACTAATGGTACAGGAACGTTTGCGATGTTCCTGGCTCATAAATCTGTGCTGGGGAAACTTGTTTTTCCCACAAATGTCTGATTATGCTCCTGGGAGAGTGAAATGCGTCACAAATTAGAGGAAAAACCATTTTGCAACAGAGAGTGCCTATTCTTACTTATTCTTATCTTTCATGTTAAGCGGTTATTCGTTGTGCATTTTCGGCACTTCTGAAATTCAGTTAGAACCTGAGGTCAAATTTGCAGTGTGACAATTATTGAACTATATAGCTTTTGAACGGTTTGCGCTAGGACCTTCAAAGTGCACGGCTGGCTGCGGGTCATGATGGAAATTAGTATGCGCTGTATGGTTTGGTTTAATGACGAATCCCACTTTCATTTGGATGGGTTCTTCAATAAGCAAAATTGGCGCATTCGGGGGAATTGAGAATCCGCACTTTGCGGTCGAGAAGACTCTACACCCTCAAGGTGTGGTGTGCAGTGTCCAGTGACGCAATAATCGGTGCGATATTCATCGATGGTACAGTGACTACCAGAGGTATGTGAAAGTTTTGGAAGATGATTTCATCTCCATTATCGAAAGTGACCGTGATTCCGATAAGATGCGGTTCACGCAAGACGAAGCTCGACACCATCGAAGCAGGAGAGTGGTTGACGTCCTGGAGCAGCACTTTGGGGACCGCATTCTGGCTCTGAGGTACCCAGCGGCCGCTGGTGTGGGACTCGATTGGCCGCCGTATTCTTCGGGTATGAACACATGTGACTCCTCCTTGAGGGGCTATATTAAAGACAAGGTGTAACCACTGCTGAACTGAAAACAGCCATACAGGAGGTCATCGACAGCGTCGATGTTCCGACACTTCAGCGTGTCATGCAGCATTTCGCTATTCGTCTGCGCCACATCATCGCCAATGATGGCAGGCATATCGAACATGTCGTAACCTAAATCCGAATATCTGTAGTGACGTTTACATGTCGAATGAAGTGTGTGCACGCCGAAGTTTACAACGAATTTAAGTTTTTTCGAATAATTCAACAATTGTCTCCCCTTATATTCATTTGTTTAAACAGAAGAACTATTGTAATAAATTGTATTGACTTGGAACACTATTTCGTTCCGTATCCAAATGATCTGCTGTATATTAATTATGTACTGATATGTGCTGCTATGTGGTAAACCCATGGCTCATATTATTTCATATTTTATCGCCCCCCTCCCTCTCCGAGTAACTTAATCTGTAGTGCACAGTTTTATTTAAAGTACATGAGGCTATGGGGGCATAAAAATACAACGGCCACTAGCAATGTACACTAACTGATCAAAAGAATCGGGACAGCTCTTACTGGACATTAATACGGTAGGGTCCGCCATTTACCTTTATCCAAAAATAAAATACCAGCAGCCGTTATTGTGGTTTTATTTGTTAGGCAATCAGTTTCGGCATTACACTACGCCATCTTCAGGCCCGCATATATCGAGTAACCCTCGTGTTAGAAACCAATGCAGCACTGTCAACTGGTATCGTGAAGATTTTTTACCACGGCATGTGCGCCCCTTGGACAGCTGTCAGCTGCAGAAATTTGTGGATTACGAGGAGCTCCACCATAATTACACCCCACTCTTTTGAACGCCCTACGCAGAGTCACTGTGCTAGCTGGATTGCTGATAACGCTTAGGAAGTCAGAGTGATTTTGGCCCGGTCTTGATTTCGTTACTTCCCCTTCACATTCTCATCACCAGCAGATACTCTGTGGGACCTGGAACAAGGACTGGGATTAATGTAAGGAAAACATGTGGAAGGGTGGCCCAACTTGATGCGTCATTTTCGTTCCCACATAAATATTTTTATTTTCCAACTAACAGCTACCAAGATTCTTGCCAAATTCATACAAATAGTTAAGGTTATGAAATTAATTCACATTGCATGAGGGCATTTGCAGTATATATAAAATTAACGATGGTGATAGAAGAACATTTCAACTGTGTAATACAATGGTGTCCCGATTACAAACAGTTAATTGTTCAAATAAACCTACAGCCCCTCTCTTTCCGTGACGACTAGCATCACTACTGTGGGCTGATCCCACAACAGGACTCGAATCTAAGTTCAACAAACGATAAATGAAAGACATTAAAATGCATACATTAGACACAAGTACATACACACATCAAAAAAAGTTTTGCATCACCTCGGTTCCGAGAGTTCTGGAACCTGTACAGATAATTGGAATAGAGGTCATTTCCGCCCTTTTATTGCTCATGAAAACCACCCATTGCGTGTTGTACCACCAAACAGTGGGACCTTCAGAGGTGGAGGCCCAGATTGCAGTACACACCGGTGCCTCTGATACTCTGTAGCATGTCCTCTTCGATTGATGCATGCCTGTATTATTTGTGGCATACTATCTACAAGTTCATCAAGGCACTGGTGGTCCAGATTGTCCCACTCCTCAACGGCGATTCGGCGTAGATCCCTCAGAGTGGGTGTTGTGTCACGTCGTGCATAAACAACCCTTTTTCAATCTGTCCCAGGCATGTTCAATAGGGTTCATGTCTGGAGAACATGCTGGCCATTCTACCAACTGAGGACGGGGCGTGAGTCGTGCTTGGGTAGCTCAGTTGGTAGAGCACTTGCCCGCGAAAGGCAAAGGTCCCGAGTTCGAGTCTCGGTTCGGCACACAGTTTTAATCTGCCAGGAAGTTTTAACATCGCTTTGGTTCACTCCGAGACGCCTGGACACTTCCTTTGTTGAGAGCCCTTCCTGGCGCAAAGTAACAATGCGGACGCGATCGAACCGCGGTATTGACCGTCTCGGCATGGTTGAACTAGAGACAACACGAGCTGTGTACCTCCTTCCTGGTGGACTGGCTGGAACTGATCGCCTGACGGACTCCGTCTGTCATATAGGTGCTGCTCAGGCGTGGTTGTTTACATCTTTGGCCGGGTTTAGTGACATCTCTGAACAGTCAGAGGGACTGAGTCTGCGATACAGTATCCACAGTCTTCAGGGGTTCTGGGAACGAGGGTGATGCATAACTTTTTTTTAATGTGTATATAATGTTGGTATCCAAGGTCCATTAGCCACCTCACCATTAGGAGGCACATACTCAAGTTAAATTTTTCTTTTAGTAACAGTACTTGGGAGCATAAAGAAAATGACGACGTCTCGTCTCGAAGGACAATGTTAATCTGCTCCCACGTAGACAAGATACGGCCAAGCTGCCCCAAACGCTACCCACGTATAAAAGCCGAAAGAAACAGTAATCTGCACTGATTGGCCACTAGGCTGTTACACATAAATAAACTACCGGGCCCTTAGAACACCATTAAAACGATGATGAAAAATAAACTCATATTCTTTTACAGAATCAAGAAACTCAGTGCTCCGTTTGCCCAAAGGCTTTCATCGCACGCCTGTGAGGACCTTAAATAATAGAAATGGGCAGCAAATTATTTCCCCAAAGTCACCAAGGCTAGTCCTAATCCAGCGACATCCCCGCCGCGGCACGGTAGGAAAAGGACGACAGTAAAGTATTTAACTTGAGACTGGAACGGGACACCCACAGAGGCGCGCCGGACCCGCCAGCACCTAGACTTCGTGCGGTGGGACAGCCACCGAAGGAGAAGGAAAACGCTTCCTTACCCCGGACCAGCAGAACAGCAACGCATCAAGCACTGCCGATACAAGACTGTCAACATATACCAAACAACAAACAGCAAGTAAGTTTGATAGAAAGTAACGTAAACAGTAAAACGCTTAATTAAAGATTATCATGTCCATTATAATTATCCGGGCTGTTATGCCGTGGTTGGTTGATGAATTCTGAGGTGATTCCCAACGTTTCGTCTCCGACTGCGGGAGACATCTTCAAGCTTGATGGAAGGTCCAACACACACACTGGCTCGCTACTGACTGCCGCTAAATTCCGTGTCCACGCGCCCCCGCGCCGCGGCGTGACGTCTCGTGTTTTGAAAACGTCTGTGCAATTGGCCGCTGTCCGTCGCCGTCGATCGCCGTTGCCATCACCCAGTAGTGGACGAGTGGTACACATCTTCTTTAACACCGGCATCCATATACCGTTTAATTTGACGCCCTCCTCCTTTCGGTTGAAATTATTTGGGTGTTTAGCGATTTCGATTGCCGCCCTGTAGAGCCTTTCGTAGTATCCGCTCGTGGCCGCTAGTACTTGCGTCTCCTCGAAACGAATATTGTGGTTCCCTGGCTGGAAAGCATGCTCCGCAACAGCTGATCGTTCCGTTTCTCCTCTTCTACAATTTCCCTTGTGCTCTTCCAAACGTTTAGAAACAGTTCTTTTGGTGGTACCCACATAAACATCATCACAGCTGCATGGAATCCTATACACTCCAGATTTTTCCAATGGTTTGCGAGCGTCCTTGGCAGGCCTAAGGTATTCCTGTATCTTCCATCGATGTTAGAAACGAAAATGGTAGTTTGGGCCACTCAGTGTACCGCAAACCCACGCACACGGACCGTTATTTGCACCGGGATTCGAACCACCACCCACAACAGAAGCGGGGTGTTATCAAGACGTTAGCGGACAGAGCTAGAAATATTTGTGAACCTGAGTTGCTCGACGCTGAGATGGAACATCTCCACAATGCACTAACGAAGAACGGATATTCGTCCGCCGAAATAAAACGTACGTTGAGGCAGCCACGCAGAAATCATACTGACGTACAGGCTACTGCAAAATCTAAGGTTTTCCTGCCGTTTGTTAAAAATGTAACAGAAACAATAGGGAGGATCTTGACGAAGCGGAATATTACCGTAATTTACAAGCCCACCAGGAAGATACAGGAATACCTTAGGCCTGCCAAGGACGATCGCAAACCATTGGAAAAATCTGGAGTGTATAGGATCCCATGCAGCTGTGGTGATGTTTATGTGGGTACCACCAAAAGAACTGTTTCTAAACGTTTGGAAGAGCACAAGGGAAATTGTAGAAGAGGAGAAACGGAACGATCAGCTGTTGCGGAGCATGCTTTCCAGCCAGGGAACCACAATATTCGTTTCGAGGAGACGCAAGTACTAGCGGCCACGAGCGGATACTACGAAAGGCTCTACAGGGCGGCAATCGAAATCGCTAAACACCCAAATAATTTCAACCGAAAGGAGGAGGGCGTCAAATTAAACGGTATATGGATGCCGGTGTTAAAGAAGATGTGTATCACTCGTCCACTACTGGGTGATGGCAACGGCGATCGACGGCGACGGACAGCGGCCAATTGCACTGACGTTTTCAAAACACGTGACGTCACGCCGCGGCGCGGGGGCGCGCGGACACGGAATTTAGCGGCAGTCAGTAGCGAGCCAGTGTGTGTGTTGGACCTTCCATCAAGCTACGGGCCCCCTTGAAGATGTCTCCCGCAGTCGGAGACGAAACGTTGGGAATCACCTCAGAATTCATCAACCGACCACGGCATAACAGCCCGGATAATTATAATGGACATGATATTTCCGGCCGTGAAAGTTTACATTTTAGTATAAAGGTTATCTTCACGGAAACCATTAAAACTTCACTATGGGAGCTGCCCGCTTATAAGCATTGTAAGTTAGTCTTTCACGCAATGACATAGAAGGTACATACAATTTAAAAGAACAATTACATATAGTTCAGCGAGATTAAATAAGTCAAGCCTCTTAGGGCGAATAGACACTGTAATTTGAATAATCACCAAATGGGAGATGGCAGGTTAAGATGTACGCCTATAACCCGGAGGGCTTCTCAACGTGGAACAAGGGACTGTGTAGATACAAGCACACACACACATGACCCACACGTTCGTACCTTTACTGAACTGCCTGCCTTTTGCCGACAAAAGGACCCTAGACCGCACCGGTAGTGCACTGTCCCAGTGCGACAAACACAAATCTTTTCTCCCAAGCACACAGTTCCTGTATTCACAAAACAACAGCCATGAATAGTGGTAGATAATGAAACAGTATCGCATAGCAACGTGTGACAACAGTGTCACAAGTTTCTAGAGTTATTCTAAACTTTCATCCTACAGTTCAGTTAGGTTCTTTTAAAACATTTTCACATCCTGACAGAGTTTAAAATTTTACATTTCCCCTTTAGGGGTATGGGAATGCAGGTTAATGTGAGTGAAAATAAACCGACAGTGATTGTAATTTTAAATGATAATGTATTTTAGGAATTTTGAATTTTAATAATATTAAGTAGGAAATACTTCCTAATGTCGTGCATAATTACGAGTATATTTATTCAAACTCGTTTTCGAGTTTTTGGGTCATCGTCAGGTGCCAAGTGAATGTTGGTTGGTCAGATAATATGGGGTGTGACAAACACAGATATTATTTATGCAGAAGATACAATAATGATAATTCTTAAAGTTTTTATGTAGGGAAGCATTACATTTCTTATATAATGTTACCAAAAACTAACAAGGTTTTGTGTGGAAAAACATTAAAACACTAACGAAAAATAAAGTGGAAATTAAAATTTTAATCTAGAACCTCCAAGCAAAACTTAATTTAACGGAGGGATGATACAAACTGAGTTCAATCAGTTAATACTAAGCTAGCATTTTGTCTCATGTTTATTCATTTCCAACATTTCCGGTAGGGACATATTTCTGCTTCACTCTCAGCGGCGTCTGAGTGGTTTTCTGTTTAAAAAATGGTAGAAAAACTTTGAATGTTTCTTTCTAATTGTCACGGCTCTGCCTGAGTGATCATGTTATAACACAAAACCACTCATGAGAAGTAAAGTGTGAAGTCTTACACTCAATATGTAAATCAGGAAGATGTATTACTGGAAATCGACAAACATCTGACACAGAATTGCAGTTTATTGCGGTAGCGTTTTCGCTTCCCGCGCCCGGGTTCCCGGGTTCGATTCCCGGCGGGGTCAGGGATTTTCTCTGCCTCGTGATGACTGGGTGTTGTGTGATGTCCTTAGGTTAGTTACGTTTAAGTAGTTCTAAGTTCTAGGGGACTGATGACCATAGATGTTAAGTCACATAGTGCTCAGAGCCATTTGAACCATTTTGCAGTTTATTTTTAAAATTCAATCTGACAAAAAAATGAAATATATTTCTATGCAAACTCTCTGCATGTTGTCACCCTTATATCCTTTGTGTATTCTGCGCAAATAATATCTGAGTTAGCAGCAGCGTCATTCACTTGTCACCTGGGTTATTAAGCTGCTGAAAGCCGGCTCAAGACCGAATAAATGTAATGTAATTCAAATAAAATTTCTGCCAATTTTAGTTAAGGAGCTAGAAAAGCTTAAAGCTACAGGCGGTTGCATCATGTTGTACATAATTGACGATGTTCAGGCATGTGCTCTGGTGACAGAATGTTCACTTCAAAGAGGTGTTCAGTAAGTGCCTATTTTCCTGAATTTGCAACTCGTGTGCCGACTAAATTATCTGTGAACGAGACGTAAATTTACTGGTGTCAATATTGCTACATGTTCCTCCAAGCATCGACGGAAAATTCGACTAATGTTAATTTTTCGGTTTAACACTTTTTTCCGTATTCGCGTCCTACTAATTTAGTATGAGTACTGGCTACTTTGCTGTTGAGCTCCTTGAAAACATATAAATACAAACACGCACACACACACACACACACACACACACACACACACACACACACATACACACACACACACACACACACACACACACACACACATACTAAATAAAATTACAACAAGCTCACAGCTGTTTGGTCAATGATGGCTGTATACTGAACAGATAATTGAAAAACACGTCTATCCTAAAATAAACATGTTTTTATCGGAGCCTGCAATTTACCACATTTTAAAAAGATGATGTACAGGGTGCTCCATCTGAAGTTTCGGATGAGATTATCTCGAAAACTATACATCGGGTGAAAATAGTAGGCAAGTAGCTCAAAGGGGGACATCAAATGATACTACACGTGACCTCCAACCCCCGCCCCCTTGGGTAGGGCGGATGGCAACTTTTAAATCTTAAATGGAAAAATCCACTTTTTAATGCAGATTCGGATTCTCGATAAAAACAGTAATCAAGTTTTGTCTGAAACATTTTTTGAAATCATTGACAGATGTCGCTGAAATCGAGGAAAAAGCAAAATTGGGGAAGAACTGATTTATTTAGAATTATCCGAGAAAGATGCATCAAATCGACCAAAAATGTGAACCAAATATTTCATTACCCACAAATTAAGTTATTTTTGTACAAAATGTACTGTATCCTACTTTTAGCGGTACTCTGGAACAACGACATGGACGTAGTAGAATGATGTTCCCATGGGGTGCTTCATTAGTGTGAATCCCCTTGCTTCTCACATGTTGGGGTGCTTCATTAGTGTGAGTCCCCTTGCCTCTCACATGTTGAGGTGCTTCATTAATGAAATTAGCCACGAAGAAATTGTTCAAAATGATCCCCATTTGCTTCAATGTATAAAGTCAATCGTTTGCGAAAGTCGTCCACAGTTTTGAGCAGTACATCCCGTGGTATGGCTGCACACGCTCTTCGAATGCGTTGCTCCATATCGTTTCGGGTTCTGGTCTGTCTTTCATAAACAGTATTTTTTAAATAACCCCACAAGAAAAAATCAGAATATGTTAGGTCTGGTGAACGTGGAGGCCACTGAATTGGTCCGCCGCGTCCTATCCACCGATCAGGGTGCCGTAAATTTAAAACGATCCGCACATTTTTAGCATAATGGGGAGCTGCTTCGTCCTGTTGGAACCACATTCGTTGCCTAGTTTCTAAATCAACATCTTCCATTAACTCCAACAAATCATCGCGAAGAAGTTGTAAATAAGATTCCCCAGCAACATTTCGGTAAAAAAAAAAAAAAAAAAAAAAAACGGTCCTGTCAAGTAACCATTTAAAATTCCACACCAGACGATTAACGACCATTTGTGTTGATTGTCAACGGGTCTGTGCCTGTGTGAACTGACAGCGGACCAATAATGACAATCATGACGATTTAATTCGCCATTGTTTTTGAATGTGGCTTCATCGGTGAACATAACGTATCTAAAAAAATCATTTTCAAGGCCCATTGGCAGAAATGCACGCGTATTTGCATATCTTTCGGCGTTAATGCCTGTGTCAGTGTGATACGATACACATGATATTTATGTGACTTCAAATTCCTCAAAACAGTTGATTTCGGTATTCCAGTTTGTCTCTGAATAGCAAGACTACTAATGTCGGGATCCAGTTGAACACAGGCGAGAACGGTAAGGGTACGAGCGTCATTTTCATTGTATTTGCGACGACGAGATGGACGGTGCATGTATCCATTTCGAGCTCGTTGAGTGGAATTTCGAATAATGTTTTCGCCTGGATGTCGTCTGTTTGGGAAACGATCCGCGTACAGTTGCGCAGCTGCAGCGTAACTGTTATGGCATTAACCCAAAATTAGCATCATGTCAACAATCTCTGTAGGAGGATAGTGAGCCATGTTTCGCTAAAGAATAATTTACTTTCGTCAGTTGATGTTTACGGTTCACAATCTGAAAGTTAAGTGACGTCTGATCGCATTGCACCGACCTTTATACTGAGCCACAGTTCGCAGTTTGGCCACGGTAGCGCCACAGTCGGGTGAGTAACGCAACTGTGAAGAGTTCTCTAAAGAGATTTTAATACCATTCCGCCTCCCACCGTCAAATACTGTGGCACGTAGGATACATTTTGTAAAACAATAGCTTAATTTGGTGTAATGAAAGAATTGGTGCACATTGTGTATCGATTTGATGCGTCCTTCTCTGATCATTCTAAATAAATCGGAGTTCTTCCCCAATTTTAATTTTTCTCGACTTCAGGGCCATCTGTCAATGGTTTCAAAAAATGTTTCAGAGTAAACTCGATTACTTTTTTATGGAGAATACGAATCTGCAATAAAAAATGGGGGTCTCCATTTAAGATATAAAAGTTGCTTCCCGCTCCATCTAAGGGCGCGGGGGCAGGGGGTCACGTGTTGTATCATTTGATGTCCCCCTTTGAGCTTACGAAATTCTCTTACCCACAATTTTTACCCGATGTATAGTTTTCATGATAATATCATCCGCAACCTCAAAGGGACCACCCTGTATGTCACATCTCAAACCCTCACTACACTAATTAAGCGTTGCTCGCCGGAAAATGAAACTTCATTTAGAAAGTTTCACTTAAAACACGCTGTATTTCTTATCACTAGTTCTCAGATCACTTTCGGAATATAATCATGCAGTATTTTCAAGTTTCATTTACTTTAAATCAAATTTTTGACGGGATTGCAAACAAGACTGCCTAACTTACAGAATGGACTTGTGGCCGAATTTTCATAGCCAAAGGAAGAGCGGAAAATATACAAATGGGGCATAATACCGACCAGCGTGAGATCTAATTTTACAAAGAAGATTACATCACTTGAAAATAATAAGGGCAATAAAGAAAACATTATTAGTGATTCGAGGAAACATTTCTTCTGAATATTCATAGCCAAACGAAGTGTGGGAAATGGGCAAATGGAATATCAAGTTGACAGGTTTAAATAAGTAAATAAGTAAGTAAATAAATAAATAAATAAATAAATAAATAAGTAAAAAAATTAAAAAAATATTAGCTAGAAAATAACCAGGACAATTACCAAAAATTTGTTAATGATTTGAGCCGAAATTACACGATTGAGTTTTGTCAGAAGTTTCATAATTTAAAAAAAAAATGGGAAATGGACAAATTGGGCATTAATGAGGTCAGAGTGAGGATTAGCTTGGGAAAATAAATCCTTGTATTTAATCAGGGTAATTAAGAAAAGCTCAGTTGGTGGTTTAAGGGAAAATAGCTGCTGCTAGCTATGTAAACTAAGCATTAAAAAATCATTTCTTCAAGGCCTAAGTACTTTGCACTGAGTTTCTTCGATATTTGAATGAAAATAAGAAAATTTCTAACCAAAAAGTTTTTTAAAACGTCGGGCAAATGAGTTATGAAATAATTTGTCTGAATGTAAGATATAACATAGATTTGAGGAACATTTTATGCATATTTGAATGATACTCGAAATAGTGTACAGCAGATGAGATGTCTACTGAGAATTTGAAGTTCAATGTTTAAGTTGGAATCTTAGAATTTTGGAGAGAACTAGGGGATATTTTTCTTATGAAGTACATAAACCACGCAGTCTCGTTTATTGTACATGATCATGAGTCTCCTTGAAAGGCACATCAAATATTTATCTAATCTATTTTATTTTTTACTTTTGCACAAATCATTTCGCAAAACATTTGACCAATGCTTTGTTAGTTTCTTTTTTATTTCCTGGTGATGTTTCGTTGGTTAGAGTCAAATCTTTGGTACAGCCAAACGAATTTTGTGCAATTCCAACAGCGCATTGGTATTAGGATTAGCAACTCAATTTATTTATAACGTTTAAAGGCTTGCCTACAATAATTTTCATTTGTTTGTGTTTAGTTTCAAGCTTCTACAGTCATTTTCAAACCATTACCAGCATCTTTAATGACTGAGTCTTCATAATTCCAATGGAATATTCAAAATATTTGTTTCGTACATAGCTGACCAATATAACAAATATAATTTAACTGTGATATTGAGAGATTGCAGGGCACTCTCACTTCTGATTTGGTGTACGGAATACGATCTATGGCGATTTGACTTCATACATTGTGATGAAATGGTGGGCAGCAGTTTATGGTTGTTTGCGTGTTCTAGGGAAAGAAATGTGGTAAGGTTTAGCTGCATTCAAAGGAACAGGGTGCCGACTTAAACGACTGGAGTAAAGTCACGGGGACAAAGCGCATTTTTTCTGGAGAACGATGAAGAGACATTTCCAGATGGCCCCATGCCACAGTCGTATTGTGCAGAAACACATTAAGCTTGGCACCACGGACAAGGGCAGATGTCCAGGTATACGGCGGAGCACCGAAAAGTCGCCGACAGCGCATTGTAGGCCTTGTTAGCGAGAAATCCACCAAAACTAATGTAAACGTTCTGCAAATGTCCCTCGGACAGGAAAACTTGCATCCAGATACGCAGACTCAGTTTCAAAACATGTTTTGTCAGTGCTAGTTTATGGCCATTCTTTGCAAACTTTGAAATGGACGCAACAGGGGAAATAACAAGCTGTTTATGGAGGGCTGTGCTTCCACCCTGTATTGTGCTAGCAAAAGACACAGCAAACGTGTGGGAAAGAGGCTGCGAAGCTGAATTTTTTTCCATTTTTTGTCAATTAACATTAAGTCTCTGATTCGTCAAATCAGTTTGCAGTGCAAAGACCATTCACTGAGCTTAGAATGCCAGGCTCCAGCTCGTAATTGACTTGTGCCAAAATGGGGGAAGTCAAAAAAGAGAAATCTTTTGGAACGGAGCTGAGGAGGAAACACGAAGAAAGGCAGATCGTTAGACACTCTAGTACTAGTCTCTTGTACTGCTGCTTCGCTAGTAAAGAACTGCAGGTCTCTACCTAAATGGTGATTTTGTGTCCTTTACTAGGGCACGACTTAGAGCCTGTGCCAGTCACTTTCTGAACCATCAGAGGTACTGCTTATATCATCACGGTCACAACGAGTGATGCGTGGGTGTACTAATTTGTCTTGAGTTGGCCGTCTAAACATTTGACGTATTCCGACACACACAGTCGTGGCACGGAGTCAAATTGGTTTGGCAGACCAGCAAACGGGTCCACCTGCATACTGGAATTCGTTGCCGTTTCAGAGGCTCTTAGGGAAGTACCTGCGTTCTGAATTAACCGAACACGAGACCGCGTACTTGCATTTTTCGGGATCGCGCATTTAATAACAGATTTCCGGCGTCCATGACTTCGGCCGCCGAATGCATCATAGTGTGGCACCTTGACCAGTAGGATGGTAAAGTAGTCGCTGCTGCGAAGTAGGGCTATAATATCTATTTCTCAGCACCCTCTTCTTTCGAACCATATTTTTCCTTTTTTTTTGTATGGTAGAATAAAGATGCTTGGTGGTGGCATAGTTTTATGCCATAACCTGGATTCACGTGTATGAAGTGAGATAGAGGGAGTAGTGTTCTGGTTAGTGTCGTGTGTCGATCCCCAGCACATCACTTTGTCCACCATAGATCTCATTTTAGTACGGCTTTTGTTAAATAAATATTTTTTTTTGTATGATGATTCTTTAATAATGTTGTTGTCTTGTTTAAGATCAATAAATCGATTGTGAATTAGATTACAACTTCTCCCTGAGTTCTGATTAACAGTTCCTTCGCATTTTTATGGCAGTCAGATCAGAAACATAAGGAGTAGCTTTTTCATTTGGTTTCTCCTGCGCCCGGGTTCCCGGGCTCGATTCCCGGCGGGGTCAGGGATTTTCTCTGCCTCGTGATGACTGGATGTTGTGTGGTGTCCTTAGGTTAGTTAGGTTTAGGTAGTTCTAAGTTCTAGGGGACTGATGTCTATGGATGTTAAGTCCCATAGTGCTCAGAGCAATTTTTTTTGGTTTCTACTGCGTGGATTTTTTCTCCATTAAGCGTAATCTTCTTTCACTATGACTTCAGTGGCACATTCAAACCTTAACACACATGTTTAATTCCTCGAATATTAATATTTGACAGTTACCTTCAGCTGTTTATTATTTACTACTGATTTATTATTTTATTTGTTACAGTAAACAGCTGAAGGCACCATTGAAATTTTAATATACAAGAAATTAATTTCGTCTAGCAAATTTTAAAATGTGCCATTGGAATTATATCACAGTTAAATCACATTTATTATTTCGGTCTGGTATGTATGAACAAATATCTTGAATATACTATTGAAATTACGTGCAATCAAATATTAACGGTGCAAGTGATTGGTTGAAAATGAACGAAAAGTTCGAAACCAATCACAGCTAAAATAAAATTATATGAAGCGTCTGCCAGACAATTCACAGATCCACTTTTAGACCATCTCTCGACCTTTCCACTCTCGAATAGCACGTGAGAAAAATGAACATTTAAATGCTTCCCTGCGAGCTCTGATTTTTCCTATTTTACTAGAATGGTTATTTTTCGCTATGCAGATGGGACTCAACAAAATATTTTGTCATTCGGAGGAGAAAATTGGTGAATTAAACTTATGGAATAGACTACGCCGCAAATAAAAGCATTTTTTTAATAATCATCGACATAACTCTCTTCTCATATGTGTGATACCCTCTCCCTATTTCCGGAACTTCCTGCTTCGAATTTTTTCGATATCCTCCGCCAGATCCTTAGTGATAAGAATACTATACCGCGCAACAATACTCCAGAAGAAGACGAATAAGGATAGTGTAGGCAGTCTCTTGAGTAGATTTGTTGCATCTGATAAGTATTCTGCCAAGAAAATTCAATATTTGGTTGGCCGTACCCACAACATTTTCTGCGTGACGGTTGCAGTTTAAGTTGTTTGTAATGGTAATCATAGGTATTTTGGTGAACCTACAAGCTTTAAATATGTGTGATTTGTTGTGTAAGTGAAATTTAATAGATTTTTTTCATTACTTATGTGGAGGACTTCACGTTTTTTACTACTCAGACTCAACTGACACTTTTCGCACCAGGCAGACAACCTCACCGGACCAAAAATTAGTTACCCCTGTGAGCACCATGCTCAAATGAACCGTTACACCTTTACAGATGGCGCAGCGAAAGAGTAACATGATCAACCGTTGTCTTCCTCTAAGTGAGCAGAAGGGAGTAGCTGTCTGTGAGACTTTTATGTTTCAAGCGGCTATTGTACGTAAACGTGGGTGCATTAAGGACGCGACAAAGTGGGAAAAAAGGGATATCTGTGTTTGGCCGTGCAGATGGCAATGCGGGGTGTGAAGCTGCTGGATTTGTTGGTGTTTCAGGGCGGACTGATCAACAAGTCCACAAGCAATGGTGTAACATACGTGGGCACGGAACACGACGTCAGATCCGTGATCGGAAAAAGATCCTGACTGAGGGGGAACGGAGACGTGTTTCACGGTTTTTGAATTAAAATCGTTTCCAAACCGGACAGGAATTGTTCAACGTCCATCCCAATCTGTTAGAGAGAGAAAATTGCACGGGAACTGCTTGCAATGAACATTTGGAGTCGCTCACCTTGCAAGAAACGACTGCTAACTCAGGCACATAAAGACGAGAAGAGTAAAGTTCATCGGGCTGGAAGGATATGTGACTGGTTTTTTGGACGTCCCCTCACCCTATTACATCGCGATTGACCTGCAAAAATCACCAGACCTGAACCCCACAGAAAACCTGTGGGGCATGTTGGAACAGCGGTAAAACACCGACATCAGCATCGCAGAAATTTGGTGGAATTACGAAATCAAATCCTAAGGAAGTGGCTTAACATGGACGCCACGTACCTGCACAGCCTTGTGGACTCACGTCCTAACGAAATCCAGCCGGTTATTAAGTCCAGGGGCGGAATTACACTATTAAATGTTTGTAATGATTTCACTAAGAGTGATATTTTTTCGGCGAGCTTATCTTGTGTAAATCATTTTGTAATTCCTTTTAACCTGCTGATGAGTTTACTAGGCGTTGAACGAGAGCGTCAACTAGATTCTAAGATGGCTCCTCAGATTCTCTCCTAAATCGGTTATATTGATTAAGAACAACAGACGGCCTATAACATTTCCTTGCGGATCCCCGGGTATCACTTCTGTTTCGCTGGATGACTTCTCACCAATTACTACTAATTCTAGCCTTTCTAACAGGAAATCACGACTCTATACACCAAGTGAGATGATCCACCACATGTACGCAGTTTGATTAGAATCCGCTAGTGAGGAACGGAGTCAAAAAACCTTCTTCATCTTTACGAGGGGCGTTCAGTAAGTAACGCAACACGTTTCTTTCTGAAAGCAAGTTGGTTTTATTCAGGCTTCCAATACGCCATATCATTACCCACTCTATTGGCTACAGAAACCACTTTTCCAACATATTATCAATTCTGTGCGACAGTCTGCAGCTCGTGGTCAAGTGGCTAGCGTTGCTGTCTCCGGATCACGGGGTCCCGGGTTCGATACCAGCCGGGACAGGGATTTTCTCCGCCCAGAGACTGGGTGTTCGTGTTGTCCTCATTTTCTCATCATAATTCGGGAAGTGCCGAGACTGGAAATGGAAAGATTTTGAACTTGTACGGGCGCTGATTACCACGATGTTGAGCGCCCCACAAACCAACATCATCATCAGTTCAATGCGACAGCCTTACGTCACTTTACTGGGAAGACGTGTATACACGCACGGTGCCAGTCTGGTGGTCGACGTCCTATCTGTATTCCTGCATCAATAACCTCTCCGTAATCCATGTACTGCTTCTCGATGATCCTTCCTTGCTCTTTATGGTCTTCTGTTAGGCGCCGAGGACTCCAGTGGATACAGCCCTTTTCTTCCTTTTTTCTTTTTTCTTTTTCTTTTTCTTTTTCTTTTTTTCTTTTCACCTTTGAGTACCCCAACTGGTGGACGAGTGTATCAGCACTACCGACAGAGGCGTCCAGTTGAGCAGCGAGTTGTTTGACTGTAATCCGTCGATCACCTAGAGTGAGAGTGTCCGCACGTTCCAATAACGGAGGAGCCACAGCTGTGTCCAGCCAGCTGGGACGCAGGAGATCCGACTGCTTTGCGCCAAATTACTGCGTTGATCACAGACGCCTCACCCAACGACTCACTGTGCTTTTGTTCAGTGCTAGGTCTTTAGATATTCTACAAGCCCCTACGAATATCTGCAATGCCCTGGTTTTCCGCCAAAGGAAGCTCATGACAGGTCTCTGGTTGGAGTGCACCAGCGTTACAGATGCCATTTTAAAGGTTACTTATAGGACCGCCACATATTGGAACTTCGGAACTTCATGAAACTATAGGAGCTGAAGTGGGAATATTCTACTACGTCCTTAAAAAAAAAAAAACGCGTCTATTCTGTCGCGGACGAAAAAAAAAGACGCGTCTGTTCTGTCGCGAACGTTAAAAATCTGTAAGGGGCAGTGTATTCATTGGTATAAGTAGTTAACTTGAAAGCAGTAAGGCCGCGGTGGTCTAGCGGTTCTGGCGCTGCAGTCCGGAACCGCGGGACTGCTACGGTCTCTGACAGAATTACAATGTCATCGGCGAACCTCAAAGTTTTTATTTCTTCTCCATGGATTTTAATACCTATACCAGCTTTTAATTTACACCGCAGTTTCATTAGTCTACTTTCAGCCATGGTCGGAGGCAACGGTAGGCGGCCCACACGCAGATAATCGTCGACAACATCGAACGAGGTAAGTCCCCGTGTGGCGCTTTGCCCATGTCCCTCTTCTCCCTCTCATTACACGACAGTTTAACCGAAATCAGCACAGAAAACGAATGTGTTGCATTACTCACTGCACACCCCTCGTAAAAACATGAAATTTACTTGAGATCTCTTGTTGATAGCACTTTTTATTCGAGTGAATAAAGTTCCATGTTCCACAAGAACGATTTGTTCTGAATCCGTAGCGATTACGCGTTAGTAGATCGCATTCTTCGAGATATTCACGTATATGGTCCAAATTATTGTTGCAGGTCTATGTCGGAGACACGGGTACATAATTCTTGTAAAAGTAGAAGGATACGAAGTTTTATGGAGGCTTGCCAAAAGTCACTCTTCATCCGTGCACCACCGAACTGTAAATGGGACGAGTGACAGTAGTACATAAAGTACCCCATGCCATACACCGTGAGTTGGTTTCTGGAGATTAGATGTAGTTGCAAATGATTTTCACGGGTGTGAAGCCGTGTTCCATAGTCCTGATGACAACACGATATTTTGGCGGACCATCTGGCCGGCATCTTCAGGTGATATTGAGTGCACAATGACGCCGGAACTGAAGAGACCTCAGATTCGGCGGCAGAATGGGTATCCTCATAACCAAATTACTCGTGCTTTTTAATTTGGACCCCCACGAGAACCAACGGTGGACACTTCCAAATCAGTTGCTTTTTTACCCTTCGTGGGAAGTATTTCTTCGAAAATTTCAAGAATCCTCAGGAAATATGATATTAAAAGCGTCTTTATGCCTTTGGCCAAAAGTAGATCCCTTCTTGGATCGGTTAAACACGATTTGGGACTGAGGAAGCCTGGGGTATACAAGATTCCCTGTAACTGCGGCAAGGCCTACATTGGACAGACTGTTCGTACAGTTCAAGATCGATTTGTAGAACATCAACGGCATACACGTCTGCACCAGCCGGATAAATCAGCCGTTAATGAAGGGCACAATATGTCGTATAATGAGACGCAAATTATTGCCTCGGCTTCCCGTTACTGGGACTGCGTATTGAAAGAGTCAATTGAAATACATCTGTCTGATGATATTATTAATAGAGATAAAGGTTTTCCTTTAAGTAAGACGTGGAATCCTATTTTATCACAGATAAAACAACCACGGTCTGGTTTCCGACCGGCTCCATTTTAATTCTGCGATTCCGCGCTTTTGACAGTTTTCAGCGCTGGCGCTGCTGCAATTCTTCGCCTCACAGAGAGCAGCTCTTTCGTTGCTCGCGCACGCGCAGCGGCCAGTACCCGCAGTATAAAGGAGCCGCCGAACCTGAGCTCTCTTTAGTTCCGGCGTGATTGTGCACTGAATCTCACCTGAAGATGACGGCCAGATGGTCCGCCGAAGTATCGTGTTGTCGCCAGGACGATGGAACCCGGCTGCAAACACGTGAAAATCATCAGCATTTGATACCCCGGGAAAATCTACGTTATCAGATGTAGTTGCAGTTGTAGACTGCCTGCTACGGTCTACATTTAATGCGTTCTAACAAGAGAACCTCCCCATCACACCCCCCTCAGATTTAGTTATAAGTTGGCACAGTGGATAGGCCTTGAAAAACTGAACACATCAATCGAGAAAACAGGAAGAAGTTGTGTGGAACTATGAAAAAAATAAGCAAAATATACAAACTGAGTAGTCCACGTGCAGGATAGGCAACATCAAGGATAATGTGACTCAGGAGCGCCGTGGTCCCGTGGTTAGCGTGAGTACCTACGGAACGAGAGGTCCTTGGTTCAAGTGAACCTCGAGTGAAGAGTTTAATTTTTTGTTTTCAGACAGCTATTAAAGTTCAGGCACTCACACATAATCAACTTCGCTCTCCAAAATTCCAGGACATGTTCAGATTTACTTGGACATATGCAGGATTTGACGGTCTACACACGGAAAAAATTGAAAACGTTAAAAACTTATGTTTTGACAGAGCACAGGAAAAACTGTGCGACTGTGAAACTGTTGCATTCATTTGTTGCAGTTTATGTGACAAACTCTTATGTTTTCATCACTTTTTTGAGAGTGATTATCACATCCACAAGAAAACCTAAATCGGGCGAGGTAGAAGAATCTTCTTACCCATTCGGCAAGTGTACAAGTTAGGTGGGTCGACAACATATTCCTGTCATGTGAAGCACATGCCGTCACCAGTGTCGTATAGAATATATCAGACGTGTTTTTCTGTGGAGGAATCGGTTGACCTATGACCTTGCGATCAAATGTTTTCGGTTCCCCTTGGAGAGGCACGTCCTTTCGTCTACTATTCGCGCGGTTTTGCGGTGCGGTCGCAAAACACAGACACTAAACTTATTACAGTGAACAGAGACGTCAATGAACGAACGGACAGCAGATCATAACTTCTCGAAATTAAAGAAATTAAAATTTTAACTCGAGGGAAGACTTGAACCAAGGACTTCTAGTTCCGCAGGTGCACACGCTAACCACGGGACCACGGCGCTCCTGACATGGGACTGTCCTTGATGTTGCCTATGCTGCGCATGCACTACTCAGTTTGTATATTTTGCTTATTTTTTTCATAGTTCCACACAACTTCTTCCTGTATTCCCTATTGATCTGTGTTCAGTTTTTCAAGGCCTATCCACTGTGCCAACTTATAACTAAATCTCAGGGGGGTGCGATGGGGAGGTTCCCTTGTAAGAGCCGAATCTCTAACTCACCGCCGCTCGACGCAGGTGCAGCAGTTTGCTCAGATCTCCAGCGTAATGAGTTTTGACTATTAAGACAACGCGACTGCCTCGAATCTCTGTGCCTGCGTCATCCGAGTTCTGAGAAATGCTTTGGAGGGGGCGATTCCGTGAATATCACTCGCCGCTTCTACTTGCGCTGAGCGCGTCCGCGACTCCTTTGAAGCGAGGAGACCGTCTCCGTCGGAGTGAGGGGAGGGACGGGGGCTCCTTGTCGTTAAAAGCCTTTAAAAGCACGCTCCAGCGGGCGCCGCACAAAGACGCGGCGCGGCCCGTCGGAAGCTCCCAATCACAGCGGGGCAGCGGCGGCCGACCGGCCGTCTGTCAGCGAGCCGCCAGCTACTACCTGCTGGCTGCTGCTGCGGGCCGCCGATCGATGTCTGCCGCCTGACCGCGCCTTGTTAAAATACACCAGCAGGGCCGCCGCTCTTCTCTGCCCGCCTCTTCTCTCCTGGCTGAGGAAAAGGTGACGCTGCCGGCGCCCCGAGTAGTACAAAGCATCTAGCAGAACACATACACACATAAAAAAAAGTTTTGCATCAGTCCGGGTCCCAGAACTCCTGAAGATGGACGTTGACTGTGGGTGTTGTACCACAGACACAGTCTCTTTGACTATTCATCTACATCTATATCTTCATACATAATCCGCAATCCACCATACGGTGCGTGGCGGAGGGCACCCCGTACCACAGCTAGCATCTTCCCTCCCTGTTCCACTCCCAAAGAGAACGAGGGAAAAATGACTCCCTATATGCCTCTGTACGAGCCCTAATATCTCTTATCTTATCTTTGTGGTCTTTCCGCGAAATGTAAGTAGGTGGCAGTAAAATTGTACTGCAGTCAGCCTCAAATGCTGGTTCTCTAAATTTCCTCAGTAGCGATTCACAAAAAGAACGCCTCCTTTCTTCTAGAGACTCCCACCCAAGTTCCTGAAGCATTTCCGTAACACTCGCGTGATGATCAAACCTACCAGTAACAAATCTAACAGCCCGCCTCTGAATTGTTTCTATGTCCTCCCTCAATCCGACCTGACAGGGATCCCAAACGCTCGAGCAGTACTCAAGAATAGGTCGTATTAGTGTTTTATAAGCGGTCTCCTTTACAGACTAGCCACATCTTCCCAAAATTCTACCAATGAACCGAAGACGACTATCCGCCTTCCCCACAACTGCCATTACATGCTTGTCCCACTTCATATCGCTCTGTAATGTTACGCCCAAATATTTAATCGACGTGACTGTGTCAAGCGCTACGCTACTAATGGAGTATTCAAACATTACAGGATTCTTTTTCCTATTCATCTGCATTAATTTACATTTATCTATATTTAGAGTTAGCTGCCATTCTTTATACCAATCACAAATCCTGTCCAAGTCATCTTGTATCCTCCTACAGTCACACAACGACGACACCTTCCCGTACATCACAGCATCATCAGCAAACAGCCGCACATTCCTATCCACCCTATCCAAAAGATCATTTATGTGGATAGAAAACAACAGCGGACCTACCACATTTCCCTGGGACACTCCAGATGATACCCTCACCTTCGATGAACACTCACCATCGAGGACAACGTACTGGGTTCTATCACTTAAGAAGTCTTCGAGCCACTCACATACTTGGGAACCAATCCCATACGCTCGTATCTTAGTTACGAGTCTGCAGTGGGGCACCGAGTCAAATGCTTTCCGAAAGTCAAGGAATATGGTATCCGTCTGATACCCTTCATCCATGGTTCGCAAGATATAATGTGAAAAAAGGGGGGAGTTGCGTTTCGCAGGAGCGATGCTTTCTAAAGCCGTGCTGATGCATGGACAGCAACTTCTCTGTCTCAAGGAAATTCATTATATTCGAACTGAGAATATGTTCGAGTATCCTGTAACAAACCGATGTTAAGGATATTGGTCTGTAATTTTGAGGATTCGTCCTACCCTTCTTATATACAGGCGTCACCTGCGCTTTTTTCCAGTCTCTCGGGACTTTACGTTGGCCAAGAGATTCGCGATGAATACAAGCTAAGTAAGGAGCCAATGCAGTAAAGTACTCTCTGTAAAACCGACCTCCCATCAGGACCTGGCGATTTATTTATTTTCAATCCATTCAGCTGCTCCACAACCCCAGGGATGTCTATCACTACACTGCTGGCCACCGTAAATGCAACACCCTGAAGGAAGAATCCGAATAAAGTGAAATTTACACCATGGGTTTGCAGTGATGAGATATGCAACTGATTAGAATTTCAGCGCAGACGCACATCACGCGCGCCTGTGGCGCCACCTCATAGCGCCATTTAAGGCTTGGCGATTTCGACGAATGTACGTTCGGCACGTGTGTTTACCTTGTGGTTGTTTCACAAGACAATCAGTTATGCCTCGTAGACAACAGCGAACATCGTTTGATCAAGTATCCGAGTTCGACAGAGGAAGGACTGTGGCTTACCGAGATTGTGGATTATCATACAGAGAAATCGCTAGTCATGTTGGACGAAACCAAACAACTGTAATGCGGATATGTGACCGTTGGATGCAGGAGGGTACGACGGACCGACGTGGTCGATCGCATTCACCTCGGTGCACCACTGCACGTGCTGAAAGGCAAATTGTGCGCATGGCAGTGACGGATCGCTCAGTGACATCCCGAACCATAGTACAGCACATTGCGTCTGTAACGCATCATCCAGTGTCTGCGTGTACCATTCGACGCCGTTTACAGAGTGGTCTGTCCGCAAGACGTCCATTGCTTCGTCTACCATTGACGCAGAACCACAGACGTCTCCGTCGCCAATGGTGTGATGACAGACGGGTGTGGACGGCAGAATGGAATGACGTTGTCTTTACTGACGAGGCACGCTTCTGTCTGCAGCACCACGATGGTCGGATTCGAGTGTGGAGACACCGTGGAGAGAGGATGCTGGACAGCTGCATTATGCACCGCCACGCTGGTCTTGCACCGGGTATTATGGTATGGGGCGGTATTGGATATTACTCTCGCACGCCTCTAGTACGCATTGCCGGTACTTTAAATATCCGGCGCTACATATCCGAGGTGCTGGAGCCAGTTGTCCTTCCTTACCTTCAGAGCTCGGCCACAGCCGTATTTCAACAGGATAATGCGCGACCACACGTGGCACGCATTGTCCAAAGGTTCTTCATCAATAACCAGATTGAAGTGCTTCCCTGACCGGCTCGCTCTCCGGATCTTTCGCCGATAGAAAACATGTGGTCCATGGTTGCTCAACGAGTGACTCAGATTGAAGGTATATGCGACACTCATCGGCGGAGAGAACGTGATGCCAATCCTGAGCGGCTCATTCGGCATGTTGTTGAGCCCTACTGTAGCGCGCTGCCACACCAGATGATCTTTGGCAACGTGTGGAAGCTGCTTGGGCTGCTGTACCCCAGGAACACATCCAACGTCTCTTTGACTCAATGCCGAGACGTGTGGCAGCGGTGATCTGGCTATTCTGGCTACTGATTCTGGCAGGAACCACATGTCACAGACGTCTGTAAACGTAATCATTTGATACTTGGTCAACATGTTATCTACAAAATAAATTTTGTTGTGCTACCTCTTGTCTTTCTTGGTGTTGCATTTACGGTGGCCAGCAGTGTATGTCCTCCATACGGGAATCTGTACGAGACTCAAACGGCGGTATGTTTGTACGATTCAGAGATGTCACTAAACCCTCCCAAAGATGTAAACAACCATGCATGAGGAGCGCCTATTAGACGGAGGGGTCCGACAGCTGATCAGTTCGAGTCATTCCACCAGGAAGGAGGTACTCGGCTCGTGTTGTCTGCAGTTCAATCAATACCGCGGTTCGATCGCATCCGCATTGTTACTTTGTGCCAGGAAGAGCTCTCAAGAGGTGAAGTATACAGGCGTCTAGGAGTGAACCAAAGTGATGTTGCGCCGACATGGAGAAGATACAGAGAGACAGGAACTGTCGATGACATGCCTCGCGCAGGCCACCCAAAGGCTACTACTGCAGTGGATGACCGCTACCGACGGCTTATGGCTCGGAGGAGACCTGACAGTACGCCACCATGTTGTACAGAAACAGGACGTCGTGTTACGACTCAAACTTTGCGTAATAGGCTGTATGATGCGCAACTTCACTCCCAACGTCCATGGCGAGGTCCATCTTTGCAATCACGACACCTTGCAGCGCGCTACAGTAGGGCTCAACAACATGCCGAATGAGCCGCTCAGGACTGGCATCACGTTCTCTCCGCCGATGAGTGTCGCATATACCTTCAATCAGACAATCGTCGGAGACGTATTTGGGGGCAACCCGGACAGTCTCAACGTCTTAGGCACAATGTCCAGCGAGTGCAGCAAGGTGGAGGTTCCCTGCTGTGATGGGGTGGTATTATGTGGCGCCGACGTACGCCGCTGGAGGTCGTGGAAAGCGCCGTAACTGCTGTACGATACGTGAATGTCATCCTCCGACCGACAGTGCAGTCATATTGGCAGCATATTGGCGAAGCATTCGTCTTCATGGACGACAATTCGCACATCCATCGTGCAGATCTTGTGGGTGACTTCCTTCAAGATAACGACATTGCTCGACTAGAGTGGCCAGCATGTTCTTCAGACATGAACCCTATCGAACATGCCTGGAATAGTTTGAAAAGGGCTATTTATGGACGACGTGACCCACCAACCACTCCGAGGGAACTACGCCGAATCGCCGTTGAGGAGTGGGACAATCTGGACCAACAGTGCGTTGATGAACTTGTGGATAGTATGCCACGACGAACACAGGCATGGATCAGTGCAAGAGGACGTGCTACTGGGTATTAGAGGTACCGGTGTGTACAGCCTTCTGAACCACCAACGCTGAACGTCTCGCTGTATGGTGGTACAACATGCAATGTGTGGTTTTCTCGAGCAATGAAAAGGACGGAAATGATGCTTATGTTGATCTCGATTCGAATTTTCTGTACAGATTCCTGAACTGTCAAAAGCTAGGTGATGAAAAACTTTTTTTGATGTGTGTATAATGCATCAGCTTCTTTCCGTCCTCTGGCTTAGGAAATTCCATGCCTGTGATTTTCAGCCTTTCAGAGGCCATTATTTCTGAACGAGATCGGTGCTAATGAACTTCACCCCACCATTACCTTTAATGCAAAGTATACGATTTTTTTTTCGTCATCAGTCTTCAAAGTGGTTTGATTGCTCTTCACAGACAACCTCTTCAGCGCAGTGCAGAGCTGGCACCCAACGTTCTCAATTAGTTGTTGGATATATTCCAGACTCTCTCTTTCTTTGCTGTTGGAACAGTACTGCCCATATGCTGAATAGATCAGTAAGTAACCTATTAAGCATTCGTGCGATGCTGTTCAAATTATACAGTGTGTCCCTCCTATGAGCTGTCATGAGCATTTTCTCATGTGTCCGGCAGATATTTGCTATTTACTTTTTGTAATGGTTGCTGGAGTCAGACCAAACAAATATTGCTCATCACTTCTTTCCTGCGACACCCAGCGTTGGTGCAAAACGTCGGTTTGTTTCCCATTGTAAACAAAATGATTTTTAAAGTGGAAATTTACAAGCTTACCCGACAGTGGACACCAAAATTAGTATATACGATATTCGTTTTATCGACATGCATAACAGGGGCAGTGAAAGCCGTAGAATAACCAGTTCTCAAGAAGAACAAGCCCGCCCTGACCCACACTGGCCGTTACCGCCAGAAGCGCCGATAATCGTTGCTGGTCTACTGGTTATTCTTCGTGTTTTACTGTTCCTGTTAATACACATCGACAAAATAAATATCGCGCTAATGTGGGAACGTTCTGTCAAAAGGGCATGTAAAATTTTGATTTAAAAATCATTAATGGGAAACAAATCGACCTTTTCCGTCGACGCTGGGCCCCGTATGAAACACGTGATGGGCAGGATTTGTTTGGTTTGACACCAGTTGCACATTGCAAAAACGAAACTGCAAATATCTGTGAAAACACCTGATAAAGTGCGCCTGACAACGCACGGAAGAGATGCCCAGTATAATGTGCTCCCATGATTCCTATACGCCTTTTATCGCATCTCCAGTATCCTCTACTGTTTTTACTATTTACAAGTCCCTCAAGTATCATGACAGTTACTCCTTTAGGTCTTACCACGTGTCTTGTCGTCCTTCCTTTCTTCTTGTAAATCTTTTCACTATGTTTATCATCTCACCGATGGTGCGCAGAACCTCTTCATTCCTTATCTTGCCTGGCCACCTAATCTTCATCGTCCTTGTATAGCTGAAATATCACGATTGCACAAAGCTTTGTCAATATATTACACAATCAGTTTCAGAAGTCAGAAAAGACCGCCTTCATATGTATCGCGATATCCTAATTAGATGGGTGACAACCCAAAAGCGCTGTCAAGCATCATTTTACAAACCAATACCTCTATTCAGCTATAAAGCAGGAGCACATAGGCGAATGGAGATGTTGGTTTCTAGCGCGATGCTTGATAGTGGTTATGAGTTGTCCCACATCCGATTACGATGTCACAGTACACCTGAAGATGGTTTCTTCAGACTGAAACTGTTGGTGTAATAAATTTATTAATAGAGCTGTGTGCAACCATTACTTTTCAACTATTTTTACAATCCGAAAATCATTACCTTCTCGGAATAATCTTGTATAGCACCATTGTTAATATTTACTGCTATTTTCCCTCATTTGCTACTACGTTTATTATGTAGGTTAGAACAATAACAGAAAAAGATGTGTTTTGAAACCGAACTTATTTTGCTTCGAGGCAAACATATTTTACCTGTTGGTATTGGACACCTTCAGTGGTCTATAAAATCACAAAAATTAGTTTAATGTACCTGTTTTGTTATGATACATGGCGCGTTTGTTGGCAGCATATATACATTATTTTACTATTTACAACTATAGGACTTACGTTTCCTACTGTTTTTGTGTATGGCTTATTCTGTGAAAAAGTTACTTGGAAACTTATATTGCGCTCATCTAGTGCCTTAACAAGCTCCAGTAGGCTCTTGGAAAGAACAGGAAACATAAAAGTAAGCGATAAGTCACAGCCCTGTAATTGTAAATAGTAAGGTAATGTAAATGTGCTCCCAGAGACAAAATTTGTCTCATAACGAAATATGTATAGGTAATCAATTACCTCGAATTGTCAACACAACTGGCACTGCTAAGAATATTCTACGACTTCCACATCGCTGGCAACGGGTTATACACAATGCTGGTAACTAGTTTGAAGGTCAGTAAAACTTTGAAACACGTATCTGTTTTGTACGAGCTGTAAATAAAGAGTTGCGACTACTGAAGTTCCAACCCTTCGTAAATTTCCGTGAGAGGTAAAAGCCTCTGTCCCCAAATCAGCAGGGTTTTAAAAAACGTTGCTCCTACGTAACTCACCTTCCTCTTTTCTCACATGAGATCTTACAAACCATGGATGAAGGGCAACGGGTGGATTCCCTGTTCCTGTTGTTGTTGTGGTCTTCAGTCCTGAGACTGGTTTGATGCAGCTCTCCATGCTACTCTATCCTGTGCAAGCTTTTTAATCTCCCAGTACCTACTGCAACCTACATCCTTCTGAATCTGCTTAGTGTATTCATCTCTTGGTCTCCCACTACGATTTTTACCCTCCACGCTGCCCTCCAATACTAAATTGGTGATCCCTTGATGCCTCAGAACATGTCCTACCAACCGATCCCTTCTTCTGGTCAAGTTGTGCCACAAACTTCTCTTCTCCCCAATCCTATTCAATACTTCCTCATTAGTTATGTGATCTACCCATCTAATCTTCAGCATTCTTCTGTAGCACCACATTTCGAAAGCTTCTATTCTCTTCTTGTCCAAACTATTTATCGTCCATGTTTCACTTCCATACATGGCTACACTCCATACAAATACTTTCAGAAACGACTTCCTGACACTTAAATCTATACTCGATGTTAACAAATTTCTCTTCTTCAGAAACGCTTTCCTTGCCATTGCCAGTCTACATTTTATATCCTCTCTACTTCGACCATCATCAGTTATTTTGCTCCCCAAATAGCAAAACTCCTTTACTACTTTAAGTGTCTCATTTCCTAATCTAATTCCCTCAGCATCACCCGACTTAATTAGACTACATTCCATGATCCTTGTTTTGCTTTTGTTGATGTTCATCTTATATCCTCCTTTCAAGACACTGTCCATTCCATTCAACTGCCCTTCCAAGTCCTTTGCTGTCTCTGACAGAATTGCAATGTCATCGGCGAACCTCAATGTTTTTATTTCTTCTCCACGAATTTTAATACCTATTCCGAATTTTTCTTTTGTTTCCTTTACTGCTTGCTCAGTATACAGATTGAATAACATCGGGGAGAGGCTACAACCCTGTCTTACTCCCTTCCCAACCACTGCTTCCCTTTCATGTCCCTCGACTCTTATAACTGCCATCTGGTTTCTGTACAATTTGTAAATAGCCTTTCGCTCCCTGTATTTTACCCCTGCCACCTTCAGAATTTGAAAGAGAGTATTCCAGTTAACATTATCAAAAGCTTTCTCTAAGTCTACAAATGCTAGAAACGTAGGTTTGCCTTTTCTTAATCTTTCTTCTAAGATAAGTCGTAAGGTCAGTATTGCCTCACGTGTTCCAGTGTTTCTACGGAATCCAAACTGATCTTCCCCGAGGTTGGCTTCTACTAGTTTTCCCATTCGTCTGTAAAGAATTCGTGTTAGTATTTTGCAGCTGTGACTTATTAAACTGATAGTTCGGTAATTTTCACATCTGTCAACACCTGCTTTCTTTGGGATTGGAATTATTATATTCGTCTTGAAGTCTGAGGGTATTTCGCCTGTTTCATACATCTTGCTCACCATATGGTAGAGTTTTGTCAGGACTGACTCTTCCAAGGCCGTCAGTAGTTCCAATGGAATGTTGTCTACTCCGGTTGCCTTGTTTCGACTCAGGTCTTTCAGTGCTCTGTCAAACTCTTCACGCAGTATCATATCTCCCATTTCATCTTCATCTACATCCTCTTCCATTTCCATAATATTGTCTTCAATTACATCGCCCTTGTATAGACCCTCTATATACTCCTTCCACTTTTCTGCCTTCCCTTCTTTGCTTAGAACTGGGTTTCCATCTGAGCTCTTGATATTCATACAAGTCGTTCTCTTATCTCCAAAGGTCTTTTTAATTTTCCCGTAGGCAGTATCTATCTTACCCCTAGTGAGATAGGCCTCTACATCCTTACATTTGTCCTCTAGCCATTCCTGCTTAGCCATTTTGCACTTCCTGTCGATATCATTTTTGAGACGTTTGTATTCCTTTTTGCCTGCTTCATTTACTGCATTTGTATATTTTCTCCTTTCATCAATTAAATTCAATATTTCTTCTGTTACCCAAGGATTTCTACTAGCCCTCGTCTTTTTACCTACTTGATCCTCTGCTGCCTTCGCTACTTCATCCCTCAAAGCTGCCCATTCTTCTTCTACTGTATTTCTTTCCCCCATTCCTGTCAATTGTTCCCTTATGCTCTCCCTGAAACTCTGTACAACCTCTAGTTCTTTCAGTTTATCCAGGTCCCATCTCCTTAAATTCCCACCTTTTTGCAGTTTCTTCAGTTTTAATCTACAGGTCATAACCAATAGATTGTGGTCAGAGTCCACATCTGCCCCTGGAAATGTCTTACAATTTAAAACCTGGTTCCTAAATCTCTGTCTTATCATTATATAATCTATCTGTTACCTTTTAGTATCTCCAGGGTTCTTCCACGTATACAACCTTCTTTCATGATTCTTAAACCAAGTGTTAGCTATGATTATGTTGTGCTCTGTGCAAAATTCTACCAGGCGGCTTCCTCTTTCATTTCTTAGCCCCAATCCATATTCATCTACTATGTTTCCTTCTCTCCCTTTTCCTACACTCGAATTCCAGTCACCCATGACTATTAAATTTTCGTCTCCCTTCACAATCTGAATAATTTCTTTTATTTCATCATACATTTCTTCAATTTCTTCGTCATCTGCAGAGCTAGTTGGCATATAAACTTGTACTACTGTAGTAGGTGTGGGCTTCGTATCTATCTTGGCCACAATAATGCGTTCACTATGCTGTTTGTAGTAGCTTACCCGCATTCCTATTTTCCTATTCATTATTAAACCTACTCCTGCATTACCCCTATTTGATTTTGTGTTTATAACCCTGTAGTCACCTGACCAGAAGTCTTGTTCCTCCCGCCACCGAACTTCACTAATTCCCACTATATCTAACTTCAACCTATCCATTTCCCTTTTTAAATTTTCTAACCTACCTGCCCGATTAAGGGATCTGACATTCCACGCTCCGATCCGTAGAACGCCAGTTTTCTTTCTCCTGATAATGACATCCTCTTGAGTAGTCCCCGCCCGGAGATCCGAATGGGGGACTATTTTACCTCCGGAATATTTTACCCAAGAGGACGCCATCATCATTTAATCATACAGTAAAGCTGCATGCCCTCGGGAAAAATTACGGCTGTAGTTTCCCCTTGCTTTCAGCCGTTCGCAGTACCAGCACAGCAAGGCCGTTTTGGTTATTGTTACGAGGCCAGACTGTTGCCCTTGCAACTACTGAAAAGGCTGCTGCCCCTGTTCCTAGATTTCCGAAAAGCATTTGACACGGTGCCACACTGCCCACTGTTAACGAAGGTACTAGCACACAGAATAGGTTCTCAAGTACGCTGGTGTCTCGAAGACTTCTTGAGTAGCCGGCCGGTTTGCCCGAGCGGTTCTAGGCGCTACAGTCTGGAACCGCACGACCGCTACGGTCGCAGGTTCGAATCCTGCCTCGGACATGGATGTGTGTGACGTCCTTAGGTTAGTTAGGTTTAAGTAGTTCTAAGTTCTAGGGGACTGATGACATCAGAAGTTGAGTCCCATAGCGCTCAGAGCCATTAGAACCATTTTTGAACTTCCTGAGTAACAGAACGCGGTATGTTGTCCTCGACAGCGGCGAGTGTTCATCAGAGACAGGGGTACTGTCACGAGTGCCCCAGTGATGTGTGATAGGACCACTCTTATTCGCTATACTGCATACACAAATGACTTGGTGGACAGGGTGGGTAGCAGTCTACGACTGTTAACTGACAATGCTGCGATACATGGGAAAGGGTCGTCGTTGATTGACTGTGGGAGGATACAAGATGACTTGGACAAAATGTCTACTTGGTGTTATGAATGGCAGCTAGCTCTATATTTAGAACATAAGTTAATGCAGATAAGTAGGAAAAACAAGCCCATAATTTTGGAATACAGTATTAGTAGTGTACTGCTTGACACAGTTACCTCTCTTAAATATCTAGGTGTAACGTGGCAAAGCAATGGGGTGAACATTGGTCGATTCTTGTTTACTGGGAGAATTTTAGAAGAGTGTGGTTCTTCTGTAAAGGAGACCACGTATAGGACACTAGTGCGTGCCATTGTTGAGTACTGCTCGAGTGTTTGGGATCCGCACTTGGTCGGATTAAAGGAAGACATCGAAGTAATTCAGAGGTGAGCTGCTATTTGTCACGGGTAAGTTCGAACAGCAAGCAGGTATTCGGTAACAAGATGGGGATCACTGGAAGCAAGTCGACGTTCTTTTTGAGGAGCACTATTGGGAAAATTCAGAGCCCCGGCATTTGAGTCTGACTGCAGGACGAGTCCACTGCCACCACCGTACATTTCGCGTAGGGAACTTGAAGATAAGATCAGAAGGATTAGGGGTCGTACGGAGGAATGGACAGTCGTTTTATCCTCACTCCGTTCGCGAGTGGAACAGGAAAGGAAATTAGTAATACTGGTACAGGGTATTTTGCACCACGTACCAGACGGCCGCTTGTAGAATATATGCGTAGATGCAGATGTACATGAAAGTGTGTTTATATAACGTGCTGCACTGCATCTAAACATTGTGAATGGAAATAAGAGGAGGGCAGTTAGTCGCCCCTTATTATACGCTCCTGAATTGGTGCATTTAAGTTTTCAGCGTACAGTGCGAGTGAGGACTTGCTGTCCTCTCCTTATTTCCACTCACAGTGTTTAGACGGAACAAAACTTGTTGTATAAAAACGCTTTATACCATATGCCTTACGAAGAACACAAGGTGCTTGCTATTCGGTAATACTCTACAAGGCGCCTGCAAACTGCGGCCCTTGGCTGGGCGAGACCATATACAGCGTAACAATTATTGAACTACATGAAAAGAAACGTAAATTAGATACTAACTACCTAACTACGGAACAAACTTCCTTCAACGTGTAAACGTCACTACAGATATTCGGATTTAGGTTATGATATGTTCGATATGCCTGCCGTCATTGGCCATGATATGGCGAGGACGAACAGCGAAATTCTGCATTAACCCGCTGAAGTGTCGAAACATCGATGCTGTCGATGACCACCTGAGTGGCTGCTTTCAGCTCAGAAATGGCGTTATTGTTGTACACCTCGTGTTTAATATAACTCCACAAAAAGGAGTCGCATGTGTTCAGATCCGGAGAATATAGTGCCCAACCGAGGCCTATGCCAATGGTTCCTGGGTACTCCAGAGCCAGAATGCGGTCCCCAAAGTGCTTCTCAGCACATTAAACGCACTCCGCATCGATGGGGTTGAACTGCGTCTTACATGAACTTCATCTCATCGAAATCAGGGTCACTTTCGATAATGGGGACGAAATCATCTTCCATAACCTTCACGTACCGTTCGTAGTCATCGTGCCATCAAAGAATATCGTATCGATTATTCCGTGACTGGACATTGCACACCACACAGTCAGCCGTTGAGGACTTCTCGATCGCGAAATGAGGGTTCCCAGTCCCCCAAATGCGCGAATTTTGTTTACTGCGGAACCCACCCAAATGAAAGTCGGCTTAGTCGCTAAACCAGACTACAGAGCGCCCACTAATTCCCATCATACCACGCGGTCAAATGTGCAATTTGAACGTCCTAACGCAAACCGTTCAGATTTTGTTTCATATAGTTCAACAACTGTCACCCTAAATCTGCTCACTCCAGTGTCTCCACGTTACCTGCACATCTGCTCTCAGTAGCCGCTAACCATTACCTGTGCGTACAAAGGACCTCGAAAGTCCCGTTGCGCGACCGCTACGGTCGCAGGTTCGAATCCTGCTTCGGGCATGGATGTGTGTGATGTCCTTAGGTTAGTTAGGTTTAAGTAGTTCTAAGTTCTAGGGGACTGATGACCTCAGAAGTTAAGTCCCATAGTGCTCAGAGCCATTTGAACCGTTCACAGCTTGGTCGGAAGACATAGGAATCGATATTCGTTTTCTGTTCATTCAGTCGAGTCTGTACTACTTTTCCACTCATTAAGTAATATTATGGGCGTTAATATGAATACAGAATTGTATTTCTGGCTTTTGTCGATATATAGAGATGTAACGTCACGTGGTTCATTGAAGAACACTTGTGTGTTAAGGCATGAGGCAGAGTAATTTTCTTCTGCATAACATGCTGGATGTCTCTCCTAAGAGTCGGAAACGTATGTTCTCCGGTGTTTCGGCAGGTGTTTACAATTTGGTTTTTGCAGCGTGCAGCTGCATTCGGCCCAACAAAATACAGCTCATCACGTCTTTCATGCTGCACCCAGTGACAATGGAAAGGGTCGATATGCTTCGCCTTTACGAAGAAAATTATTTTCAAAGCGGAATTTTACGTGCCCTTTCTATAGAGCGCAGCGGAATTAATACGGTATGTATTAACAGAAACGACAACATACGAGCGTTGTCCAGAAAGTAAGTTCCGAGTGGGCGCGAAATGGACACCACAGTGAAAACCCGATGAAGCTTTGCACAGATGTGTTGGGTAGTGTCTCTAGTAAGACCATGATCGCACCAAGACGCTCTTTGCAGTTGTGAGCGTACTGTGAGCGAGTAAAGGTGCCTAGAACAACGATGTCTCCCACCAAGTAGGAGGGGCTACTGAGAGGCTTCGCCTTAATGAATGCAGCCCACCTAACACAGCTGCCACGCACGTCCTTCTTCATGGCAATTCTCAGCTGCACCCTGCAGGGGCAGTGAAGACGCTCCTGCAGCCTTTTCGATGGGAAGTGTTCGACCACCCACAACGCAGCCCTAATTGGCTCGTCCTATCACCTCTGCTCACGTGAAACGCTGGATACGAAACACCACTTGGGTGCAGGCTACGCGCTATAGACCAGCGTAGAGAATAATCGGAAAGCGCAGGCGGCTGCCTTCTGTGACGATGATGTTGGAAATTTGGTATAACGCTCCGACAAGTGTCTAAGTCGGAGCGGCGACTGTGTGGAGAAGTATCTGCAAAGTGTAGCTAAATGTGCAGAGAAAATGTTTCTGATTTTTACTGTTGTTTCTATTTAGCGACCTATCGGAACTTACTTTCTGGACAACCCTCGTATGAACAAGAACCAGTACTCCAGCACTGACTCGCTCGTCGCCTGGACTGTGCTGACTGCAACCGCTGGAGTACTGGTTATTCTTTGTGTTTTGTTGCTCCTTTTAAGACATACCGATGAAACAAATATCCCACTAATCTGGTGGCGCTCTATAGAATCGGGAAGTAAAATTCCTCTTTAAAATAATTTAAATCTCACGGGAAATAAACCAACGCTTTCTGTTGACACTGGGGATCACATAAACCATGTCGTGAGCAGTATTTACTTAGCTGTCACATGAAATTGAAAATATTTGCCGAAAGACCAGAGAAAATGCTCATGACGAGTCTTGGAGAGGCGCCCTGTACAACTGCTCATTCAGATTTCACATAATTTACCACTCTTACGAAGCCCATTTCCACTCCTCTGATTTTGTTTACATCCTCATTACGTACTCCCATAAGAACCTCATTCACATGAGGATTATATTCATTGTCGTAACATTTCACTAACAAAATGAATGATGTACCTTCAACAGAGAAACAATTTTATTATTCAGTGCCATTTTCAGCTAATATGTTAAGAGCGTGAGCAGCAGAACTTCAAGATACGTACCTACAGTGGCGAAGACGGCGATTTATAGTTACCCATGATCTCATTCTCAATTTATTAGATACTATCTGCTACCCGCGGCTGTACTTGCGTATCAGTAGTTTTGTTACGATGAGTTGGGGTGAGGAAGTATGCTAGTAATTTATGTATATCAGGGTATATAGTGGTATATGTACATATGTGTGAATAAATGTTAGTAGCGTTGGTATATAGGTACATAATGAACGAATTTTTTGAATATTCAAAACTGCATCTTTTCCCACGCTTTGGATATTACTATATTCACAGTCTACTGCATTGCTGATGATTATCTGGTGGAAGTAAAGACGCAGTTCTATGCTAAATTTGACTTTGAATCGTAAAAATAGGCGAAAAACTTGACATTTTGACTTCTGCATACACATCAAATGATTTCATCTAAAAGCGTGCGTTATATTTTCTAATTATATTTAAAAAATGTCTCAGTTCATTACATTCGTACAGAAGTAAGGTTTATAGGGGTTGTTCTGGTTTACCTAGTAGTGGAAGTGAGATTTTGCCATCAGAGCAAAACATACCGAACCAATCGTTTCTTCCTCCCATTTCAACGTATTGCAGTGGCTACAGTTTTGATTCATTCTCTCTAAGATGAATAATCGATGTTTAACATAGTCAATTACTGGATCACAACGAAATGCAGCCTCACTTAAAGCCTCTCACGCTCCACACGTAAAGGCACGACGTCCGTCTTAGTCGTACAGCCTTTAAACGATGCCGTCATTGGGAGCCTTCAAGCGTCTCGGAAGCTATGGGACGCGTGGCGCTAGAACGTAAAACGTGAGAAGGGCTTGTGGCTGTTCTACAGTCTCTGCAACTCTTATGGCTGCATGATATTCTGCATTTAAGGTCCGGCGGAGCTGAGATTGCTGAGAGGTTTGTTGCGTTCGAGTAAATATCGCAGTTCAAGCTCTCTGTGATCTATGCACTAAATCGGACTAATGTTTTCGTGACATATCGCATTAATTTTAAATATGGCTCTTGGGCTTACCGCCAGATTTTATGAGTGCATCTCCATAAAAAGTCTCCAGCTATGCCAAGTGATGTAGCAATTCGACATCATAAACAGCACGCACAATACAATTAGATACGCACTGTAACGGAATAATCTATAAACATTAGGAGTCGCCGACCATCACGCCTGCGTCATCTACATCCCACCAACGTGTATTCAAAACTGTTAGTAATATTGAAAAATGCAATATCACTATCTAAAATAGCCTATGATCTTCTTCGGGGTTCATGCTATGTCCATACCAAATGTGACAGGAATCAGTTCGAAGTCACGAAAACATAAGAGACAGAGCTACTTTCGCATTGCATAATGCTGGTATTAGTACGGAAGTGTGGATAAAAACACGTTAATAACTGTATAAGCACTGCTTACTTACGTTGAATCGTACTAAACAGAATAGCAGTTTCCAACCCACGGATCATGGTTCACTTTTAGGCCGCGGGCAGGGTGACACTGGGCAGCGAGCGCTGATCGAGAGTCGAAGACAGGCTAAAAATTATTGGGAGGTTCAGGGGTTCCAGTTGTCAGTCGCCAAGGACAACAAGTACGGCATGAAATAAGAGTTGAATGTCCTATCGCTAACCCATACGACTCACAAGGGAATGGTCCATTCTGTCAGGTCGAAACCTCTCCTACATACACTGAAGCGCCAAACGTACTGGTATAGGCATGTGTATTGAAGGACAGAGATATGTAAACAGGCAGAATACGGCGCTGCGGTCGGCAACGCCTATGTAAGACAACAAGTGTCTGCTGCAGTTGTTAGATCGGTTACTACTGCTGCAAAGGCAGGTAATCAAGATTTAAGTGAGATCGAACACGGTGTTATAGTCGGCGCACGAGCGATGGAACAGACCATCTCCGAGGTAGCCATAAAGTGGGGATTTTCCCGTACGACCATTTCACGAGAGTACCGTGAATGTAAGGAATCCGGTAAAACATCAAATCTCCAACATTTCAGAGGCCGGAGAAAGATTCTGCGAGAACGGGAGCAACGACGATTGAAGAGAATCGTTCAACGTGCCATAAGTGCAACCCTTCCTCACATTGCTGCATATTTCAATGCTGGGTCATCAACATGTGTCAGCGTGTGAACCATTCAACGAAACATCATCGATATGGGCTTCCGACGGACTTGGACAATTCCAGCAGGACAATGCGGCACCCTACCCGTCGAGAATTGCTACAGAACACTCTTCTGAGTTTAAACACTTCCGCTGACTACCATACTCTCCAGACCTAAACGTTATTGAGCACATCTGGGATGCCTTGCAACGTGCTGTTCAGAAGAGATCCCCACCGCCTCGTATTCTTATGAATTTATGGACAGCCTTGCAGGATTCGTGGTGTCAGTTCCCTCCAGCACTACTTTACACATTAGTCGAGTGCATGCCACGTCGTGTTGCGGCACTTCTGCGAGCTCGCTGCGCCCTACGCGATAGCGATGGTAGGCAGGTGTACCAGTTTCTTTGACTCTTCAGTGTACATCAAACGTTCTGCTAAGGCGGGTTGCCACTACGCTTTTTTAAACGTTGAAAATTACCAACATCGTGTGCCACCAGGCGACTGCGGCCTTGGCTGGCTGCTCATGGCGTAAACACCTAACATGCCGCACAATGCGATCGTAATTTGTCGAACGATTCGCTTGAAGTTCCTCTACTGTTTATTAGCGACAAAGGTTTGCTCGGATTTCATACTTCTGCAGGGGAAATAAGCGGTCATGCATTGGTATGGAGTGTTGATGACTGCGGAAAACCAATATCTGGATGGCCGACCCGAGAACTGAACCCGGGTCTATCGTATGCGACTTGACGGCGTTAAGCCACACCACCACCCCACCCAGTCCGTATGTAGATATGCTGAATTATTGTTGACTGAGTTTTCTTCAATATGACTGTTAACACAATTTGTGTTTGTCCAGATTTGTAGAACTGTTAGTGAGGTATTTGCGTTTCGGCATGTACGTTAATTTTTATTGCTAAGTCATTGCGGCATAAATAAAGAGAGAGAGAAAGGAGAAAATTCTTCCTGAATATTGCCTGTAGCCGGCCGCGGTGGTCTAGCGGTTCTAGGCTCGCAGTCCGGAACCGCGCGGCTGCTACGGTCGCAGGTTCGAATCCTGCCTCGAGCATCGATGTGTGTGATGTCCTTAGGTTAGTTAGGTTTAAGTAGTTCTAAGTTCTAGGGGACTGATGACAGATGTTAAGTCCCATAGTGCTCAGAGCCATTTGAACCATTATTGCCTGTAATTCTGATAGATAAAATTTCAGAATACATCAAAAGTCGGTGTGCATATTACATTTGCACTGTTATAGCTGACATCTGACACTCCTGTCTATCATTCACTGTCTTCGACAATTTTATACAAAATTGTAACAGAGAAAGAATTAACGCCAGCGTATGCAGATGTGGAGTTAATATGTTTGGAAAGTACAAAGACACAATGGAAAGTATTTGAATGACTGAAATCACTGCGGTTGTGATGATTTGTGAATACTGCTTCCTTTGTCAGTTTCCTTAAAAATGCCTAGCTTCAACGGATAAATCGCTAACAACGGAGATAGAAAATACTGAGTAACTAACACCTGAGGCACATTTGTCGTACAATTAGAATTTAACATTAATGGTTTCCCAATTTGTCAAAATGCATCTAAGAAAGACACAGGTGTTTTTGACAGTGCAAGGAAACTCATTAAACAAGGGATATGGTAACAACTTAATACGAAAGCGAAGAGAATGAGTGACGCTTAGATACGACGGAGAGACCGAGAGACCACGTCCACGCTATGGGCGAGTCTGAACAATGCCATTTAAACTTCTACAACAATAGTCTTGACCACGCCGGTAGAGTCACGGTCCAGTCATGGAGCAACGTAACCTTCCAGTACTGGTGGTGGTATAAGTCCACCTATGTAGGCAGATTACCGTCGCTTTGACATGTCCTACCGCTCCTGCAAGCTACCGTCTGTAGTAAATGGTTTCTTAAATTCGTGTGGTCCACGAAATTACTGGCCCGGCGAGTTATTGCTGGGAATTAATAATTTCTAGCGGAAGTTTATAAACAACCGGTAGAAATTTGAACGCAGTGGATAACGCATTTATTTTGAACCACTGCAGAAGGCACCTATACAGGGCTTAATAGGCAGTATATAGCTTTTATTTGCTTTCATGACCTAGAATTCGACTGTGGTACTGACTGCCACCTATTCTTTATGATGCAAGGAGTAAATAATCAGTCGAGGGTAGAGATTAATTGATATTTATTCAGCACCGATGGTATTTCAACAACTAGTCGTGTTTCTCTTGCAATGTACATCATCAAAACCGGTCTCTAGTTAACGTGGTTCAGTTTCACCACGTAATTATGGAATGGGACAGAGGAGCGCAGACCTGGTTTCAATGTAGTTCTATACAACCGCACAATTATGCCTAAACCGTCAGTTATTACATTCAGCTACTATAGATTACTCAGAACAAGTTCCGCAAAGACAATACAAGCAAAACTAGGTCAAGGTGGAAGGGTATTACGCAAATCTTTATCAAATCAGTGGGCATTAAAACCCGATACTTTTCCTAGTGGCACGAGTGTTTTACTTAACGCACCACATCGCCAACAAATCAACTCGTTATGGGTGTGCACAAGAAACATCACTTCAATGCTGTTCAACCCACATGGCCAAGTTTCAGTGGCCAACAGAAACCCAGAAAAATATGGACACACACGATTATTTCTTCCCTACTTTACACTCGCTCACTATTGAATGATTATTCATCGTGTACGATATATTTTCAGACCGAAACTACAATTTATCAATGCGGCGGTTGCTCCAACCGACCACGTGGCGCGAAAGCAAGTTCACAAAGAAAACATATGGAAAATAAAAATAAAAACCCAAAATATTACTGTAAATGGAAGAGCAGATTAAAATACCTTGAATGAGTGAATTTCCGTTAAGCACAGAGCAATAACGTTACCGTGAGCTTAAGGCACATGAAACTACAATTTATCAATGCGGCGGTTGCTCCAACCGACCACGTGGCGCGAAAGGAAGTTCACAAAGAAAACATATGGAAAAGAAATAAAAATCCCCACAATATAACTGTAAATGGAAGAGCAGATTAAAATACATTGAATGAGTGAATTTCCGTTAAGCACGGAGCAATAACGTGACCGTGAGCTTAAGGCACCTGGTGCGTTGCCTGAACAAGGCACTAATGCAAGGTCTATTGAAATTCGGGTAAATTAAGAAAATCCATTCCCTTATGGGGTTCAGTGGTAATTCTGCACCTGATTTCAACATCTAGACTTCATTACAGAGCAGATTTCAGACAATCTAATACCTATGTTAACATTACCAATACGAGAGCTGCGTCTCCGTGTCTGTCCAGCACCACGACCCAGGAACAAGTGCTCTTCTAACCGAATTCGCCTAACAGTTCCGCTTACAAACGTGGTGGGGGTGGCGCGCCAACCTGACAGAGCTAATACTCGCGCCTACGTGTCATCTTTGCCCTGACCTGCAAACTTGGCCTCTGCTAAACTTGTTCCCGCTTGGGGGGTTGGTACTACCCTACCCCAGAACGATCATTCATGCAGCGTTACAATCTGTGCCTAAAGCTTTCTGCTAGTTCACACACTCACTCATTTATACCGTCCAGGAAAATGGGAAACGTGGTACACAACAGAAAAAATTCGATAAATAACCCTGTTTAGTCCATTCTCTCCTTTTGGACACCAGCTGAGGTATTACCTGCAAGAGAAGAAACTCTTGCTAATAATTTCTGCGTGCTAGCAATTTATTAAAACATTGGAACGGCACAACAAGTTCCGTTTCAATGGCACTGCTCTGTCTCTACGTGTGTAAATGCACCTTCAGCCAGTGATTATTTGTTGCATCGTAGAGGTGTGTCTGCTGTTACTACTGCTTCATATCAAGATGGATGCTTGGTTTCGGTCGGGGTCTTGCCAAAAGATGAAGCATCCAAGCGATGAAGGAATTTTACATCAGATTCTGTAAGTAGTGAGCTTGTTAGAAAAACAAAGCTGGGCTCGACATTCCTGACAGGGACTTCCAACAATTTGTTGTGTCCATACCACGTCGAGTTGCTGTAGTACGCCGGCCAAGAGGAGGCCCGACACAATATTAGGTGGTATCCAGTAACTTTTATCATCTCTGTGTATATGCTAGCAGCAGGTAAACTAACGCCCCATGACTGCACATTTGTGGATTCCCAAAGCCACTACACTTGTGGACATAACACTTTGTTATCGTTGTTTCGTCCAGAGGTTTAGGGCCACTGCTCCTTTTGACGCATGAGGTTACTTTACTGTTGCGTCACTGACAAGTAAATAAAGAAACTTGATGTAATATTTGTTTGTTTTTCACTTGCAGGTTACCTAACAACTGCGAATGATTATGAAATTAATTTCTGATGACGAAGAGTCGTCATCGGCTGCTTTGGATCTATTTCTTTTTAATTGTATTATGCTCGAGCTGCATGTGCCATATGCCAATCTTCAGCGGCGATCTGTAAATATCGTCATGACACACGAAGATTCCGTCATAATACTCTGTGCCACTGGAGAAAAGCACATGGTTCTATTCAGGTTTGGCATAACAAAACTTTAAAGAGTTCCTATGAGGCCAGTGACACTTTAAGCTATCATAATCGAAATTCCTAAGTTAAGTGCGAAATGAAGAGTGCCGAATGTGTAAAAAATATGAGTGGCTGACATACATTGGCTAAAAATTCCGTCGTCAAGTTATTTCACACGAGAACAGTGGTACAACATCAGTGACACACACTGAGTGTCGACTCCCCTTTGCCGTCGTCAGTAACGCACTACAAGCATTCAGCTGAGACGGCTATTTTTGGAATTGTGACCTTCGATGTCACTGTTACAGTGTCAACAGAGCCATAAGTCATAAAATGACATGGCTTTTAGTTCAGCTCATATTCTACGTAGTTGTAAATTAAGTCGAAGGCCAATTCTCCGCATGATTCAGCGCATGTTAACAGAAACAGGAGTCGCTCACAGAGAGGCGGTCCTGAATGCCTGCAAATCTCGTTTGCAAAATTATGATGATTGAACCAGCTTTGCATGACGATAGAAGAACTTAAAGCAAAGTTTGTATAAATGTGCTGAAATAAAAAGTAAACGCTATTTCATTACTATGTACCTTTTTAAACGAGATCCTTCCATTTACAGGTCTCGGCCTATTTTGGCAAAACGATGTTTATTCCAAGTAATGGAAGTTGCAGGTAATTCATAATACCAAAAAAGCACCGTTTTTATGAACACCTAACTGGGTAATTTGAGATATTGTGACCTACAGCTTCGAATGATTGAGCCTTATCTTATAAATTGCTGTGTTTCTTCTCAAGCTAGTAAGACAAGTGGAGCAATCCTTTCATACCAGAACAGGTGGGTAAATCTTTTGTAAGCCACTCCCGACAAAACCTATTTTCTTACTGCGAGCACAAAGAGGATCTGGCTGTCAATAATTATCGGCAGTATTATGAATAATTTTTAAAAAGGAAAAAAAAATTCGGAAACTTGAATCACTCGATGCAACTAATAGAGTAAATACAAACAGAAGAACTGGTTTAGAAACAGACTGATAATTTGAAGTAATTTTGTGTTGTATTAAATCAGAATGAGAATAAGCTTTAAATGTGTGAAAAGTTAGACTAAAAAGAACAAGGAGCTTTCGCTCAAAAACAGTCCAACAGACATACGTGGTGTTAGGGTTATAGATAACAGATATTGTGGTCATTGGTATTTTAATATTCTCCTACTTCAGCGTGTTGTTTTTCCTTTGCGTCTGCTTTCCCACTCACACGTCACATAATTTATTACCTACTGTTTTTTGCAAGGCCATAACTACGACACAAAGTGAACTATACCTATCTGCATAGATTATCCATTTTGCGTCCTCGTGTCCACACTTCACTACCTGACCTGATGGTTTCTCTGTGACACGCGTACTTGAAGTCATTAACCAACCTAAAAAATACTTGTCGTAATAGACATGAATATCAGTGTACAAATGAAGTAAATTCTGATGTAATGTTGCTCAGTAGGCTATCCTGAGTCACCAATAGAAATGTCTCCATTACATTCCGAACACCATGTATATACAGGGTCATTCCGAGATGATGTTACCAATTTTAACGCATGATGGAGAAGGGTAAGTGTATCAATTCGATGGAAGAGCTTCTAGTCCGGGAAGTACCGTGTCTAAAATAAGGATGGGCTATGATCGCGCTCGAGAAACGCGCGACGCGAAGGCAGTTTCTCGAGAATGTCTCGGGTACGTTCGAGAAGTTGACAGTGCTGCGCTCTCTGAGAAATTGCGCAAAACTTCAGTACACGAAGCACTGAGCCGCAGCGGTCGTACTCGTCGTACGTACGTGCACAGAAAACTTTGAAATTCTATGATTGATATCAACTGTACTACCGTTATTAATGTGTACTGTAGTATTAGTATATGTCTCATAAGATAAAAATCATAGAATTGTTGTTTAAAACGAAGCACAGAATTCGCATGAAACAGAAGCTTTATTCTTACAAAATAAATTACCTTGTACACTCTGCATGTGTGCATGCATGCTTAAACGTACAAGAGAAGTGCTATAGCCTTTTATATACAGAAACTGCGTACACGCGTTTGCTTACTGAAGAAAGAAAGGAAACAAAAGTTGTTCAGCAGAAGGCATTTTTACATCCCACTGCTGCACTGCCGTCGATTTTTATTTAGAAATATGATCTTATTAACGAATTGGCCTTTTACTCTGTTTCTTTGTTTGTTTATAAGTAGTCCTGTTTTCGAAAATATTCTTTCACTGGGAACAGAAGCTGCAGGCATTGCAAGATATTTTTTTTGCCACAACAGCTAGACGTGGGTAACTGTTTTCATTTTTTTTTCCCAGTGGTGTACAGGATTATCCGTGCGTTGTAGGTACGGTTCTTCCAAATATCGTTGTACTTCCAGATCCATGCTATCACAACCACTTTTCAGTAGATTTTTATTGGAAACCTCTTCATCGAAAGAAGCCCATAAGGAACTACTGGCGTTTTGTACGAAATGGTACTCGTGGTTAGTGTCCTTAGCAGCCGAATGAGTGGATAGTACGGTCTCTACCACGTTTGTGCACTCTTCAATTAGGCTTGCAACGGCATGTTTTGAATGAATGGGATTCGTAAATGGTAACGTTTTGAATCTTGGGTCGAGAACTGTGGCAACGGCATGTACTTTGTTTGTTTCTATTAATCCTAGCCGGGCTATTAGTGAGTTGTGCAGATGTTGTTGTAGCTCTTCCGCTGTCATGGTAACCCACTTCCCATTGCATACGGTTAGGATTAGCTGTCTGATTATTGGAACAGCTTTCGAAAGAGAGGTTTAGTTTTTAGTTGAGATTTCACTTGTTACCACTTCAAATTGCTCCAGTACATATAAAAATTCGCTCAAAATCCGCCACTCGTCAGCTATGAGGTTCTCTACAACTGAATACAGAGATGATAAACAGGCTGCAATGCATTCCTTTTGCTCCACAAGACGTTGTAGCATATAAAACGTACTGTTCCATCGGGTTTCGGTTTCGTGAATCAATTAATGAACAGGTTTTTTCATTAGATCCTGGATCTCATGGAGTTTTTCATTAGCATTGCAACTTGTTTTAAAATAGCTAACAATTTTTCTGGCCTTTTCCCGAATAATGCAGAGCTCACTGTTGCTGTTCAAAGAACTTTTTACAACTTAATTGATGGTGTGTGCTAAACAAGGCACATGTTGCGTACCTATGTTGCCACTGTGAATAAGTTGAACGGCTGCCGTCATGTTACTGGCGTTGTCAGTTGCGATGCTTACAACTTTGTTTTCAATGTTCCATTTTGAAATTACGTTATCTAACGCCTCACTAATATTTAGCGCTGTATGCTTTTCCGGGAAACAGAATGTCTAGAGATCTAAAGCTTTCAGGCACCAATTAGTGTTAATGAAATGGCCAGTTACAGCAATATATGCTTCACTATTGAGTGAGATCCAAATACCGGTCGTTAAAGAAACACAAGTAGAGTCTTCCACGGCCAAGTTTACAGCCTCTTTCTGTTTATGGTAATCGTCCTCAATCATGAGGCGCAACATTTTTCGATTTGAATCGAGTAATATGGGTCCAACAGTGAAACAAAACGTCGAAAATCAGTGTCCTCGAAGATTGAAAGCGGTTGAAAATCGTCTGTTATCATGGCCACTAGTGCTTCATCTAGCTGATGTTGCCGTTTGCTTCCCTCTATGAAGAGAAACGTAAGATTTAGATCAGTGCTCCTGCAAGGGGATACGTTATGCTCGACTACTAGTCTAATAAAATTACATATTGTATCGTGCAAAAGCTAGGATAGTATAGGTTTGATTTTGGGGTATGTTGTATGTTATCGGAGCACGATTTAAAAAATCAATGTTTTTTAAGCGTGACGGACCGCTTCGGACACTATCCGAACTTTTGCACGGAATTCACCTTCTGAACCATACGTACCTGGATATTTTGTCTGCCTCGCACTATTGGAAGAATGAGCCTCCACGGACATCGCTGTTTTATTGCTCGATAAATTGTACAGTTTAAAATGTCTAATCATGCCCGTTGTATTTTTTGATACATTACGAGATTTTTACGACAAATGTTGCAAGTAACGTTATCTCCATCCTCCGTAAAGTATTGCCAGCACCGTGACATTCGTTTTCGAGTGTCCATATTGATTTGAATAACAACTTTACTCGACTGAAACCTTAGACATACGAGTTACGAGCGCAGCGAGCGTGTTTGTCTTGCGGCCGCATTCAGTTCATAAAACAACAGCGGCGCGGCGGATGTTGCCGCAGCCAACTGGCGCGCAGCGGCACACGCCGCCGAGCCGTTTCTCGTGAGCTTCTCGAGAATTGCTTGAGAACTAGAGGCTCGAGGAATTCTCGGTGCGGTCGAGTCTCCGCGCCTCGCCATCCCATCACTGGTCTAAAGGTACAAGCGAAAGTCGAACCAAGTTTTGTCTTAGCCTCGCGCAGCGCTCAGACTAAGGGTCCCAACTTTCGAATCCTCACCATGATGTACAGAATTCCCGCTGATTACTCACCAATAACTTCAGATAATTTTCTCAGTCATGGACTAGTAACCGCGCTCGTAAGTTAATGTCAGGAAAAACCGAAATCCGTAAGTCTATAATACAGTAATAATGAATTTCATTATCTGCACAAGTTTCACAAGCTGCTGCATTTACAACAATTGTTCATAATTTTGTCCCCCCGTCAATGCAGGCACGGCATCGTCGAAAAAAGTTCTGTTGTATCCTTTCTAATACCCCGGTGCCGTTTGAGTAGAATGATAGCGAGAAGTCTTCCCAGAGACCCTCTTCAATCTCGACAGGCGTATCGTATAGAAGGCTTTTCACGTGGCCCCAAAAGAAGACGACAAGTTGGGTGAGATAAGATGAATGTGCGGGCCACGAAACAGGGCCCCCTGTGCCTATAAACTCTTCGGGGAGTGTCTGATCCAGATGTTCTCGAAAACTCAGTCCACCGTGAGGCGTTGGTCCATCATATTGGAACCAAATCCGTTGACGAATAACAAGTGGAATATGTTCTAGGAGCCTGGGTAGTATGTCTCTGACTGATGAACAATGTGTACATTGGTGAATTTAAGCGCGGAGAAAGAAGAAATGGGCCTAGTACTAATGGTTGACTACTGCTGCCCAAACGTCGATTGATAATCCATTTCGATGGCTTTCCACAACTGTAGTGTGGGGATCCTCATCGACCCATAAAAGAGTACTGCGACTGTTTAGCATTCCGTTTGTGTGAAACAGGCTTCATCTGTGAAAAGAGCATCATAGTAAAGTGAGAATTGAATGTAAGGAGCGGCAAGAACCATTGGCTGGACACGACACGAGGTTGGAAGTCAGCTGCAGTGAAAGCAAGCAATTTCTTTGGATGTTAGGGGCGTATCTGCAATTCCTATAGTACTAGCCACAAAGTACAGGGCTATTACAAATGATTGAAGCGATTTCATAAATTCACTGTAGCTCCATTCATTGACATATGGTTACGACACACTACAGATACGTAGAAAAACTCATAAAGTTTTGTTCGGCTGAAGCCGCACTTCAGGTTTCTGCCGCCAGAGCGCTCGAGAGCGCAGTGAGACAAAATGGCGACAGGAGCCGAGAAAGCGTATGTCGTGCTTGAAATGCACTCACATCAGTCAGTCATAACAGTGCAACGACACTTCAGGACGAAGTTCAACAAAGATCCACTAACTGCTAACTCCATTCGGCGATGGTATGCGCAGTTTAAAGCTTCTGGATGCCTCTGTAAGGGGAAATCAACGGGTCGGCCTACAGTGAGCGAAGAAACGGTTGAACGCGTGCGGGAAAGTTTCACGCGTAGCCCGCGGAAGTCGACGAATAAAGCAAGCAGGGAGCTGAACGTACCACAGCCGACGGTTTGGAAAATCTTACGGAAAAGGCTAAAGCAGAAGCCTTACCGTTTACAATTGCTGCAAGCCCCGACACCCGATGACAAAGTCAAACGCTTTGAATTTTCGGCGCGGTTGCAACAGCTCATGGAAGAGGATCCGTTCAGTGCGAAACTTGTTACCAGTGATGAAACAAAATTATTTCTTAATGGTGAAGTGAACAGACACAATGTGCGAATCTGGGCGGTAGAGAATCCTCACGCATTCGTGCAGCAAATTCGCAGTTCACCAAAAGTTAACGTGTTTTGTGCAATCTCACGGTTTAATGTTTACGGCCCCCTTTTCTTCTGCGAAAAAAACGTTACAGGACACGTGTGTCTGGACATGCTGGAAAATTGGCTCATGCCACAACTGGAGACCGACAGCGCCGACTTCATCTTTCAACAGGATGGTGCTCCACCGCACTTCCATCATGATGTTCGGCATTTCTTAAACAGGAGATTTGAAAACCGATGGATCGGTCGTGGTGGAGACCATGATAAGCAAATCATGTCATGGCCTCCACGCTCTCCCGACTTAACCCCATGCGATTTCTTTCTGTGGGGTTATGTGAAAGATTCAGTGTTTAAATCTCCTCTACCAAGAAACGTGCCAGAACTGCGAGCTCGCATCAACGATGCTTTCGAACTCATTGATGGGGACATGCTGCGCCGAGTGTGGGAGGAACTTGATTATCAGCTTGATGTCTGCCGAATCACTAAAGGGGCACATATCGAACATTTGTGAATGCCTAAAAAAACTTTTTGAGTTTTTGTATGTGTGTGCAAGGCATTGTGAAAATATCTCAAATAATAAAGTTATTGTAGAGCTGTGAAATCGCTTCAATCATTTGTAATAACCCTGTACTCTGTGAAACTTTCATTTGATGTGCTATTAATCGAATGCTGATTGCAGGCACCCCATTCACTGGAGCAAGCAGTGAATCTTCGAAATCGGGAGTCCGTGTAGTTCATCATCGTTGTACTTTGTTTTACCGACAGGCGTTAACAAGGACAGTAAAACGCGAAGGATGATGATTACTCTAGCAGCGACTGAGCAGCGAGCATCAACATGGCGGCAGCACTCAGCGTAGGCCAGGGCGGCGCTGTAGCTGCTACAGTATTGGTTATTTTATTAAAACAAGTATCGCACTGGACTAATTTGGGAGCACTCTGTCTTATGTGCACGTAAAATTCCGCTTTAAAAATAATTTTTGTGTGTAACGTGAAACAAACCGACGCTTTTCCGTCGGCACTGGCCGTCACTTGGTGAGCATTACTTGTTTGGGATGACTTCAGCAGAAGCGAAATCGCAAATATCTGCCGAAGCAGCAGAGAAGATGCGCTTGTCGTCTCTTAGGAGGGACACCCTGTATATATTTGAGCATGAGAGGAAGAACGGTGTATAACACCGGTTTATAAGTCTAACATGGAATCTCAGCTGTGCCACGTACAAGACACAACAAAAAACTGTTAATCGAGCATTGGTTAATGGAAAGGTTCCGTTTCCTCAAATGGCTTCAAATGGCTCTGAGCACTATGGGACTTGACATCTGAGGTCATCAGTCCCCTAGACTTAGAACTACTTACACCTAACTAAGCTAAGGACATCACACAAATCCATGCCCGAGGCAGGATTCGAACCTGCGACCGTAGCAGCAGCGCGGTTCCCGTCTGAAGCGCCTAGAACCGCTCGGCCACAACGGCCGGCTCAGTTTCCTCCATTGGATGATATCCAGGTTTCAATGTGATGATCAACCACTTAAATATGTGTTATGTAAGTATCTAGATATCCCGTCCATATGATGTGTTCATATACTGCACGATAGTATGTTTCTTTCTATTATGGTACAAATGCTAGATGTGTAGTTTCTAGTGGTACCGTGTCTCAATCACTTATTCACGCCTTATTTTTTTGTAAAGAGCTATTGAAGAAATGTATCATAAATAACCATTACGAATGATACTTCGTCAATGTGATGGCGATAACCAAACCTTAATTTAAAAAAAAGAAAAAAAGTGAACATAGAACTTCGTTTCGCAGCAAGATATGATAGTATTTTCATTGCATTGGAATACTCCAAAGCACACTCTGGTTTTTGACGAGTATTAACTAATACACTATAGTTATTTACATGCAGTTGTTTAAGAGTCTGAAACATTATGCGTCAATTCACAACCAACACAATTTGTGCACTTAGTTGCAGATGTGACCTTAAACAGAAGCCATTTATTCTTACGTCAAGGTATGGGTAAATTCAATATGACCTTCTGAAGATTCAGTATTAAACTTTATCTGAAAATAGTATCGTAGAGGTAACTAATGGTGATGGAATATAAGAAGAGTTTCAATTTCCGAATCAGCAGTAGCGGACAGAATGAAGTCCAAACTTGTAATGAAATACATGATAGCAGAGCAACAGACCGCAGGGAGGAAACTTTGTACTCCCGTATCTCTGCCCCACATTCTTCATCCGCCTGTCTGTTTATTCATTTCAACCCTCCCTCTCATCGGCAAACCCCCATTTTCTCCGTGCCTCTCGTCCGTTGCACACGGACTGACGGAGGGTACGTATTTTCCTGCCAAAATTTGCATAGTTTAATTATCTCCGCTACATGAATTGAAGTCCTTTTGTTCCGTGTGGCTGACGCCAGGAACAATCCGCCATTCAAAGTGCGCGGTGCCTTTGTTTGCTCCTCTTTTCGTGTCGTCCCTGTCGGAACGCCTGGGGCGAGCTTCAAAATAACGTTACCTGCTCCCATTCGTTCTGTCGGTCAGTGCAGTTGTTCCAACGACTGTTCGGCTTTCATTGTGCCGAGCTTCTTCTGTTCCACTCTTACCGCAGTTCCACTTCGCGGAACGCCAGTGCCCTGTTGTGACACATTTGGCGCCAACCGAACAGCAGTTTTCAACATATTATGATATCCCTCACTCTCTTGCTCGCCATATGTTTGGTTTTAGGAAGGTAATGCACTCAAAATGTAATTTTGAAGTGTAGGTTTTGTAGCATTGTAGGTAGCCATCATAATGCTGACATATTTACAGACGGTTAGAAGCAATAGGGACACCCTTGGCTGCTGGGCAGTCTTCTCTGTCAGCCGACTGGCCCTCAGACTGTGATAAGAATCTCAGAAGTGATATCTTGTTTACATCCACTGATGGGCTATGGAACTATCACTGCTGTCGAAACTTCCTGGAAAATTAAAACTGTGTGCCGGACCGAGACTCGAATTCGAGGACTTTGCCTTTCGCGGGCAAGTGCTCTACCAACTGAGCCACCCAAGCACGACTCACGGCCCGTCCTCACAGCTTTACTTCTGCCAGTATTTCGGCTCCTACCTTCCAAACTTTACAGAAGCTCTCCTGCGAACCTTGCAGAACTAGCACTCCTGAAAGAAAGGATATGCGGAGACATGGCTTAGCCACAGCCTGGGGGATGTTTCCAGAATGAGGCGTGGGCCGTGCTTGGTTGAAATGGCTCTGACCACTATGGGACTTAACTTCTGAGGTCATCAGTCCCCCAGAACTTAGAACTACTTAAACCTCACTAACGTAAGGACATCACACACATCCATGCCCGAGACAGGATTCGAACCTGCGACCGTAGTGGTCGAGCGGCTCCAGACTGTAGCGCCTAGAACCGCTCGGCCTCCCCGCCACGACGCGTCGCCAAAGGTGGACATACCGGCTATTAGGTAATGGTTCAAATGGCTCTGAGCACTATGGGACTTAACTTTTGAGGTCATCAGTCCTCTAGAGCTTAGAACTACTTAAACCTAACTAACCTAAGGACATCACACACATCCATGCCCGAGGCAGGATTCGAACCTGGGACCGTAGCGGTCGCGCGGTTCCAGACTGTAGCGCCTAGAACCGCTCGGCCGCTCCGGCCGGCGGCTATTAGGTAGGTGATCGTAATGTTCTGGCTGATCGATGCATAACAGGTATATATAGCACATTATGGGAGTGAAGTGGCGTGGCTACTGGAAACCTTCTTCAGAGTTGAAAAACATGGACAATACGATTCTTGTGGGCCAGGTGTCTAAACTGTACACATATCAACCGTGATGTTCTGCCGGTATGTGGACACAATGCAATTCACTCGTCCAGCCGTAGTGGAATAGTGCCAACAGTTTGTCTAAGACCACACCCACGTGGGTGATGCTGAGAGGAAAAAAGAAGGCCGTCGACATCAAAAACAGACGATAGCGTCCCGGCAACTGGGGAACTGATTCACGGGAATGCAGGTTTTCCGACGATGACGAGGTTCACACATCAACTCTCCACTGGCTGTGTGACCAAGCAGGGGACTTCTATCGTCTAGGAACTGAGCGATTTTACAGAGACTTGGTGACTACACAGAAAAACGGCATCATGTATGTGCGTCACTTTGAGGTGCAGTGCAACATTCAATAAAAGTTACCTGGTAAGCCAAAATAACATGTAATGTTCTTTCTGAAGTCCCCTCGTCCAAAGCCTTTAAAATTTTGTAAATTGTCCAGAGTCGACTCTAAGATCTTTAGTATTACTATGTGAGTGTGTGTGGGTGTGTGTAACTGTGCATAAAAAACCTTATGAAAACTATTTTTTATTTCAGTATTATTTTTTGCGTTATTGTTATTTCAATTTTTCACGAGGGTCTGGACTGGCAGCGGATGAAATCACTCTTCAGCCGAAAGTTTCTCATTTCTAAAAGATGTTTGAAAAACATAAAAAGGTGACAACAAAAGATGCTTTTTAAAAACACACCAGTGGACAGTATTTATGATTTTTAAAACATTTAAGATGATTTTTAATTCGCAGTAAAATATGATCACTAATTGCAACGGTAAAGATGGTGGTAAGTTCCCATGGGACCAAACTACTGAGGTCATCGGTCCCTAGGCTTACACACTAGTTAATCTAACGTAAACTAGCTTACGCGAAGGACAACACACACACACTCATGCCCGAGGGAGGACTCGAACTTCCGACGAGGGGAGGCGCTGGAACCAGTACAAGGCGCCTGAGACAGCGCGGCCACCTCGCGCGGCCAATGGTAAAGATGCTAAGGTGTAACGGTGATAGGAGCGGCGCATGAAAGTAACCATGAGGCTGTTGGCGGTGGAACGATGGGTATGACTGTGGGGCGCTGTGGACCCACAGGTAGTGACTAAATGTCCGTGAGGTGGAGGGAGCGGGAGAGAGCGAAATGGAAGAAGGATGATGTGCGGTGGAGTGTTGTGATTAGGTTTGGAGGGTGGTATACATCCTGGGGCGGATTTCATCGCTGGGCAGAGGAATTTGATCGAAATGCTGGCGTGAATGAATAGACGAGGCATGAGGGTGCGCGGAAGATGGCATACGAATGTGGTGGCGCGGCGTGGTACGTGGATTGGCGATTAGTGGCTGGGATATTGGGTGCCGGGACTGTGTTGCATGATTGATCTACGGATCCGAAGGCGCTCAAAGGAGAGAAAAAGGTGTGGCAGGTAGTTGACATGGTACGATGGTAGGCGGATGCAGAAGACCTGTGTTTCCAGAGTTTCAAAGGACTTGTAGAATTTAGGGGAGACAGAGCTCTAGGCGACACTGGCCTAAGTTAATATGGGTCAGATGAGCGATTTGTATGTGAAGGTAAAGGTAGAAGGATGTAAAACCCAGGTGCGGCCTGCTAATAATTTTAGTAGTTGTAGTCTGTTTCGGGCTTTATGTTCTATAGAAAGGACGTGTGAATTCCATTCTAGTTTTCTGTCGAAGGTAAGTAATAAATACTTTACTATGCTAGTCAGAAGAATGGGTTCACTGTATGTGGAGAGATGGAAATCTGGATGACGGAAACCTCGAGTGATGCGACCAAAGACGGTGGCACAGCTTTTCTCTGGATTTACATAAAGTACTTTACTAATTTTAAGCCATTTTAATCTCACTCATCTCTTTATCATCATCATCATCAACAACATGATCATCATCATTTTCAATTTCAGCCTGTATTAATTACGTTTTGGCTTGCGACTGTCATTCACTCGTGGTCTGCAAATTAGGACGTGGCTCCTGGTGCATACACGGTGCTTGCCGACAATGCAAGCGCCGCCGTCAGCGTTCCGTTGAAACTACTGGCCTCGTAAGCAAGCAGCGATCACCGCATTACTGTCCAGCTGTTGTTCAGTCAGTGTAGCAAGTGGCGTGTCGACTGTAACCGACAATAAACTAGAGGAATACGGAATTTTCCTATCGCCAAATACACCAGGTCTTACTATTATTGATACATTGATAGCGTGTGCCCTTTCGTTGTCATGAGCGAAATTACTGTAGGAATTTTCGTTAGTTGTCAGCTCTCTAAATAAGCGTGCAGTTCATGTACATGTCGGAAGTTACGATTTTGTGGAAGAAAAGACCAATTAATTCGAGCTGCGTACAGTACACACCACCCTGCGCGCTAAGTACTGCATCAGCTCTGCTTGAGTGTAACAATTACAACTCGCGGATTCCCCGTTAAGTAGCAGGACTAATATTTCCAACATAATATGTAATAATTTTGCTTTAAACTTTAATCCGCCGCGGTAGCCTAGAGGGCATACTTACCTTAGAGCACTGGTAACCGACATGATTACGGACGACGATCGACGGTCGACACGTGGTAGAACAAGCAGATATAGCAGAAGCCTTCTATGGGCATTACGCTCAACTCTATTCAGCAGTGCTCCCTGATATGGCGACGGTAGACACCGTTTCAGCACATGTCCACGGTACAGTTCCACCAGACATGGTACTGACTTTACTGGGAGAAGTGACAGAAGAGGAAGTGCTCGACACCATTGGTAAAGGTGCTCCCGATAAATCACCAGGAATCGATGGATTACCATTAGAGTTCTATCGAGCCTTTCAACAACTGTTGCTACCGTGTTTGATTGAAATTTGCCAGGAATTGATGTCCCCGGGTATAAAGTTGCCTGCATCATTCTTGGAAGGTCTGATTGTCCCCATCCATAAGCCTAAGGGACGGAATCATGTCCGCGATTATCGTCCCTTAACGTTATTGAACAGCGACTTCAAGATCTTTTCGAGGCTGCTATCAGAACGTATTCGCGGCACACTATTGCACGTCTTGTCCGGCGATCAGACGTCCCTGGGGGGACCCAACAACATCAGAACTGCGTTATGTCGTTACAGAGATCTCATCTCCCTTGCACGGGTGAGACGTTTGCCGGCAGCCCTGGCGTCTATCGACTTTAGCCAGGCTTTTGACCGTGTGGGCCACACTTTCCTCTCGGCCGTTCTACGGCACATGGAACACCCCGACCCCTTTATCACAGTGTTGACACGCCTACTACATGGTGCAACTTCTCGGGTTCTTGTTAATGGAAGACTTACGGCAACCATGCCGATCCGCCGATCAGTACGACAGGGATGTCCATTATCAACATTGTTATTTGCATTGGCCTTAGAACCTTTGTTGTGTGGTCTCCGAGACAGGCTCACTGGGATACAGTTCGGCGGCTCCATCTATCGTTGCACCGCATATGCGGATGATTTGATGATCGTCATACGTGGAGCTGACGACATGGCCGCGGCTTTGGACTGGATTGCAACCTACGGTACAGCTTCTGGTAGCCAAATCAACGTTGACAAGTCCGTCGCCTTGAGCATCGGGATTGGGCTACCGCAGGAACACATTGCCCCCTTACGCTTCAGTGATACTGTACGCTACTTAGGCTTAGATTTCATGAACGACATGCGACGCGCGACGACGCTCAATTACCGACGCCTTCTTAACCAAATTAGGGCCGGAATTGCAAATCAGCGCTTGCGATCCCTCAACATCGTTCAGTGGGCGTATTATGCCAATGTATACCTTGCGTCCCGCATACCGCATTTCGCCCATGGCTCGTAGCATTATGGCAGCGCTGGGATACTTCGTCACCGCTGAAGATCAGTTACGTATCTCTTACCCTCCCCAAGGAAGTCTCGGCCTAGTTAACGTCCATGATAGGGCCACTGCCCTCTATGTTAGCTCACATTTATGTCTGCTGCGCCGTTGTCCTACGAGCCTCACGAGTCTGCTTCTGACGGCGCTACGACCTGCTTCACTAAGAGCGCCGGTGCCACTACAGGACATCCCAGCGCCCCTCTTTTATATAGGACGTTTCTATTTGGAACAAAGTTATTGCAGTGTAGCGCTCACGACACCACAAATGACCACAACTCGACGCCTATATCATGACATGCTGCAACGCCGCCCCCTAAATGTGGTCGAACTAAAATATCCTGACGTACGGTGGCGGGTGGTGTGGAAGACTGTACACGATGCCATGCTTGATTCCGATGTTGTTTCCCAATGGTACGTAGTCGTTAATGGGAAGCTGGTGACGCAAGAACGTCTCTACAATATCCACATGGCAGAATCTCCCAATTGTGTGGATTGTAATACAGTAGATTCTGACGAGCACCGCCTCAGCTGTGGAGAGGTGGAATCGGTTTGGCACCTAGTGCAGCAGATGCTGGCTTATCTCTTGCGAGTTAGGCCGGAGCATATATCTGCACGCACGTTATTGTTTCCGGATGAGACATTTTACCCCAAGACTCGAACCAACTCTGTCACCTGGATACGTGGACATGCAGTCCATTACCTCTGTCGTGACGGACACAAGAATTTCCTTGACTTCTGGCTCTATTTGCAAGAAAGACATCATGCTATTTCCGGGCATACCAGATATCGACAGTGCTTCGCAAACTACCTATGGAGTGCCTTTCACAGCCCGCCGTGCAGCTGGAATGTTCCAGGCAGTGGCAGATGAGGTCAGAACGAACTGCAAACGAGTATATACTGAACAATCTTTATCAGTGGGCGAGATCGCTGGGAAGCCTCACTACGACGTGGTAGCTTTATTTTCATGTTATTTATGTTTACTATCTTCGATGGCGTCTTCATTCTGTTTTAGTTTTCCAGTCTTGATTAACTATGACTGTTCGCACATTGATATCTATATAAATTAAAAAAAAGATTAAAAAAAAGTGGGCAGGAGACCTGCGTTCAAATCCAAATAAATACACAAGAACAAAATAAGGACGAAATGAACAACAAATAAAATATAATAAAGTATTATACCCTTTCCTTTCTCCCTTTATTTTATTTTTTTTATACAAAGTTCAGAGGCATATTTAATTTTTGTTCGTTGGCGGATCCTGAAGTGGTAACGAACGGCCGTCCTACAGGGTGTTTCAAAAATGACCGGTATATTTGAAACGGCAATAAGAACTAAACGAGCAGCGATAGAAATACACCGTTTGTTGCAATATGCTTGGGACAACAGGACATTTTCAGGCAGACAAACTTTCGAAATTACAGTAGTTACAATTTTCAACAACAGATGGCGCTGCGGTCGGGGAAACTCTATAGTACGATATTTTCCACATATCCACCATGCGTAGCAATAATATGGCGTAGTCTCTGAATGAAATTACCCGAAACCTTTGACAACGTGTCTGGCGGAATGGCTTCACATGCAGATGAGATGTACTGCTTCAGCTGTTCAATTGTTTCTGGATTCTGGCGGTACACCTGTTCTTTCAAGTGTCCCCACAGAAAGAAGTCACAGGGGTTCATGTCTGGCGAATAGGGAGGCCAATCCACGCCGCCTCCTGTATGTTTCAGATAGCCCAAAGCAATCACACGATCATCGAAATATTCATTCTGGAAATTAAAGACGTCGGCCGTGCGATGTGGCCGGGCACCATCTTGCATAAACCACGAGGTGTTCGCAGTGTCGTCTAAGGCAGTTTGTACCGCCACAAATTCACGAAGAATGTCCAGATAGCGTGATGCAGTAATCGTTTCGGATCTGAAAAATGGGCCAATGATTCCTTTGGAAGAAATGGCGGCCCAGACCAGTACTTTTTGAGGATGCAGGGACGATGGGACTGCAACATGGGGCTTTTCGGTTCCCCATATGCGCCAGTTCTGTTTATTGACGAAGCCGTCCAGGTAAAAATAAGCTTCGTCAGTAAACCAAATGCTGCCCACATGCATATCGCCATCATCAATCCTGTGCACTATATCGTTAGCGAATGTCTCTCGTGCGGCAATGGTAGCGGCGCTGAGGGGTTGCCGCGTTTGAATTTTGTATGGATAGAGGTGTAAACTCTGGCGCATGAGACGATACGTGGACGTTGGCGTCATTTGGACCGCAGCTACAACACGGCAAATGGAAACCCGAGGCTGCTGTTGGATCACCTGCTGCACTAGCTGCGCGTTGCCCTCTGTGGTTGCCGTACGCGGTCGCCCTACCTTTCCAGCACGTTCATCCGTCACGTTCCCAGTCTGTTGAAATTTTTCAAACAGATCCTTTATTGTATCGCTTTTCGGTCCTTTGGTTACATTAAACCACCGTTGAAAACTTCGTCTTGTTGCAACAACACTGTGTTCTAGGCGGTGGAATTCCAACACCAGAAAAATCCTCTGTTCTAAGGAATAAACCATGTTGTCTACAGCACACTTGCACGTTGTGAACAGCACACGCTTACAGCAGAAAGACGACGTACAGAATGGCGCACCCACAGACTGCGTTGTCTTCTATATCTTTCACATCACTTGCAGCGCCATATGTTGTTGAAAATTGTAACTACTGTAATTTCGAAAGTTTGTCCGCCTGAAAATGTACTGTTGTCCCAAGCATATTGCAACAAACGGTGTATTTCTATCGCTTCTCGTTTAGTTTTTATTGCCGTTTCAAATATACCGGTCATTTTTGAAACACCCTGTAGTTAGCTTTAGGATGAAAGTGGCGGTGGCACTAGCTTTGTTTTTGTTTTTAGGCTAGATAGGTTTTTGGGGGTAGTATGGGTGATAGGGGCAACGCCTGAAGTGGAAGAGATAATTTTCTTTCTTTGTTAAAAAAAAAAAAAAAAAAAGTCCACTTCAAGGTCACTCGCCTAGCGTGCAACCAAGAGCGGCACGGCCACCAAAACAAAAAGTGAATAGACTTTTTGAATAAAAAAGAGAGGGAGATAAGGAAAAGAAACAAAAAGAGAAAAAAAAGAGGGCTAACGGGCTACTTCCTAGACACGGGTAGGCGTGCCGCCCCCGGATCGAATCCGCCTGGTGGTTTAACGACGAGGGCCGATGTGCCACCCAGCCTGGATGTGGTTTTTAGGCGGTTTTCTATATCCCACTAGGTGAATACCGGGCTGGTCCCCATGTTCCGCCTCAGTTACACGGCTCGCATACATCTTAACACTTTCGCACTATTCCATAGATTACACTCGACGCAGACAGTTGGGGTACACTAATTCCGTCCAGGGGGTACAGGGTGGTGGCAGGAAGAGCATCCGGCCACCCCTTAATCATTAACATGCCAAATCCGATTAACGATGGCTGACCCTGCGTAACTGCGGGACAAGGCTCAAGCAATAGAATAAAATTTTGCTTTAAACTTTAACTAATCTTTGCATTCTACAACGTTTTTTAAAATTAATCTCAACTTTTTGGCCATAGTGGAGAGTAGTGTTCTGCTTCCAACATAAATCGTCAATCAATTAATGAGGGTCTTATTAAAATTGGTTAATGACAAGACACAAAATCCAATAAACTCTTTACCTGCTATGCAAAATGTCACATGGCGCTGGGCTTTCTGTTCAAGGCATCCACGATTAGTTACGTATAAGAGCTGTAACTCCGTGTCGAATATGAACATGACGTCGGGCCCTGGGGCTTTGTTGAGATTCATCTGTTTCACCTGCTTGTCAAGTCAATGGTATAGTCTACAGGAGCAGGATCATCCTGAGCCATTACTCTGCAAAACTTGAGACGACACTGAGGGACTGATACACAAGGGACCTGTACCGACCCTCCTGCGGGGTGCGTTTTACGTCAACGTGCATACAGTGTCTGCAGATGTGGATACGTTTTGGAAGTCAGTTATGTCTTCCCTATTGCCATGTCAACATTCACGGCGTTTTCCAGCAACATTTTCTATTTTAATATTTTTTTGGAACTTGGCTGGTTTATATCCCGCAGAACACTGGTGTGCAAACAGAACCTTTCAAACTGCTAACCTGACATCGGCGGTGACACCCTATAGGTACGCTGTACATGCCGAGCAGGTGATCCATTTCAATCTGTTTGCACGTAAACAAATACTCTTACACATACACTGGGCGCTAGTAATTTTATGTGGGGAATATAGTTCTAGATCTAAATTAAAAATAGACTGCCTGACAAAAACTGGAGCACCTAGTTGGGGAGCAGGAAACAAAATGAAACTCCACAGGTTGAGAGGTAAAGTGTAAGAAATAAAGTATTGTGACATTCATTTTTAGTTGTCCTTACTGTCATTATACAATATAACCAACGGCCTTGACGCAGTTGTGACACCGTTCCCATTAGATTACCATATGCTGTTGGGCTTGGCAAGCACTTGGGTGGGTGACCGTATACACTATCTAATCAAAAGTATCCGGGCACCTGGCTAAAAAAGACTTACAAGTTCGTGGCGCCCTGCAGCGGTAATGCTGGAATTCGGTATAGTGTTGGCCCAACCTTAGCCTTGATGACAGCTTCCACTCTCTCAGGCATACGTTCACGTGCTGCAACGTTTCTTGGGGAATGGCAGCCCATTCTTCACGGAGTGCTGCACTGAGGAGAGGTATCAATGTCGGTCGATGAGGCCTGGCACGAAGTCGGCGTTCCAAAACCTCCCAAAGGTGTTCTACAGGATTCAGAACATGACTCTGTGCAGGCCAATCCATTACAGGGATGTTATTGTCGTGTAAACACTCTGCCACAGGCCGTGCGTTATGAACAGGTGCTCGATTGCTCGATCGTGTTGAAATATTCAATCGCTATCCCCGAATTGCTCTTCAACAGTGGGAAGCAAGAAGTTGCTTAAAACAACAATGTTGGCCTGTGCTGTGATAGTGCCACACAAAACAACAAGGGGTGCAAGCCCTCTCCGTGAAAAACGCGACCACACCATAAAACCACCGCCTCCGATTTTTATTATTGGCACTAGACACGCTGGCAGATGACATTCATCGGGAATTCGCCATACCCACACTCAGCCATCGGATTGTCACACTGGGCACCGTGACTCGTCACTTCAGACAACGTTTCTTCCACTGTTCAATCGTCCAATGTTTACGTTACTTACACCAAGCGAGGCGTCGTTTGGAATTTACCGGCGTGATGTGTGGCTTATGAGCAGCCGGTCGACCATGAAATACAAATTTTCTCACCTCTCGCCTAACTGTCATATTACTTGCAGTGGATCCTGATGCAGTTTGGAATTACTGTGTGATGGTCTGGATAGATGTCTGTCTATTACACATTACGCCCCTCTTCAACTGTCGGCGGTCTCTGTCAGCCAAGAGACGAGGTCGACCTGAACGCTTTTGTGCTGTACGTGTCCCTTCACGTTTGCACTTCACTATCACATCGGAAACAGTGGACCTAGGGATGTTTAGGAGCGAGGAAATCTAGCGTACTGGCGTATGACACAAGTGACACACAGTCACCTGACCACGTTCGAAGTCTGTGAGTTCTGCGGAGCGCCCTATTCTGCTCTCTCGCGATGTCTAGTGACTGTTGAGGCCGCTGATATGGAGTACCTGGCACAATGCACCTAATATGAAAAACTTATTGTTTTGGGGGTGTCCGGTTACTTTTGATCACATAGTGTATATCTCTGCTTAGCAAAGTAAACAGAGATCGCAGCTTGGGTCGCTCTGGCAAAGTAATTTAAAAATATAGTTATATTATAGACAGTTCAACTTTAAGCGGTGTCTATAGCCGTTCAGAGCCTTTCGACAAGCAGTTACACAGAAGGTTCTTTGTCTGGGACCAGAATAGCGACTTTTGCGGGCGTCCTGAGCAAACGCGCTGTGGCGCTTCAGACGCAGTGCTGTCCTGTTTGAGTGCTGCGGGTTTCTATTCATTCTCTGCGTTGCAGTGTTGTGTGAAATTGTGATTGCGGTGATAAAGTCTTCTAGTTTCCTTGTTTCCACGAGCTGTTAACTACTGACATGACTACCATGTTTCTCAGAAAGCTTACCCTAAGATTTGGATTTAACAAAGCAACCCGTAATGTTCAACCAAGTTCACTGGAAAATCATGACTGGGTCGTTGATGTTATTGGCATTACTTCGGATCAGACGCGCAGTGCTTGTTACGAGTTGGAGCAATACTGCTTCTTTGTGAAGCTTCATTCCCCGTTGATGCTGGGACGTATTTTACAAAAACTTGATGGAAAAGCTGAATCCCGGCATCGCGACAATTCGGTGCGTACAGTTACCATTTCAAATGCTGATGTTGATTATAAACAGGTCAGAGTATTTAATTTGCCCCCTGAGATACAAAACTGCTATTTAATAGACGTATTATCTATGTGTGAAGGTAGCAAGCAAATTCGTAATTAACTATGGTCAAGCAAACTTAGATTGCAATGCTTTAGTGGTGTTCGTTCCGTCGATATGCATGTCAAACAAAATATCCCATCTCCTATTTTGGTTTGTGGTCACAAAGCGCAAGTTATTTACAATGGAAAGTCCTTGACTTGTCACATACATAGCGAAAGTGGGCATCTCCGGCAAAACTGTCCAGCCGGCCGGAGTGGCCGAGCGGTTCTAGGCGCTACAGTCTGGAACCGCGCGACCGCTACGGTCGCAAGTTCGAATCCTGCTTCAGGCATGGATGTGTGTGATGTCCTTATGTTAGTTAGGTTTAAGTAGTTCTAAGTTATAGGGGACTGATGACCTCAGAAGTTAAGTCCCATAGTGCTCAGAGCCATTTGAACCAAAACTGTCCAAAAAGGCCACAAAATACTTTTGAAGCATTTCCTCTTTTACTTAGGAAGGACACTATAGACAATCTGGCTGCGGAAAGTGGTATAATAACTAACAAGATAAGTCGAAATTCTGACGGCAGTAGCACAGATGAAGGGGAAATAAACCTGTCGCTAAATGCTGTAGGTGACATTCAGATAACTATATTTGAAACTACAATTTCAGACAATATTGTTAGTATAGATTCAAGCCTGAGTCAAGTATATCAGTAGACAAATCGAGTACACAACTAAAGTGCTCGTCATTTACGACGGCGGCCGAGTTTAGGTTCGTTCTGCGCATCTGACGTCACAAAACACAGTCAGCCAATGAACAGAGAACGACGTTGCCAGAACTCGACTGCAGTGCAGAGCACGGACGATTGTTTTCAGTTTTAGAAACGTTCAGTCATAAATAAAGTAATAGAACAAAAGCAATGTCTTGATAGCAGACTTTCTATAAAAGAAAGTTCAGAAAAAGCATTCTTTATACGAATTGCTTAATATTATATTAATTAATTAAACCAAACAAGCAATAAGCCTCCTAATTCAGACGATAGCAGGGAAATTCATTCTCACTAACCGCTTTTTCGCAATAAAGAACAGCGGTAATTGTTTATTTCCTATTGTACTTCGACGAAACGTGAGTAATTCATAGTCATACCAACAGTGTGTGTCGGTATTTTGCGTGATTGTTTAAACTCCTCCAGGAATTATGTTAAATGATGAGCTGCATTAGTGTAATGGTTAAGGTGTTTGGCTGCTAAGGAAAATGTTCCGAGTTCAAATGTTGTTTGGCGCCTAATATTTTCCATATTTAAAAACCATATCGAAGTGTCTTACTTCATGAGTTTTATTCGTTTGAATGTAATTTTTTGAAATTTCTAGTGGCAACTAAAATCGACCATACGGAAAGTATACGCTGTGACTGTTACCTCTGCAAACTCTTCAAAATTTCGTGCAACGGTTTACTACATTTAATGCTGCACAATAACTACGTTGAACATCGAAGCAAAATTGAGTCATTTATGAGGAGAAGGTATCAGTCAAGGAGGTGTGTAAAAATCAAATTTTTGGGCCAAATAGTTTTTGTGAAATCGAATGATAAGTGTGTCAAAGCAGTCGGAACACCATGTGTCTGCACAGGCGAGCAGTGCAGTGATGACAAAATTGCGGAATGCGGGGAGCACGTCTCTGTAGCAGCGAAAGGGTTAATGCAGCCGTGCTGGCTTTACTTCATAAACTGCGCGCTACCACCTAAACTTAAGTTTGCGAACTGTACTATAGTATGGCGGTGCTTCTCTTGGCGCGTGCAACTGGCAACGCAGCAATCTCCCTCGTCTGGGCGGGCATGCGCGAGCCGCCAACATAAAAGAATTGAACTATATCAACCGAGCAGGTCGAGGCGGCGTCACAGCCCAATTCTGTAGTCCAGGACGCGCCAGTAGCTGGCAATGCGAGGGCCCAGTTGACGTCACGACCACGCGCTGCAGTACAGGTATGTTAATCAGTGCAAACAGACTCAGCCGCGGATGCAACTGAAAACAAACATGGCGAGGTAGCGAGTGAGTGTCAACAACGGGTGACGTCACCGGCCAAATCCCACGAAGGACACGCCGAGTTCTACAGCAATAACAAACAAATGGCAAGCGAAAGTGATCGCAGAAGTGACAGGACATTGGAAGAACGTTTTCAAACTGCGCATGCGCCGCGTTCGGCGGACGATATGGCGGCGCACGACTACACCTCAGATTCACCGACGCCGCCCTCGATGGAAATCTGCTCAGGGAGTTGGCGGAGCAGACATTATGTGAAGGCCAGCATCAATGCAAACCGTAAGAAAAGCAAAAAGAAAGGTTAAAATGAAAATCGGGACGGCAGTTTTCCGTCAGATTCTCAGGAAGGATCCGGCATGGAACGGCGTGAAATGACAGACTACGAAAAAAAAAGTCATTTTCCTATGTTACAGTCATATACGATTACCACATTAAACATTAATAGGATACAGTCGGATATTAAAACAGCTGCTCTGAAAAAGTTTCTGTATGAGTCAGCGAGGGACATTGCCCGTAATTTCCCCACAATTAAATCTTTACAATTACGTTTGTTTCTACAATATATCTACCGGAACGAGTGTTGGCGCGGCCATTTTAGTTAGACAAGGCGTTGCCTACATGAGCTTAATAAATTTGAATCGGGGCGAGTTATTGGAATAAATGTAGCAGGGGCTACTATTGTCAATGTATTGTATATGCCCCTTCTGGTTGCACTAACAGAGCTGCAACAGCCACATTCTTCAAAGAAAGCGTAATTTATTTATGGAGGAAAAATCGGGGGAGATTTTAATTGTGAGGATCTACTTCCCAATTTCAATTACTCAACTGATTTGAGAGGTCGTGCAGTTGATTCAAAATTTAAAAATGTCTGGGAAATGAAATACCAAACAATGGTGAACTTCACTCATATTGTTGCGAATTCCTGTAGTAGGATTGGCAGAGTTAACATATCGGAAAATTTAGCAGACAAAGTGTTGAAAACAGAAACGGTTCCCGTTAGTTTTTCCGCTCACAGTGCGTTGTTAACCCGCGTAGATTTAACACCACAACCTACCCGAAGAATAAGAATCCAGTGGAATCTACTGTAAATATATCGTTATTATCAGAAGAAGACTTAAAAGATGCCCTAACCAGAGCTTGCGATATGTGTCTCCGTTCACTGAAAATATTCCAAGTGTGCTAGAATGGTAGTCTAACAGGCGAAGTCAAGGTTAAGGAAGGTTTTAATATCTTTTAGTATAGATAAGACCAAAGGAAGGAAACAGACTGTAGAATTCTACTATAGTGTGATAAGGGACCTCTGCGACCAGACAGATGTAGTTCCTACAGGAGTGAAAGACACAAAGCAAATAAAAGCTAGGCCGGCCGCGGTGGCCTTGCGGTTCTAGGCACTTCAGTCCGGAACCGTGTGACTGCTACGGTCGCAGGCTCGAATCCTGCCTCGGGCATGGATGTGTGTGATGTCCTTAGGTTAGTTAGGTTTAAGTAGTTCTAAGTTCTAGGGGACTGATGACCTCAGATGTTGAGTCCCATAGTGCTCAGAGCCATTTGAACCATTTTTGAAATAAAAGCTGGGTTAACAAACGTAAGGAAGTGGAGGGAGCCAAGATAAAATCCAAAGCAAAGTCAGTCACTGAAGATGAGACTGCGGCATTGTACCATCTTGTCAGACACGCCAAGAAGAGAAGAAGAAGAATTTTCATGTATGAACTTCTAATCGATGATGGTACCATAATCACCACCCAGAAGGGAATAATTAAAGAAATCTCAGCGCACTATGAACGCATGTGTGCACCAGGGGAAACAAACGAAGAAGAACATAATGAGCTCTTTGGTACATATCTTTCACGAATATCGTGAGATGATGATGAAAACATCTTCGGACATCACCAAGGAAGATGTATTGGAAATTGCGTTCAGCTGCCCCGCTAGGAAATCTCCAGGATCTGACGGACTGCCCATTGAATTCTATAAACGATTTTGGACCCTAATAGGAGAAAAGTTTACCGAAACTGTCAGTGAAGTCTTAGGGGGAAAGCAAAAAAAAAAAAAAAATTACAAAATTATAGCTCGAGTAATTAATAAGCACTTTACACCATGCGCCGCTCACATTACAGACCAACAACAGACTTGTGCTTTTAGAAGGACCATTTTGCAAACTGCGGCTTTGTACCGCGATGTTATTGCGCTTACACAGACAAGCAGACAAGTAACGTAAAATGTGGACGGCTCTTCATAGACTTCAATAAGGCATCAGATCAAATTAAACTATCTGATCGATACAGTGCGCCGAATGCCCTTCCCGCCAAAACCCACATAAAACGTGGCAACTGGCGTTACTGCATAAATATCCGTTAACTGCCAACTGACGAAACGAAATAAAAATGAGCGTTGCCCAAGGAAGCCCCTTATCCATGTTTCTGTTCGTTATATCGCTGGAACCTTTCCTGAGATAGCTACAGCACGGACTAACACGCATAACCGTTCAAGGAACAAAGACCGTGGTAGGTGCCTACGCGGGCGGTGTAGGCGTAATCATCAGCAAGCAGATGTGATACAGCTAGAGATGCTACTTGCAAAATATTGTTCCGCATCAGGTGCAAGGGTAAATGAAAACAAAAGTAAATTTCTAAATATATAGGGACTATCTAACTTGGGTGCTGAGTGGGCGAACTATGTTAGTGAACACAAGGGTCTTGGAATAGCTCTCACAACTTCCCTTTCATAAGTGACAACAATAAATTGGCGGGAAGTGGCAAGAAAAATCCATGGAGCTTTGATTGAAAACTATCAAGGTAGCACAGACCAGTTCCACAGAATGCATTTTATCTAGGCGTATATTTTATCCAAGACCTACTACATAGCACAGGTTCTCCCCATCCCATCATTGGTGGCGAAGAAGATCATGCCCAGCTTAGCAAAGTTTTTATGGAAAGAGGAACTGTTTGTTTCGAGTGCAGCGTTGGAGCCAAGCAATGGATGAATGATTTTTTTTTTTTTTTTTTTTTTTTTTTTTTTTTTTTTTTTTTTTTGTCATCAGTCTATCTGACTGGTTTGATGCGGCCCGCCACGAATTCCTTTCCTGTGCTAACCTCTTCATCTCAGAGTAGCACTTGCAACCTACGTCCTCAATTATTTGCTTGACGTATTCCGATCTCTGTCATCCTCTACAGTTTTTGCCCTCTACAGCTTCCTCTAGTACCTTGGAAGTCATTCCCTCATGTCTTAGCAGATGTCCTATCATCCTTATCAGTGTTTTCCACATATTCCTTTCCTCTCCGATTCTGCGTAGAACCTCCTCCTTCCTTACCTTATCAGTCCACCTAATTTTCAACATTCGTCTATAGCACCACATCTCAAATGCTTCGATTCTCTTCTGTTCCGGTTTTCCCACAGTCCATGTTTCACTACCATACAATGCTGTACTTCAGACGTACATTCTCAGAAATTTCTTCCTCAAATTAAGGCCGGTATTTGATATTAGAAGACTTCTCTTGGCCAGAAATGCCTTTTTTGCCATAGCGAGTCTGCTTTTGATGTCCTCCCTGCTCCGTCCGTCATTGGTTATTTTACTGCCTAGGTAGCAGAATTTCTTAACTTCATTGACTTCGTGACCATCAATCCTGATGTTAAGTTTCTCGCTGTTCTCATTTCTACTACTTCTCGTTACCTTCGTCTTTCTCCGATTTACTCTCAAACCGTACTGTGTACTCATTAGACTGTTCATTCCGTTCAGCAGATCATTTAATTCTTCTTCACTTTCACTCAGGATAGCAATGTCATCAGCGAATCGTATCATTGATATCTTTTCACCTTGTATTTTTATTCCACTCCCGAACCTTTCTATTATTTCCATCACTGCTTCCTCGATGTACAGATTGAAGACTAGCGGCGAAAGGCTACAGCCTTGTTTTACACCCTTCTTAATACGAGCACTTCGTTCTTGATCGTCCACTCTTATTATTCCCTCTTGGTTGTTGTACATATTGTATATGACCCGTCTCTCCCTATAGCTTACCCCTACTTTTTTCAGAATCTCGAACAGCTTGTACCATTTTATATTGTCGAACGCTTTTTCCAGGTCGACAAATCCTATGAAAGTGTCTTGATTTTTCTTTAGCCTTGCTTCCATTGTTAGCTGAACGTTAGAATTGCCTCTCTCGTCCCTTTACTTTTCCTAAAGCCAAACTGATAGTCACCTAGCGCATTCTCAATTTTCTTTTCCATCCTTCTGTATATTATTCTTGTAAGCAGCTTCGATGCATGAGCTGTTAAGCTGATTGTGCGATAATTCACGCACTTGTCAGCTCTTGCCGTCTTCGGAATTGTGTGGATGATGCTTTTCCGGAAGTCAGATGGTATGTCGCCAGACTCATATATTCTACACACCAACGTGAATAGTCGTTTTGTTGCCACTTCCCCCAATGATTTTAGAAACTCTGATGGAATGTTATCTATCCCTTCTGCCTTATTTGACCGTAAGTCCTCCAAAGCTCTTTTAAATTCCGATTCTAATACTGGATCCCCTATCTCTTCTAAATCGACTCCTGTTTCTTCTTCTATCACATCCGACATATCTTCACCCTCATAGAGGCTTTCAATGTATTGTTTCCACCTATCTGCTCTCTCCTCTGCATTTAACAGTGGAATTCCCGTTGCACTCTTAATGTTATCACCGTTGCTTTTAATTTCGCCAAAGGTTGTTTTGACTTTCCTGTATGCTGAGTCTGTCCTTCCGACAATCATATCTTTTTCGATGTCTTCACATTTTTCCTGCAGCCATTTCGTCTTAGCTTCCCTGCACTTCCAATTTATTTCATTCCTCAGCGACCTGTATTTCTGTTTTCCTTATTTTCCCGGAACATGTTTGTACTTCCTCCTTTCATCAATCAACTGAAGTATTTCTTCTGTTACCCATGGTTTCTTCGCAGCTACCTTCTTTGTACCTATGTTTTCCTTCCCAACTTCTGTGATGGCCCTTTTTAGAGATGTCCATTCCTCTTCAACTGTACTGCCTACTGCGCTATTCCTTATTGCTGTATCTATAGCGTTAGAGAACTTCAAACGTGTCTCGTCATTTCTTAGTACTTCCGTATCCTACTTCTTTGCGTATTGATTCATCCAGACTAATGTCTTGAACTTCAGCCGACTAACATTTTCTTCAGACCAGAAGAAAGTTACTACCCTCAGGCAAAAAATAACGCAGTGATTTGGTTAATAGGCAAAGATACAAGTTACATTTTTAACAATGTTGGGAGTGATGAACATATGTATATGGATAATGAATTCGAGAAAACACTTTACTATACGAATCACCATAAGAAATATGGTAACATGCTCCGAAGTGTCTTCAACAGAATGGGTATAGGTTAGGGATGCGTGGATTCCTCGTGGAGAGGGGATGGATTGGGCCACGAAGTTTTAGCAGTGCCACGGAGAGGCCTCACAACTTCTGCGACGCGTTCCCGACCCTAATATCCCCTACAAGTCACACATGAAAATATATCAGTAATACAGCAGATACAAGAACATGACGGCAAAAATCTGGTATCTGCTATAAAGGAAGATCTCGAACACCCCTAAGGATGCGGTTAGAAGGCCGAAACTGACAAAAAATAACAAGGCATTGAAGGACTTTGCGATGCTGCTATTCGGGACTGCACTTCTGTACATGTAATTTACATTGGAGGAGACTTAGCAACACACATCAAGTTTTTACTGAACGATTAAATTGGGTCTGAGAAGAGATGAAGAGGAACCTCAGGCTGGAGAAGAAGAAAACTTGCAACCTGAACTGCCACCAGTTGAAGATAACAGTGAAGATGCTAAATATGTGCTACTGCTAAAGACTGTATATTATTCCTCATTCTATGGATGCTGTGATTTATGACTACAATTAGCTGTCACCTTATTTATTTCATTTCATTGTAAGCTAGTCGTTTTCGTTACTGTTTTTGTGAAATAAAAAAATTTAAAAAAACGGTCTGCCGAACGCTGTTGGCAATCGGGGTGCACTCAGCCCTTGTGAGGCAAATTGAAGAGGTACTTGAGTGAGAAGTTTCGAAAACGGATAATGGACGATAGGGCGGTGTGCTGATGACATGCTCCTCCATATCCGCATACAGTGGCTGAAGATGACACTGCGGTCGGTCAGCACCGTTGGGCCTTCCGAGGCCTGTTCGGACGCAAGAGCCATGGTAAAATGTACTCACATCCAAGGATAAGATAAACAGAGAATAGACGATTCAATAACAGTAAAAGGAAAAGTATCGATTCATGGAAAGTATCGATATTTGAAAAAATTGTGAGTTGTTAAAAACCGGTAGAAGTTTGTTGAGGGATGAAGCTCCTTCCCGTTAATCACTCTCACAAACCAGACCTAGGTATGAGTAACTGGCAAATCTTGTACTTTATATTGGTCTGAATAACTTCGCACATTTATCAAAAGTGAGTGTTTACCTTTAATGTAGTCACCTATAGATTCCTCATATACGTTTTTACGCTGTACATTTTCTGTCTTAGAGACAGTGTCTCAGGGAGGGCGGTGTACGTTGTTCAAAGGCAATGACACCGATCGCGAATCCCGTCTTGCTGTTTCAGCACTGCATTGCGGATAGAACCTGCATCTTTAAATCCGAAGTCCGATACAGTATTGCTACCACTATTTACGGTAGAAATTAAAATAATACTTTTCACAGTCAGTCTGCTTATCGAACAGTGGTACGTTCATCAGCACCCACGGCCTGCTACACTCACCAATCAGTAAGCGACAGCGATTTCATTTTTCTTGCAGGAATTCAGTTTAATACTTAATGTGATAATTGATATTTTCCGATGTCTAGATATAAATACAATACGTCATACTATTGCTTCTGGGTTGTGTCGTTCCGGCGGCAAATCTTTAATTTATTCAGTGCATACTATTATGCAGATTCAGTTAACTTAATCATTTTCATGTTTTCTCACTGCTGCCCGACGAAGGATACATTACAGAGGGTATGTAATGTTATTCCAATGTGGCTTATACTTGGCAGTATAGGCCCACTTATCAGGATGATTTTGCAACACCTCTGGCCTGGGTCTAAACATTTATTCAATTGTGAAGGCAGTGGTAAGGTGTTGTATCTTCTGAAGCAAGTTGACCAATTGCTGTAACTGGCCCTTTATATCCTGGATAATGCACTGGGTCGAAGTTGACATACGAGCTGGTCGCACAAATGTTCTATCGGGGATAGATCTGAGGATCTTGCTGGCTACGAAAGTCAGCATCACGCATACAGTTCATAGAGATAGGTCCCGCATGTGGGTGGATGAGCATTGTCCTTTTCATAAATGGCACCACAATACCGACACATGGGAGGTGATACTGGAGCTGCGTAGCTTAAATGCTGTCTTTTTCAACTGTAGCGGTATTTAACCTATACAGCTTGCATATCTGTAACTGCGGTAAAGGAGAAACCAAAAAACAAAGAAGGCAACAGGAAGTACACTGATGTTCAGGAAAGAAGGGAACAGCATGAACGGCTAGAGATAGGACGACGAGTGTTTTTTAAGTAAGTACCGTTTTGAAATCAAAAAACGACGTGCTAAGATATGTCAATAATTTTATTTTTACATGAAAGCCTGTACCTTAATCTGCGCACTGACGCCATTACAGTCTGATTCTTCCTTATTTACGTTGTGTAGTGAGTTTTTAAGATGCCTCCGATAATCGTGAGTCCCGCCGACTGTGAAGTACGGGCTGTTGTAAGATTTCTTAGTGCTAAAGGCCTAAAAGCGATCGATATTCATTGTGAGATCTGTGCAGTTTACGGAGAAAACATTATGAGTGATGGAATGGTAAGAAAGTAGGTGACAGCATTTAAGGATGGCCGCACAAATGTGCATGATGAACAACGGAGTGGGTGTCCTTCGGTCGTTAATGAAAGTTTGGTGCAGGAAGTGGACAATAAGGTGAGAGAAAACAGACGCTTTACGATTTCCTCCTTGCGGGATGACTTTCCTAATGTTTCTCGTAGTATTTTGTATGGCATTGTGACCGAGCACTTGAATTACCGAAAATTGTGCGCACGTTGGGTACCGAAAATGTTGACGGATGTGCGCAAAACCAAACGTTTAGACAGTGCATTTAGTTTCCTTGAGCGGTACCACAACGACGGTGATGATTTCTAAAGCCAAATTGTTACGGGCAATGAAACATGGGTGGCCTACGTCACACCAGAATCAAAACAACAGTCCATGGAAGTTGATCAAGGGCATCGTTTTGCTACAAGACCAAAGATCTCATCACATCTTTTCGATGGGAAACTCTAGATCATCCTCCGTAAAGCCCCGGTCTTGCGCCCAGTGACTAACATCTGTTCCTGCACTTGAAGAAACACCTGGGCGGTCAGCATCTTCAAGACGATGACGAAGTCAAAACAGTGGTGAAGCAGTGGTTAACTAGTCAGGCGGCGGACTTCTATGAGGAGGGTACTCAAAAACTGGTACAACGTTATGACAAGTGCCTCAATATCGACGGAAATTATGTAGAAAAGTAGATTAAGGTACAGGCTTTCATGTAAAAATAAAATTATTGAGATATGTTAGCACGTCTTTTTTAAATTTCAAAACGATACTTATTAAAAAAAACACGCCTCGTACGTTGTGCAGAAATGCTTAGCATCTGAATGACATCGGCCCGCGGGTTCAAGAGCACCTACCGATAAAATGTGCCTGCGGCTCTCGTTGTCGCTGTAAACCGAAGGTAAAGGGATCAGTGTGACTTGAGCAGACGTATGTGCGAACAGTACCGTCCGATCAGTGTGTTTGAAAGAGGTCGCATTATTGGCATGAGAGAATCTGATTCATCCATCCGGGGAGTTGCTGTTCGTGAGAGACGAAGTGTTTCAGCAGTGCAACGGATGTGTGCAGAATGGTTCAGGGAAGGCCGTGGAACGCGACTACACTGGTCAGGTCACAACACACAGACCTGAATCATCCTCGGCTCTGGCGCAACGGTGGAACAGTGTAAGACATCGTACACTATCGGGGGTGACAATTCGTCGCCGCTTATTACGGAAAGGTTACGTCGCCGTTTGTTACAGTATGGACTACGTGCGAGGCGTCGACTTCTCCGTCTACCTTTCACGAATGTGCATAAACATGCTAGACGGCAATGGTGTATGGAACGACATCACTGGGGACAGGAATGGCATCAGAGAGTGTTTTCCGACAAATCCAGGTTCTGTTTGTTTGAAAATGATGGCCGCATTTTGATTCGCCGCAGACACTGGGAGCGGCATCACGGTGACAGTGTTCGCACAAGGTCATCTCAGCGCCTTTTGGTATGGGGTGCAATTGGGCACAACCAAAATCTCACAGTTTGTGTGTGTCTAGGGCACTGTGGCCACTGTGACCTATTTGAATGATGTCCTGCGACCCATAGCCATACCCTTTCTGCAGAACATCCTAGACGCCATTTTTCGGCCAGATAATGCACGAGCACGTGTTGCTGCCCGAACGCTTGCCTTCTTGGTGTCATCTTTTTTGCCTTGGCCAGCCCGGTTACTATTCTTGTCGCCAATCGAAAGTGTGTGGGATATGCTGGAAAGACGGGTGCACCGCTGTGACGCAATATTAACCTCCACAGATAAACTTCGGGATCAAGTGAACGCAACATGGATGGCTAAACTACAAGACGCCATTCGCGCCTTATATGCTTCTAATATATGGAACAAGTTATTAGGACCCATGATGGACACTGTGCCTATTAGGCAACAGGACACATGCGGATCGAGGTGACTGAATGCTAATCATATCTGCAGTAATGTACATGTCGTTGAAGGTATTCTGTTGGGGACCGCTGTGGCCGAGCTGTTCTAGGCGCTTCAGTCCGGAAGTGCGCTGCTGTTTCGGTCGCAGGTTCGAATCCTGCCTCGGGCATGGATGTGTGTGATGTCCTTAGATTAGTTAGGTTTGAGTAGTTCTGAGTCTAGGGGACTGATTACCTCAGATGATAAGTCCCGTAGTGCTTAGAGCCATTTGAACTTTTTTTTTTTTTTTTTTTTGCTTAACCTGAGTGTATATGAGGATGCAGGATATCCGTGACTTACCGTTGTGCCGTCAACGTTCACTCAAACACGACGAGCCGCGACCTGATGTTATACCCGACGGCACCCTACACGATGCCTCTGAGCCTTACCAAACAATGGAAGAAGGGTATCTTCCACAAGGTCGCCGCCAGGCACGACGATGACTGTCATCTGGGGTCGTGCAGAAGCGCGATTCATCTCTGAACACAACACGATGTTACTCTTCAGCGGTGCATGAATCCCAGTCACAGCACCACTCCAGACACAAACGTACGTGTTTTGCGGTTAACGTCAGCCTACGCATGGGGCACTAATTCTGTAGCCCGGTTGCTGCTGGTCTCTGACCACTGGCGCGGGATACCACAGAATGTTACAGGGTGTCCAGTACTTGTTCTCGGACGGCAGGGGCAGATGTGAAGAAGTCACGGTGTACTTGGTGCACAATTCGGCGATCCTCCCTTCTGGAGGTCACACATTGTCGACCAGAACCATGAAGACGAGTATCCTGGCCCTCAGGTTCCCATGCAGTTCAACATCGGCCCACGGTCACATTCGAATGCCCCAGAAAATCTGGATATTGCACGATTGGTACAACCGGCCAAATGGAAACGCACAAGTAGGCCCCTTTCAAACAATGTCAGGAGTGATGACACTGTCTCACAGAAGTGTGCGGAATCTCCGAGTCCTTCCCAGTGTTCACTCAATAGCTGTCGCTGTGAACGCTCTTTATATAACCTAACAGGCCTGGTAACAAGTTAAACACGAACCGCAGCAATGCATTGTAGTGGCCCTCATACCTATCACAGAAAGCTACAATTGTATTCATTTACATGCACTATGTGGTCAAAAGTGTCCGGAGACCCCCAAAAACATACGTTTCTCTTATTAGTTGCATTGTACTGCCACCTACTGCCAGGTATTCCATATCAACGACCTCGGTAGTCATTAGACATCGTGAGAAAGCAGAATGGGGCGCTCTGCGGAACTCATGGACTCCGAACATGGTCAGGTGATTGGGTGTCACTTGTGTCATACGTCCGTAGGCGAGATTTCCACACTCCTAAACATCCCTAGGTCCAATGTTCCCGATGTGATAGTGAAGTGGAAACGTGAAGGGACATGTACAGCACAAAAGCGTAAAGACCGACCTCGTCTGTTGACTGACAGACACCGCCGACTGTTGAACAGGGTAGTAATGTGAAATGGGCAGACATCTATCCAGCGCATCACACAGGAATTCCAGGGTGCATCAGGATACACTGCAAGTTCTATGACAGGCGGGAGGTGAGAAAACTTGGATTTCATGGCCCAGCAGATGCTCATAAGCCACACATCACGCCGGTAAATGCCGAACGACGCCTCGTTTGGTGTAAGGAGCGTAAACATTGGACGATTGAACAGTAGAAAAACGTTGTGAGGAGTGACGAATCACGGTACACAATGTGGCGATCAGATAGCAAGATGTGGGTACGGCGAATGCCCGGTGAACTTCATCTGCCAGCGTCTGTCGTGCAAACGGTAAAATTCGAAGTCGGTGGTGTTATGATGTGATCGTGTTTGTCATCGATGGGGCTTGTTCCCCTTGTTGTTTTGCGTTGCACTATCACAGCACAGGCCTGCATTGATGTTTTAAGCACCTTCTTACTTCCCACTGTTGAAGAGCAATTCGGGGATGGCGACTGCATCTTTCAACACGATCGAGCAGCTCTTTATAATGCACGGCCAGTGGCGGAGTGGTTACGCGACAATAACATCCCTGTAACGGACTGGCCTCTACAGAGTTCTGACCTGAATCCTGTAGAAGACGTCTGGAATGTTTTGGAACGCCGACTTCGTGCCAGACCTCACCGACCAACATCGATACCTCTCCTGAGTAAAATGGACTGCCATTCCCCAAGAAACCTTCGAGCACCTGATTGAACATATGCCTGCGAGAGTGGAAGCTGTCATCATGGCTAAGGGTGAGCCGCCACCACACTGAATTCCTGCGTTAGCAATGAAGGGCACCACCAATTTGTAAGCCATTATCAGCCAGGTGTCCGAATACTTTTGATCACATAGTGTACCCGCCGATGGTATGGTCGTGTAGGAATTAACATTGACATCAGACCATATCTTCTTGGTGATTCAGATTTTTTGTCAGTCGGTGTAATTCCCTTCCTTCGGTGTTGGCCAAGGTTTCCGAGAGACACCCTTAGTTGTCGGAAAAATGACTCAACTAGAAATGCTCTACCAAAAATGCCCAGTTGACATCTCATCTGTCCCAGTGCCAGCTCGACGGTATACGGCTGAAAAGAACGGGTCTCTACGATCGCTCGGATGTCAAATATCTCGCAGTGACAACTGAAAGTCTTCATGCACGTGGTGACGGTATCGGCTGTCCAGATGAGACGTTATCCAAAGTTATATCCAAGTACTTCATCATTTTTAGCAGAGTAGTGGGGTAATGTAGACAAGATCAGGGTGTAGTTGTCCCTGCAATTCAGGTGGGGTTTTAAATTACTCGGAAGTTTTTCACATTCCGTTGGCACTTAAAAGCTGGAGGTCATCGTCACGGAAATTACGTTTACAAAAGGACAGAATGGACGAGATATCATTGACTTACAAAGAGAACAATGGTGAGGTGACACTTCAAAAGGACATGCTTCCAGGCGACTTTTCATTCTCACAGACAAGCCGCTCCCAAACCACTTCAGCGTGCTATCTGTAAATTGTAACTGTCTCATTTCTCTGAGCACAATGTCTTTGTTGGCGGTATCAGACGCTCTTGCGAAGACTAATAGTATGAATTTAATGCCCTCGTGGTTGTCTATAACATATTAGACGTCATCAAATCCCTTCATAAGTGCAGTGTTCCTGCAGTGGTGATTATCGAAAATACAAGCAATATTTGTCATATGTCACAAAGGAGTTATAGACTACGAGTTGGCGTTGATTTAAATCAACGGGGAATGTTGAAAATTTGTGCGGGACGCGAACCCTGATCTCCTTTTAATAGGCAGGTAAGCTGACCAATGCGCCATCTAGACACAGTAGTCATCACAGCTGCACGGACTATTCTAGCACACCTCCCATCACACCCAGAGTCTCAAATTGTCCAGATACTACTACTTTAGTGATCCTTGCCCATTACCCTCCTTACTCGGGGTATTTCGCCGATTCCCGTAAGAGTTAGAGCCTGGTGTGGATCTGCAATGAAGAGATCTTTGGCTGTTCTCGCCTTAATTATGAGTATATGGTGTTTTGATCCAGCAGCGACCATGAGTCAAGACAGAAAGGAATTAGAGGCATTGGCTGCGTGAGGGCATTGATTCAAATAAATGGGAGAAGATGACAATTTGTGATTTCACTGTTGATTTAAATTGATGTCCACTCTCAAACAAAATCTGTAACCTTCGCGTCTTGATTCAAGGTGACTGCTGGATCAAATGTATATACTTTTCATATGTGAACGTAAAAACATTATTTTAGTGTTTTTAAGAGAGTTCTCACCTTCAGCGCCTTTTCGTTTCATGTACCTTTCAGTTTTCCTATTATTTATTTGCATTTTGAATCAATCTGAGGATACAACTTAGGCCCTTAATTTTGCCTGTTTGACGTTATTATGTAGTCTTGGAAGAAGAGATGGACAATATCAACAAATGTTTAGTTTTGCACTGAATGACATCCTTAGTTTTTATTTATATTTTCATTCCCTGCCATATTAGTAATAAAGGCGAGCTACTAAGGAACTCTTGGTTCTTTTATTCAAACCTCAGCAGGCTGGAAGTAGATATACGAAGTTCGTAAGTAGTAGTGGCTGAGAGGGGAAGTTTTCGATTTTGCTTCACATTCAGGAGAAACTTACTGAAACATTGATTGGCACCAGCAGATTTCAGTTAGTTGCTGGCACAATATTACAGCAGACAAAAATAATCACAACCAGTGAGTGAACGTGTATATATTCGTGGTTTTGTGTAAAGAGTAAACTTGACGTTTCAGCTTATGTGTATACTGGCTGTATTGTCAACTGATGAGGTGTTGCACTTTGGTGATTTTACGATTGTTTATTTTCATTCTCTGTCCAAGTGGGCTTGGCGTACTGGTTCAGAACTTGGAACGATGCAGAGCTCGTCCTAGATGTAGAAAGACGGTTCCCAGTTCAAAATGTTACGAAGGTACCCATTCACCCATTCCAATTAAATGACAGGGAATTTACTGTTCCATCGCTGGCCTTGGAAGCAACAGGAAAGTTTCCAACATATTTACTTGGGAACAGTTCAGTAATTTTGCAAGGGAATGCCAACGACTTATTAAGCCCATGCCACGTCGAACTGACGCACTATGCGGGGCAAAAAGAGGTCGGCGCCACGTGAGGAAATATCGCATGACTTATGTTACCTCAGTGTATGTGGATATTGTCTGTAAAATGTGTTGCGAATAGAATTAATAGTGAAGAAGTAATACGTTAAAGCGTCACGCGTGATGCCTATGCTTTTCGGCGCCAATAGAGAAGATAACTGATAAACTCTCTTCCATCCATTATCTTCTGGATGGTTTCAGCGAGAAAAAGTTTCGATAATGTTTGAAATTATACGTTTGTTGAGAGCCGCTAAGTGCTCTCATTCTCAAATACTACATGTATCTAGTCTGGGTAATTTAGACGCTGTTAGTTTCGCTGTGTCAAGGCCTATACACAGTTTCTAACGTTAGTACTTGATTTATTTCTTTAAACCACTGAGGAAGTTACAGGTCTTAATAAGTACACTACTGGCCATTAAAATTGCTACACCAAGAAGAAATGCAGATGAAAACGGGTATTCAGTGGACAAATATATTGTACTAGAACTGATATATGATTACATTTTTAGCCGTCCAGAGTCGCCGAGCGGTTCTAGGCGCTTCAGTCTGGAACCGCGCGACCGCTAAGGTCGCAGGTTCGAATCCTGCCTCGGGCATGGACGTGTGTGATGTCCTTAGGTTAGTTAGGTTTAAGTAGTTCTAAGTTCCAGGGGACTGATGACCTCAGAAGTTGTCCCATAGTGCTCAGAGCCATTTGAACCATTTTTGATTACATTTTCACGCAATTTGGGTGCATAGATCCCGAGAAATCTGTACCCAGAACAACCACGTCTGGCCGTAATAACGGCCTTGATACGCCTGGGCATTGAGTCTAACAGAGCTTGGATGGCGTCTACATGCAGCTTCAACACGATACCACAGTTCATCAAGAGTAGTGACTGGCGTATTGTGACGAGCCAGTTGCTCGGCCACCACTGACCAGACGTTTTCAATTGGTGAGAGATCTGGAGAATTTACTGGCCAGGGCAGCAGTCGAACATTTTCTGTACCCAGAACGGCCCGTACAGGACCTGCAACATGCGGTCGTGCGTTATCCTGCTGAAATGTAGGGTTTCGCAGGGATCGTCGTAACACCTCTGAAATGTAACTTCCACTGTTCAAAGTGCCGTCAGTGTGAACAAGAGGTGACCGAGACGTGTAACCAATGGCACCCCATACCATCACGTCGGGTGACACGCCAGTATGGCGATAACGAATTCGCGCCTCCAATGTGCGTTCACCGCGATGTCGCCAAACACGGATGCGACCATCATGATGCTGTAAACAGAACCAGGATTCATACGAAAAAATGACGTTTTGCCATTCGTGCACCCAGGTTCGTCGTTGAGTACACCATCGCAGGCTCTCCTGTCTGTGATGCAGCGTCAAGGGTAACTGCAGCCACGGTCTCCGAGCTGATAGTCCATGCTGCTGCAAACGTCGTCGAACTGTTCGTGCAGATGGTTGTTGTCTTGCAAACGTCTCCATCTGTTGATACAGGGATCGAGACATGGCTGCACGATCCGTTACAGGCATGCTGATAAGATTCCTGTCATCTCGACTGCTAGTGATACGAGGCCGTAAGGCTCCAGCACGGCGTTCCGTATTACACTCCTTTACCCACCGATTGCATATTCTGCTAACAGTCATTGGATCTCGAGCAACGCGAGCAGCAATGTCGCGATACGATGAACCACAATCGCGAAAGGCTACAATCCGACGTTTATCAAAGTCGGAAACGTGATGGTATGCATTTCTCCACCTTACACGAGGCATCATAACAACGTATCACCAGGCAACGCCGGTCAACTGCTGTTTGTGTAAGAGATATCGGTTGGAAACTTTCCTCATGACAGCACGTTGTAGGTGTCGCCACCGGCGCCAACCTAGTGTCAATGCTCTTAAAAGCTAATCATTTCCATATCACAGCATCTTCTTCCTGTCGGTTAAATTTCGCGTCTGTACCACGTCATCTTGGTGGTATAGCAGTTTTAATGGCTAGTGGTGTAGATTATGAGAGCATTGTATGTTTTTCAGTTCAATCAAGAATTATGTGAAATACAGAAAATTATAATTTTGTTGTCCCTAGAAGCGCACAGATAGGCAACTTGGGAGTGTAACAGATTCATGGTTTCGGTCATTAGTAATATGCAGCTTGTTCGAAAATACCCGTTACAAACTTCTAGGACTTGTAGAGGGGAGTGAGTACGTAATAGTTTGAACAGGAGCCCATGTCTAGAAACGCGCTGTTTCCATTCTACGGTGGTTTCAATTCAGATGTTTAACTTATCCTCGTCCTCTTGAGAAAAAATGAATTAGGTGTGACGCATGACAATTATTAGGTAACAATTCGAAAAAAAAAATCATAACGGAACATCCATTTATCATTTAAGCACTTTTTTTGTATTAACACCTAAACATTACGTGTTTACGTTGTTCCAAAATGTAAAACAACCCAGCATGCTACACATACAGAACAGCGGTAATGCATTACAACACCGGTTCGATGTGGCGACTGACATTAAACCTACAAAGCACGTTTGAGCGGTGGGGGGCTCACAATCAATTTTACGTGCCTTGATTTATTCGCTGGCGCTACTATTGGGCGTGCGAATTGATTGTAGCTTGTCGCTGATTATCTCTTGGCAGAGCGAGTAAGTAGGCCTTCAACAGCGTTGGTGGGGCGTAAGACCGAGCCTGCGGATAACAGTGGATTAGAGGGCAGAATTCCGGACACGGTGGGTCGGTCGGTGTTTACTTCTTTATGTCAAGACTTGGTGTAGCTGGTGAAGTCGGAGTTACGACGTTCTTCTGTCCGCGATCACAGATTTGTCCGGATTCAATATTTTATGCATTGCCCAACTGGGTGCTGGAAGCCGCCCTGGGTATTTCCATGGTAAGCAAGTATCTGCCACACCGTGCGTTTATGGTCAGGGTTTCTCACATTACGATAAGTACACCTCTACTGCCTGCGCTTCGTGGTTTACTGAAATATTTGAGGGTAAGTAGGTGAGCTAAGGCTCTGTTGCTTCAGATTATTTATATTTCTGGTCGTATATTTGAATGTATATGTCACTGTGCCTGCACTGGGGATTTCTGTGTACCACTGAGGGCTTCATTGTACTGTATTTCGGTTGGCTGTAAGGAGCGTGAAAGACTAAATTCAGTGTGTAACACTTCGCTACTGCGCACGATACTTATTAAAGCCTGTACTATGGTAAGTTTACGGGCTTCACCTCATAAGAAAGGATTTTGGTATATATGTTGACCGCGTGTACCTGAATGGAGGCAAAATCAGACTTTCACCCACTCAGTAACAACAATGATACGTCAAGCAATTCCGGAGTGCAACCACATGTTAGGACGGAGAAGAAACAACACAGCAGATGCTACCAAATTGTTAATAATACGGTCGCCAGCCTAATTAGGCATAAACTGAGTTTCTCCCCAGTTTGATGTACGTTCATACAAAACAACACGTTATAACACTGAATAATATGGTAAATTTGGGAACCAGAAAAATCTATTGAACTAATAATTTCACTTTCTGTACTAATATGGACAAATCAAAAATACACAACTACAAACTTCGTACTGTCTATTGATCTGATTAAAATCGAGCATAGGTTACCCTAGAAATAACACTTTCGAAACACACATACAATGTCAATTTTGGAAAAGGTAAAACACTAATAAATTTTGGTTTTATATCGACTTTAAGTTTGCTGGTCAAATCAGTTCAGTACACTTCAGAATTTAAATGAATAGAAAAGAAAAGGGGGGGGGGACCCTGAAACTGTTATGATGACCGTACTGAATTTTTGATTATTGACATCATTAAGCACTCAAGATTTCCAATATATGAGTTACTACTCTTTTTGTCTTATTTCCTGCTCATTTAACTACCATTATTTTTGTCTCAAATTAACTAAACTTCATTATTAAACCAATTTCAACATTATCTTTCAACTTTGCCAGACCTATATATTCATTAACAACAAAGTTCTTTAAACATCATTCTAACATAGATAGGTCTGCAGGTAAGTATTACTAACATAAACTTTAAATCTTCATTTCGGGACACTCGGATTGCACAACATGTGGAAAGGACCCTGTCTAGGTTAGTTGTGAGGATAATTAACTGATAGGACAGTTCTGGTAAAAGTTAAGTTGTTATTGAACAGTATGGAACAAAAGTAACACTTGTCCACACGAATACAGTACTAAAAGTTTCAACCTGTTCACGTCGATGCGGCGGTTGGCGGGCGGCGAGATGGCGAGGCGCAAAGCACATATACAATCACAGCTTTGGCTCTTGATGATCGGCACTTTACTTCTTCATAGCGTCGCAATATTTTTCCGTTTAGTGCCTATGTAATTTTGCCATGCTGTATGGTCGTCGGAAACGGCACACCCGAGGCTCAATGAAATCACGTTTTCCAGGAGAGCCTCCTCGATCCAGAACGTGTTGCTCAGACCGATACCCAACTCCGACTACTACTGCTGAGCCCGTTATGCCGTACAGTGCCCGTGTGCATTTTCCCGCGCTCGCCTGCCATCCACCTTTTACCGCTCCCCTACAGACAGGGTATTCACCAAAGGTTTTGCATTCTACATATCCTAACACATTGCCTACGTATGGACCAGGCGCACAATTACAACTTTAACATCTTACAACAGTTTCAACATTTCTTACATTTCCATTTTGTTATAATATTGCTTGCAATTTGACATAAACATTAATATTCACATCGAAAATTGTTTACAGTTTCTTTAACATAAAGGCATGAAGCAAAAAAGAAATGAAATCAGAACATCGCTTACACTAATTTATCGAAAATCAGAAGAAAAAATTATTATATGTACAGTTGTTCTTGTTACACATGCCCCTGTTTCCAGTAAATTTCACTAAGTGCAAATTTGATGGGAACACTAATTTTTATATTTATACAGTGGTTCTGAATCTTTGTGTGAATGTCCCAAAAAAAAATTTATACCACAAACTTCCTTTCACTCACATTATATAGGTCTACACTCTTTAATATATCAAGAACATTTACTTATCATTTACTTAAGTGCCTTTGGCACAGTCCAATCTCCTATCACAACATTATTTAAATAGCAAATTACTCATTTTTACCAAATTTCTCAAAGAAATAATTTCAAAATCTGGAACACAAACATCTAACTACAAAAGCAAATGCAAATATCTATATACACTATAAGACAATTTGTTGCAGCTTGCATTGAATGGCAGTCCATTTCCTTACTTACTAAAAAAAAAACACACAATAATATTTAGAAAAATCACTACATGTATTTGCTGCCTATTATTCAGATTTGGGCAGTCCATTTCGCATCATTTTACCACATCACCCGTACCACACTTATAATTCTCCATTGACTATTTATCTGCCCTCATTGGTGTTTGGCAGTCCTTTATATTGTGACTCATATACTGCCCACTTTGATTTTTGACAGTCCCATCTTTTATTTGGCTTGCAGCATTTACTCTTTCTTTTCATCCCTTTTCTCCATACATCTTTACATTTACAGTACATTTGGTAATCTGAAACTCACATAAGTACATTAGCACGCTGATATTGGTACACGTATATTTACAAAGATTAGTTACATTTGGAATAAATTAGTTTCAGCATAAGATACAGCATATTTACTGGAAATTGCTCTCTGAGTGTACTTAAGTCACTCACTACTAGGAACATACAGTTTCAGGTCCACAACATTTCTTATACCTAAAGGTTTTTTGGATTTTGGGTAGATCAGGTAGTAAGCATTATCGTGTGGAATGTTCTGTATTATATACGGTCCATTATAAATATATTTAAATTTGGAAATTTCATGGTTCAGTTCACTAGACTTTTCGTGGGTTTTTAAAAGAACATAATCCCCAATTTTAAATTTTGAAACTTTCAGATTTTTATCATATCTTTTCGGTCTAGATTCAGCTTTTTGCTTTGCCCTTTTTCTGACTAATTCTTTCTTTTGACTCAGCCCCAAACTTGTACAAGGTGGAAACTCTAGTTTTTCTTCAATTAAACTTTTACTCCTGCTGCCTAACAAAATTTCTTCCGGTGGGAACCCAGTAGTTTCATGATGTACTGTGTTCATGACGTTCTCAAAGTCCAATATAAATCTGCCCCAGACTCTGAATCATGCCCCTTCCTGTTTTTTCCACAACGCACCTTGGTCGACTGTGACATTGTTCCAAGATACGTTCCTGACCTGTGAACCATTTATATCTGGCGGCTTTTTCGGTTTCTGGAGTTCAAAGTCTTTACTTACTTGAATTCGTTGCAAAATAAACACTGAGTCGTCCGGTGGCTCTTTCTTTCTTTGTTCAGTCTCAACATCTGGATTTTGTTTTGAAACTTCGTCATCATTAGGTACAATATCGCAATTAGCTGTACCCCCATTATTTTCACTAGTACCGAAATATTCGTCATCTGAAGACTCGTCAGAATCCGACCATTCTGGCTCGCTTTCACGTTCTAACATAAAAGCTTTTCTGAGACAGGCACTAAGTTCTCCCTCTGCATTTTCGTCAGGCTTTAATTTTAATTCGATATCCTCTTTTGGCGAAACGGCCTCATTCTCAGCTTTACTCACATCCACTGTTACTTCATATTTATGGTAATCCTCGTGGACTTCAATTACTTTCATGTAATTACCTGCCTCTTCCCCACGGTGCCTTTCGGTAGCAGCTTGTGCTGTTGGCGTATTGTTAACAGAAGTTACTTCCTCTTCAATGCTAAGGATTTCATCCTCCAATTCCTTCCTATCTTTAACCTTCGTCCTATCGGCAGCACGCGTACTTTGCGCGGCGCTATTTACTCTCTCCTCTTTAAATTCGGGCCACGTCACCTTATCGACGTCCCTACTATCTCCTTTTCCACTAACTAACTTCCTTGCATCATACTCCTTCTTAAAATCCTCCCACTCACATTGCTTTAGGCCCTTGTACAGATCGTCGACCTGCACACGCCAATCAGTTACTTCTGCTAATTCATTCTCGCCTTTTACTTTATTGCTAACACTGCTAACCGCACCTCTCTGTGTATCCACAGTTTCGTCTATTATTTCCTTTGCCACGGAATTACCACTCGTAATGTATTCACCAGGTCTTACGGCAATGTTCGTATCTAATGCTGCCACATTGCTAGCGGCTTCTCTCTGAACAGCTGTTCTGATAGGCTGGGCCGTTGCCCTCTGATGCTCCACTCGCCTGTTAACATGCAGCACTCTGCGCAGCGCAGATGAGTCATCTGTGTGCGCACCTGACGCTTGTTCCGCAACGACACGTTGCGTCGTTCCACGCCTGTCTCTAACCTGTCTCATAACTTTACTGTCAGTCCAGTAACATTTCTTAAATCGGGGCCAGTATATACTGTCCGCTTCCGTTTGGCCCGCAACGTTCGAGGAAGTAAGTTTCCCGCATCGTCATTATTTTGCGCGGTGTACCCTCTACCGCGACCTGGATAACTTCCTCTTACTCTTCCTCTACCTCTACCTCTCTGTATCATATTGACGTGAAACCCATCGCCGTCATTTCTCTCGTCATTATTACGGTTATTCCTGTTACTAAAATTTTGATGATTGGCACGACTTTCGCGCCAATAGTCTTAGTCTTCGACCCTTTCGAGAAACGCTTGGAAGCTGCGATGATTGCTTCCCACGTATCTCTTCGAATCTTCTGGAAGCTTTTTGTATAGCTCCCATATGATTTCCGAATCGGATCTTCTCCCTCTTAAATGCGTCAACTTCCGGTACCAATATTCGAAGAAAACTTTCAAAGAATTCCTGCCCCTGTTATCATGAAGCTTGGCCATGATAAACTCGCGCCACAAATGATCCTGTTTTTGTTCGGACCAATATTCTTCCGTAAACTTTTGTTTAAATTCTTCGAACGTCATTCGTTCGGTATTCAAATTAATTCCCCAGCACTTAGCATCACCTGCTAAGGCGCAAATTGCTACGTTTATCTTTTCCTGATCAGACAAGTGTTCAGGAAATATCCTCTCGCAATTTTTGATGAAATCTAACGGATGCCATCCGTTATGTTCCTTGGCGGGATCGAAGCGTTCCTCACCTTCTAACAGCTTCATAAGTGGTGTGCCACTACAGACAACACCAGGTCTATCTTTAGTTTTACTCTCAAGATCAAAAATTTTGCCTTGAATTTTCGAAGTATTTAGTTCACATTTTTGCACACATCCGGTAACTTTCTCACCTAAATCTCTTTCAGTGTCTGAAACTGCCTTTTTCAACTGTGAGATTCCGTGTTGACATTCGTTTACGATCTCAGTTTTAAGACCGAAAACTTTTTCGTCTACTTTTGTTTCAACCAGAGGCTCTACTTTCTCTTGGATGTTGAGGATTTCAACGTCAAATCTACTGTTAATGTTGTCAATTTCCCCCTGCATAGAATCCATATTCTTGTTAATTGTGTCAATTTCAAATTTCATAGTATTTACCACAGAACTTAAATTACCCACTTTTTGTTCTACCTGTTCTATTTGTTTACTAATTTTAATTCCTTGTTCTTCGACCTGTGCTTCAAGTTGACCAACGTGTGTTTTAAGCTGCTCGTTCTGCGTTTTGAGCAGATTACTTTGTGTTTTGAGCTGCTCGTCAACGTGTGTTTTAAGCTGATTATTCTGCCCTGCAATTTGTTTGGTTAATTGTTCAAATAAATCGTTAATGCTTAAAATTTTCACACTGCCTTGTTCTACGGAATCGGTGCGTTTCGATCCTACCTCAAAATTTTCTTTCGATTCTTTCTTTATCTGTGGAGAATCAAACATGTCAGTGGATTCGTTCACGTACCCACTATCGTCTACAAAGTCATCCTCTACTTCCTGTTTTATTCCTTGCTGTGTTCGAGACAATCTCGACATTTCAAACTGTTCGTTAACATGTTCGTGATATTGTATGTACGCCAATTGTCTATCGCTAACGCCATCTGTTATCTGGCTGCGTACACTCCTGTCATTGCCAGCCGCATTTTCCATTTCGCTCGGCACATCTACTGTTTCTACGTTCTTGTCCATACTGAATGCAAATTACACACTACCGTACTTGACGTTCACTGCTATTTATTTTACTGAATATTATTACAATTCGTGCCACTGAACATCCACTGCTCGGTATTCACGTTAATTTGTGACGGACAACAACTGGATGTCCTGTCACCGGGAGCCACTTGTAACACTTCGCTACTGCGCACGATACTTATTAAAGCGTGTACTATGGTAAGTTGACGGGCTTCACCTCATAAGAAAGGATTTTGGTATATATGTCGACCGCGTGTACCTGAATGGAGGCAAAATCAGACTTTCACCCACTCAGTAACAACAATGATACGTCAAGCAATTCCGGAGTGCAACCACATGTTAGGACGGACAAGAAACAACACAGCAGATGCTACCAAATTGTTAATAATACGGTAGCCAGCCTAATTAGGCATAAACTGAGTTTCTCCCCAGCACAAGTTGATGTACGTTCATACAAAACAACACGTAATATCACTGAATAATATGGTAAATTTTGGAACCAGAAAAATCTATTGAACCAATAATTTCACTTTCTGTACTATTATGGACAAACCAAAAATACACAACAATACACTATAATGTTTACTAGAAACTTCGTATTGTCTATTGATCTGATTAAAATCGGGCATAGATTACCCTAGACATAGCACTTTCGAAACACACATACAATGTCAGTTTTGGAAAAGGTAAAACACTAATAAATTTTGGTTTTATATCGACTTTAAGTTTGCTGGTCAAATCAGTTCAGTACACTTCAGAATTAAAATGAATAGAAAAGAAAAGGGGGGGGGGGGGACCCTGAAACTGTTATCATCACCGTACTGAAATTTTGATTATTGACATCATTAAGCATTCAAGATTTCCAGTATATGAGTTACTACTCTTTATGTCTTATTTCCTGCTCATTTAACTACCATTATTTTTGTCTCAAATTAACTAAACTTCATTATTAAACCAATTTCAACATTATCTTTCAACTTTGCCAGACCTATATACTCATTAACAACAAAGTTCTTTAAACATCATTCTAACATAGATAGGTCTGCAGGTAAGTATTATCAACATAAACTTTAAATCTTCATTTCGGGACACTCGGATTGCACAACATGTGGAAAGGACCCTGTCTAGGTTAGTTGTGAGGATAATTAACTGATAGGACAGTTCTGGTAAAAGTTAAGTTGTTATTGAACAGTCAGGAACAAAAGTAACACTGGTCCACACGAATACAGTACTAAAAGTTTCAACCTGTTCGTGTCGATGCGGCGGTTGGCGGGCGGCGAGATGGCGAAGCGCGAAGCACACATACAATCACAGCTTTGGCTCTTGATGTATCGGCACTTTACTTCTTCATAGCGTCGCAATATTTTTCCGTTTAGTGCCTATGTAATTTTGCCATGCTGTATAGTCGTCGGAAACGGCACACCCGAGGCTCAATGAAATCACGTTTTCCAGGAGAGCCTCCTCGATCCAGAACGTGTTGCTCAGACCGATGCCCAACTCCGACTACTACTGCTGAGCCCGTTATGCCGTACAGTGCCCGTGTGCATTTTCCCGCGCTCGCCTGCCATCCACCTTTTACCGCTCCCCTACAGACAGGGTATTCACCAAAGGTTTTGCATTCTACATATCCTAATACATTGCCTACGTATGGACCAGGCGCACAATTACAACTTTAACATCTTACAACAGTTTCAACATTTCTTACATTTCCATTTTGTTATAATATTGCTTGCAATTTGACATAAACATTAATATTCACATCGAAAATTGTTTACAGTTTCTTTAATATAGTGGCATGAAACAAAAAAGAAATGAAATCAGAACATCACTTACACTAATTTATCGAAAATTAGAAGAAAAAAATTATTATATGTACAGTTGTTGTTGCAAGTGGCTACCCTTAATGTTAGGTTTTCCCATTGACATGGCCATCAGCTGTCTTGTTGCGTGATAGTCTGGGAAAGCGTTTTGACAGTAAGCCGTGGCAAAAATTTTGCTGGTTAAATAGTGATCTTAAGGGCTTATAAGGATTTGGCATTTGATCTTATACATATTGTCTGCTGTAACAGAAATGTCCTGTATTTAATATAGTTGTCAAAATTCTGTTGTAGAGTTCCATGTCTGAGTATCACGGAAGGAAGCGTTGCTTGTAAGATCTAATTTTTGTGTACCACCTCGTAGAGGTGTACTTGTCATTTTCCTTACGTAACTGTTTGGTTCATACAGCTCCCTTGTGTGGTTTGGCTAAATTAATGTCAGACCTTATTCTCTGGGCATATATTAAGTTTTCCTCTATAAAATTTTTTCACCGTTCTTACGAGTTATTGATATTTTGTAAATTTGGTTAAATTTTTGAAATTTCGTGGCGTACCACTTGCATCAATATCAAGAGATTTGATGGAAACCCAGTTCTAAGCAAAGAAGGGAAAGCAGAAACGTGGAAGGAGTATATAGAGGGTCTACAGGAGAGCGATGTACTTGAGGACAATATTATGGAAATGGAAGAGGATGTAGATGAAGATGAAATGGGAGATATGATACTGCGTGAAGAGTTTGACAGAGCACTGAAAGACCTGAGTCGAAACAAGGCCCTGGGAGTAGATAACATTCCATTAGAACTACTGACAGCCTTGGGAGAGCCAGTCCTGACAAAACTCTACCATCTGGTGAGCAAGATGTATGAGACAGGCGAAATACCCTCAGACTTCAAGAAGGATATAATAATTCATCCCAAAGAAAGCAGGTGTTGACAGATGTGAAAATTACCGAACTATCAGTTTAATAAGTCAAGGCTGCAAAATACTAACGCGAATCCTTTACAGACAAATGGAAAAACTGATAGAAGCCGACCTCGGGGAAGGTCACTTAGGATTCCGTAGAAATGTTGGAACACGTGAGGCATTACTGACCCTACGACTTATCTTAGAAGGAAGATTAAGGAAAGGCAAACCTACGTTTCTAGCATTTGTAGACCTAGAGAAAGCTTTTGACAATGTTGATTGGAATACTCTTTTTCAAATTTTGAAGGTAGCAGGGGTAAAATACAGGGAGCGAAAGGGTATTTACAATTTGTACAGAAAGAGATGGCAGTTATAAGAGTCGAGGGACGTGATAGGGAAGCAGTGGTTGGGAAGGGAGTGAGACAGGGTTGTAGCCTCTCCCCGATGCTATTCAATCTGTATATTGAGCAAGCAGTAAAGGAAACAAAAGAAAAATTCGGAGTAGGTATTAAAATACATGGAGAAAAAATAAAAACTTTGAGGTTCGCCGATGACATTGTAATTCTGTCAGAGACAGCAAGGGACTTGGAAGAGCAGTTGAACGGAATGGACAGTATCTTGAAAGGAGGATATAAGATGAACATCAACAAAAACAAAACGAGGATAATGCAATGTAGTCAAGTCGGGTGATGCTGAGGGAATTAGATTAGGAAATGAGACACTTAAAGTAGTAAAGGAGTTTTGCTATTTGGGGAGCAAAATAACTGATGATGGTCGAAGTAGAGAGGATATAAAATGTGGATTGGCATTGGCAAGGAAAGCGTTTCTGAAGAAGAGAAATTTGTTAACATCGAATATAGATTTGAATGTCAGGAAGTCGTTTCTGAAAGTATTTGTATGGAGTGTAGCCATGTATGGAAGTGAAACGTGGACGATAAATATTTTGGACAAGAAGAGAATAGAAGCTTTCGAGTTGTGGTGCTACAGTATAATGCTGAAGATTAGATGGGTAGATCACATAACTAATGAGGAGGTATTGAATAGAATTGGGGAGAAGAAGAGCTTGTGGCACAACTTGACTAGAAGAAGGGGTTGGTTGGTAGGACATGTTCTGAGACATCGAGGGATCACCAATTTAGTATTAGAGGGCAGCGTGGAGGGTAAAAATGGTAGAGGGGGACGTAGAGATGAATACACTAAGCAGATTCAGTAGGACGTAGGCTGCAGTAGGTACTGGGAGATGAAGATGCTTGCGCAGGATAGAGTAGCATGGAGAGCTGCATCAAAGCAGTCTCAGGACTGAAGACCACAACAACAACAACAACTAAGAGGACTTATGCTGACCGTTTATCGAGAAGGTGGCCATTAATATTTACTTAACTTGTTTGAGTGGTCTAGGTGTTTGTTAACAGCCGTATTTAGTCTCCTTCGCGGCCTGTTTTTTCAGCAACTGGTGGCCGCGGGTGTCCGTTGCTGTTAACGTACTGCCTTGGCGTTTATTGGCTGCCTTTGAGGCGCGTCCGCGATTGCCTTAGCACACTGGTTCGCGCTGCCTGCTAAAAAATTTTGAGTTAAGTAGTGAGTATATTGCTTAATGTTGTGATCTATGGAACCTTATTGGCCGGCCGACGTGGCCGTGCAGGTAAAGGCGCTGCAGTCTGGAACCACAAGACCGCTACGGTCGCAGGTTCGAATCCTGCCTCGGGCATGGATGTTTGTGATGTCCTTAGGTTAGCTAGGTTTAACTAGTTCTAAGTTCTAGGGGACTAATGACCTCAGCAGTTGAGTCCCATAGTGCTCAGAGCCATTTGAACCATTTGAACCTTATTGAAGTTATACTTAAAATTGTACATTTCTTTGGAATATGCTTGTGTTAGTGTATTAATTATTTCTGTATTGATTATTAGGTTACGCCAATATTTCCAAATCATTTAACCACAGTTACTGGTTTGAGCTTCAATATAACTGTACCTGCCTCACGTGTGGGCCGGCTGATGTGGCCGAGCGGTTCTAGGCGCTTCAGTCTGGAACCGCACGACCGCTACGGTCGCAGATTCGAATCTTGCCTCTGGCATGTGTGTGTGTTAATGTCCTTAGGTTAGTTAGGTTTAACTAGTTCTAAGTTCTAGGAGACTGATGGCTTGAGAAGTTAAGTCCCATTTTGAACCCACTCTGTATTGAGGGTTTTCAGTGTTTTGGTACACACTTTCCATCCGAACAGGTGTGTCTTCAGTTTCTAGTGCAGTAACCAGAACTCGTTCAGCAGATCTCCCTCTGCCTCTGAAGATGCACAGGGTGATTCCGTGATGTTGCAGGGAGGATGGGTAGATGTATCAGTGTGGGTAGGAGATCCTATTCTGGAAACGAGTAGGTCGAAAGCTGTAAGCGAAAATCGTTCTGATCCTCTGAAAGTGGATTAGACGTAATGGTACTGTTGTTGCTAAGATTGTAGGGCAGGCGGCTTTCAAAGGTAGTAGTACGCACCAAAACAAGAAAAAATGTTCGAACAGTCCACGGGTGTACTGCCGGTCCATAGTGTCCAATGGGCACAATATTTCGGCGATCAGACATGTCGCCATCGTCAGGTGCGCTGACGAACTGAGCTCGTGAGGGTGGGCGGCCGACTTAAATCCCCTCCGCTTGCGAGGCGTTCTCTCCGCGGTCCACGCCCGCGCGTCAGCGGTCGCTTAGACGCTGGCGTCAGCGTCTGTGGTGGCGTCGGTGTAACTGCCTCGTCCGCCCTAGTCGCCCATTCGTTCCCTTTGCTGATCGTATTTTTAATTAGACTCAGTGCTGGTTTCCATACCCTGCTGAGGTTGTAGCCGCAATCTCGGTTGATGAGTCCGCCCTGGTACGCATTTCGATAGCCTCTCTAACGACGCTGTCCCAGTGTTTAGATGTCTGTGCCAAGACCCTGGTACTTGGTAGTTCATTTCGTGGTATTCTGACAAACAGTACCCTTGCGACCTCCAACTTGTTGGGGTACCCAAGTCGAATGTGCCTCTGATGTTCTCGGCAACGATCTTCGATGGTGCACACTGTCTGTCCAACATAAGTCTTCCCACAGTGACACGGCATCTGGTATATGCCGGCCTTTCGCAAACCGAGATCGTCTTTGACACTTCCCAATCATGCTAGCGTTTCATTTGGTGGGCAAAAGAAAGTTCCTACTCGGTGATCCCTCATTATTCGTCCTATTTTCCCTGATAATGGGCCAGTATACGGTACAGGCAGTGGCTATCCGTGACTTCTTCCGTCCCCACACGCTGTACTGTAGAAGTGGGTCGGAGAGCGGGTCTGATCTGCCATTATGAGTACCCGTTTTTCCGGAATAAAATTTTGAGGTGTTCCAGCTCTCAGGGCAGAGATGGTGCGCGCCCTGTGCACCAGTGTTTTTAGCACCCCATTCCTCTGCACAAGGTGGTGGCAGCTATCCTGTTGCAAATACAGGTCTGTGTGCGTTTTCTTCCTGTACACGCCGTGGCCCAGGGTGCCATCCGCTCCTCTTTTGACCATGACGGCCAGGAATGGTAATCTTCCTTCTGCTTTGGTCTCCATGGTGAATTTGATGTTCGGATGTATGGAGTTCAAGTGTGTAAGGAAGTCTATGAGCTTGTCCCTTCTATCGGGCCAGATCACGAACGTGTCATCCACATAACATAGAAAACAAGTAGGTTTCCATTTGGATTACGCCAAAGCTTCCTAATCGAAGTACTCCATATAGAAATTCGCGACCACATGCGAGAGTGGGCTCTCCCATTGCGACTCCTTCTATTTGTTCATAGTCTTCTTTCTTCTTGTAGTGTTCAACCCTGAGGTTGGTTTGCAGCAGAGCGCCATTCCTCTCTTCTGTCTGCCTTCCTCTTCATTTCCACGTATGCGTTACATCCAACGTCATTCATGATCATTTGCCTGTATGATATCCTTAGTCGCCCCCGCCAATTCCTTCCCTCAATAGCTCCTTATGCTATTGTTTCAATGATGTTGCTGTGTCGTAGGATGTGCCCTACAAGTTTGTCTCTTCTTGTTTGGATGTGCCTCCACAAAGATCTGTTTTCCTGTACTCTTCTAAGCACCTCTTCATTTGTTACTTTGTCTCTCTAGAAGATCTTCGTCGTCCTTCTATAGCACCAGATCTCCAGGGCCTCCAGCCGTCTTCTTTCTTCTCTTCCGATTGTCCAAGTTTCACATCCGTATAGGGCCACACTCCAAACGAAACCTTTCACGATAAGTTTCTTTATTTTCAGACTGATGTTGTTGCTGGTGAGTAAGTTCCTTCTCCGATTAAATGCAATTTTGGCTTTCTGTATTCTGGTCACAATTTCTTTCCGGCATCTACCACCTCTTGTGATTTTGTTTCCCAGGTAAGTAAATTCCTCTATCACTTCCACCTCCTCTCTTCCAATTCTCATTCTCAGAGGTTCATACTCTGCTCCTGTACTGCACACCTTCACATTAGTCTTTTTCTTGTTTATTCTCATTCCATACTGTTTGCATTGTTCTTGGTATTCTCCATTAAAGAGAAAATACGTGGAAGTCAGAACGTGCTTTAAAAGGTCGGTGTCTTCACGTCAAATTTCTGTGCAATAAGGTCAACTGACTCTCGAAGCGGCACCCTGGTGAATAGTGAAACAACGTCAAAACTCACCAGAATATCTGAGTCTTTCAGCTTGAAGTTGTCGAGGCGTTTTGCGAAATCCACAGAATTACGAACGTGATGACGGCACTTACCGACATAAGGGCTTAGTAATTCTGCCAGATATTTGGCCAGCAAATATGTAGGTGCTCTAATGTTGCTGACAATTGGGCGTAACGGCATCCCGTTAGTGTCTCGGCAGTACAGGTCCTTGAGGTGTCAATTTATTGGCGACACCCTCTGTTAAATCTACGTCCTTGAGAATAACTCTAATATCGTTCTCCACCGTCTTTGTGGGGTCAGCGTTGATCTTCCTGCAAGATTCGTCATTTAGCAGGCTCTGAATCTTCTCAATGTAGTCCTTATGAGAAAGAATAGCCGTAGCATTGCCTTTGTCAGCCGGTAAGACAACAATGTCAGGGCTCTGTCTCAGATCTTGTCCGAGAATCACAAAATGGACTGCCAATATACCAGGGTATTGGCACAGACATCTAAATACTGGGACAGCGTCGTTAGGCTATCGAAATTCGTATCAAGGACGGACTCATCAACAGAGATTGCGGCTAGAACATCAGCAGGGAATGGAAACCAGCACTGACAAGGGGAGGCCGCCAATTGTGACATTAAGATTCAATTCATACTGCGCATAATAAAAGCTCATGGCCAGAGGTGTAATGTGGCAAAGCACCAAGATGCACTTCTCAGCCGTTGTCGAGAAAATCGACAGTTAAAAGAAACCGTTGCGGTGAAATACTCTCGACGATTAGCAATTTTCTACAGCGTCGTGGCGCAGCGGTAAGCGCTCGGGTTCGTAATCCGAAGGTCGCCGGATCGAATCTCGCGCCATGCAATTTTTTTTATTATTAGTTTTTTGTAATTCAAATATATATATATATATATATATATATATATATATATATATATATATATATAAAGTATTAATGAATTGCTTACGCATGTTGGTGAAGGCGGATCGCTCTCCAATTGTACCGCCTCCATTTTTTCGTTTTTTTTTTAACAGGGTGTACCAAAGCTCTCCCGTCCGCACTGATTTTCGACAATGTTACAAGTTGCGCTAGGGACCGCATCTACCTTCTTTCGAAGTTAGCAGGCAACTACGCTGTTATGCGGCGGCTCGTTTCGGCCCATTCAACATCTGTCATTCAAGTGTAACGAGCGAGTAACGGAGTTTATATTTCATACCTGCCACAGCAAATTTGTGTTCGTGGGGTCTCTATTCTAATTCGAACGTTTGACTTACGCTATACGTATTCGTTTCGGAATAGCGTTTCTACGTCTTCCGTTAACTATGCGTGGTTAACATTATGTAACATTATGAAGACAATTAATAACATTTGTGAAATACAACTTTGTTTGCGGAAAACATAATGATGTTCGAAGTCGCCAGTTTTTCCACGACAAACGACTTTCAACAACTTATTATATGCATAATTGTTGCAACTGATATATATATATATATATATATATATATATATATATATATATATATATATATATATTTGAATTATAAAAAACAAATACAAAAAAAAAGTTGCATAGCGCGAGATCCGGCGACCTTCGGATTACGAACCACAGCGCTTACTGCTGCGCCACGACGCTGTAGAGAATTATTAATCGTAGAGAGTATTTCACTGCAACGGTTTCTTTTAACTGTCGATTTTCTCGACAACGGCTGAGAAGTGCATCTTGGTGCTTTGCCACATTACACCTCTGGCCATGAGCTTTTATTATGCGCAGTATGAATCGAATCTGAATTTCGCAATTGGCGGCCTCTCCTTGTGAGTCTAACTAAAAAATGCGCTCAGCAAACGAAACGAACGGGCGACTAGGGCGGACGAGGCAGTTACACCGTCGCCACCACAGACTCCGTCGCCAGCGTCTCACAGAGCGCAGACGCGCGGGCGCGGACCGCGGAGAGAACGCCTCGCGATGGGAGAGGATTTAAGACGTCTGATCGCCGAAATATTGGGCCCGTTGGACACTATGGACCGGCAGTACACCCATGGACTGTTTGAGCAAGAAATACGCCGGGAGAAACTGAAGAATCACAAGAAAAAATGTTCAGTAAACTTAGGATCTAACGTCTATACGTTAAGAGATATAAATACTTGTTCACCTTAGCTAATCCAAATGAACCAGTGCTTTACCTCTTAAGGTATTAATTATAGAGCTCATATGTACTGGACATTGTTTTGTTTCTTAGGTGGATTCTGTCTCCATCGAAAAGATGGAAATATAAGAACTTGCAGTAGAAGAGATGTTTCACACTATTGAAAATGAACAAATACTCATAGTTCTTAAGGTATGCATTTTAGAGCCGATGTTTACTAGACTGAGACGGGTGTTACGATTAATCAAGGAAAACCCCCAGTTGGGTAACGGGGCCAAAATTAGTTGGTTACTGTCGAGTTGCAATTTACAAAACAATTTACTTTACAGTTAACGGCCAAGCCATTTTACTTAAAACAGACTTTGATAAAGCATTTAATAACAAAATTAAAACTTTACAAGTAATGAAACAAATAAACCACCAATTCGCATACAATTTCGCCACTGAACATGTAGAGAGCCAACTTCTTTTAAACTTTGGCACAACAAGATATTAAATTACAAGGGCTCGCTAACAGGGAGGCAGAACTAGCATTTTCAAAGGATGCCAAGTAGATTAAAGTAATCAAAGTAAAGATACAGTCATTCACTTTTTACAATAGTTAACAATTTTAAAGCCACGTAATTTAAAAAAAACCACCAATGAAAGGCAAACTTAACCTTTTTAAACAGTGGCCAAAAAACAATCAGAGTAAAATACAACCATTTAACATTCTACAACAACTAACAACTTTAATACCATGTCCTGCCACCAAAATGTCCTGGGACAGAAATGATTAACCGACCAGGTGTAAGGGCGGCCACAAGTGTCTCCCGAAGAATGCTCAGGCTAGAAGCGGACTAATCAGGAACCATAATCCCTACTCAAAAATACACTTCCTCCCAGGCAGTACTAATAAGAAGCCAAAAGATCACTGTCTATAATTACACCGGCGACAGGGACAGGAAATCCGAACGCAGGACGTCACAAGGCAGGAAAAATGTAATCTAAAACAATAATCACTTCCTAAAAATACACTTCCTACCGGGAAGTACTAATAAGAGGCGGAAAAAAAGCACTGTCTATAAATACACCGGCGACAGGGATAGGAAATCCGAACGCAGGAGGCCACAAGGCAGAAAAGACGCTGGCTGCACAAACCAAAATTCTTCATTTAACATCTAAACCTTTAACCAACTTAACTTGCAGTTTATTAGAGAAACAGCAGGTGAACTCCGATGCAAAGGTTCCTCACACCCGACCGTGTCCACGTCGCCAGCGTACCCAACTGGGCACAGTCACGCAGCCAGGCACTCTGTCACCGGAGCCCTCGTCTTCTCTGCAGTCACGGCGCCGAAATACCACTTCTCAGGTTAGGCGAGTTACTAGTCCACCATTCCCGCCTCCAGACCGAAAATTTATAGACATCCGTTGCCGCTCCCACCAAGTAGTGAATTGGAACAACAGCCGTGGCCCCCGGGTGCTCACAGCAAGAGCTTACAGCCTTCTCCCGTCAAATCGTCCCACTCGTCTCGCACCGCCAGGATAGACCACGCGGCTTCTCGGAACAACAGCCAACTCTCCACTGCCACGCCACGCAGCGGTCTACTCGTACGACATTCTCTAATTCCCGATTTTAAAAACCGACCGACCGACTCGTCAACGCTAGGCAGCCAACCGGCTATTCCCCCAAAGATCTTATTCCCTTACACAAGGCTAACAGGAAGCAACGATTCGAAGATCGATAAGACCAGACACGCCGCCAGAGGGCAATCTCAACAGAATCGTACGCAGCATAACGATAAATATTAAAGAATCAATTAACGATGGAATGGAAGGACTCAGAACAATCTTTACAGCGCGATATATGTTGAGAGCCGACACTTGGCTCATAGACTTTTATTCTTGTTTCGGTCCATAGTATCACCTCTGAAAGTTGCCTACCCAACAATCTTACCAAGAACAATACCGTTACATGTATCGCACTTTCAGATGTACGACAACGATTTTTGCATATAACATTCGACTCGGTCGTTTCCTTCACCCTAAATTCGTACATTTACCTCTCTCCATCAGACTGAAAGCTTGTAACATTATCACGAAACCATCCTGTAGTAATACAAGCCCAGACAGTGTGCGGGTGTTTGTTTATGTGCGGTAAAGAGAGCTTTCCCGCTGACGTGACCGACATCGCAACACTTTCAATGATCTTGCTCTGTTGTGTACTCGCGAGCTACACTGGAGGTTTGTTGTTCGTTGTGATATGACAAAGACATCAACATTATAGTTGCTTTGTTCTTCTATTCTTCATCCTAGCCTTATCCTGTTTGACAGCAGGGTCGGCATTGTGATACGGGTTTCCGCAAGGTCGGAATCGTGTACCACATCGGGCCGCGTCTGCTGTAAAGGACAAGTTCCGTTTTCTAGATGTATGTGCATAGTGTATCTAAGGTAGGACGTGGGAACCAGCCCGTTATTTACCTATATGGTTGTCGGATAGCGCCTCCTGACACTCCGATTCGCTTCGTTAATCCGACGGACGAATATTATCCCGAAGCGATCGCGATTACGCGCTCGGACTTCCGGATACGTCAACAGTTTAGTTGGTTTACTAGTCTCAATATCTTATATTTATTCGTTTAATATTTTATAAAATTATCCGCTTCGGTCGAGTCTGAGGAAGATTCCCACACCTCCCTGGCAATTCTCAGAGTACTTTCCGTCCTGGTGCTTCTCGTACAGTTAACAAGATCCGACGCTCTGCAGACAAACACGATTAGCAGAACACACTCAGACGAGAAACGTAGGACAGAAGAGACAATGCACAACAGCCCGTTAAAGGGGTCCCATCTGGATGGAGACACTCACCGTATCTGTCAGCCGGCCAAATTCAAGTCGAGTGATACACTACACTCTCCTTGAACCGTCTTGCAGTTGTTACAAAGCTTAAAATTTAATATCTTAGGACATGTTGTTTTTCGTCGTCTAGACTATCAATATGAACCACATCAGTTGAAAACGGGCACTTGGTAAGTGCGTAATCAAATGATAGCCTTGCTTTGGCGTTACAGACTGCAATTATTCAAAACGAAGTCAACATTAGAAGAGGTGTGTCTTCTCTTGTGTAGTACCAGAAACTACCATCTGGTGAGCAAAATGTATGAGCCAGGCGAAATACCCTCAGACTTCAAGAAGAATTTAATAATTACAATCCCAAAGAAAGCAGGCGTTGACAGATGTGAAAATTACCGAACGATCTGTTGAATAAGTCACGGCTGCAAAATACTAACGCGAATTCTTTACAGACGAATGGCAAAACTGGTAGAAGCCGACCTCGGGGAAGATCAGTTTGGGTTCCGTAGAAATATGGGAACAGTGAGGCAATACGGACCCTACGACTTATTTTAGAAGCTAGATTAAGAAAAGGCAAACCTACGTTTCTAGCATTTGTAGACTTAGAGAAAGCTTTTGACAATGTTGACTGGAATACTCTCTTTCAAATTGTGAAGGTGGCAGGGGTAAAATTCAGGGAGCGAAAGGCTATTAACAATTTGTACAGAAACCAGATGGCAGTTATAAGAGTCGAGGGACATGAAAAGGAAGCAGTGGTCGGGAAGGGAGTGAGACAGTGTTGTAGCCTCTCCCCGATGTTGTTCAATCTGTATATTGAGCAAGCAGTAAAGGAAACAAAAGAAAAATTCGGAGTAGGTATTAAAATCCATGGAGAAGAAATAAAAACTTTGAGGTTTGCCGATGACATTATAATTCTATCAGAGACAGCAAAGGACTTGAAAGAGCAGTTGAACGGAATGGACAGTGTCTTGAAAGGAGGATATAAGATGAACATCAACAAAAGCAAAACGAGGATAATGGAATGTAGTCGAATTAAGTCGGGTGATGCTGTGGGCATTAGATTGGAAATGAGACAATTAAAGTAGTAAAGGAGTTTTGCTATTTGGGGAGCAAAATAACTGATGATGGTCGAAGTAGAGAGGATATAAAATGTAGACTGGCAATGGCAGGGAAAGCGTTTCTGAAGAAGAGAAATTTGTTAACATCCAGTATAGATTTAAGCGTCAGGAAGTCGTTTCTGAAAGTATATGTATGGAGTGTAGCCATGTATGGAAGTGAAACATGGACGATAACTAGTTTGGACAAGAAGAGAATAGAAGCTTTCGAAATGTGGTGCTACAGAAGAATACTGAAGATTATATGGGTAGATCACATAACTAATGAGGAGGTACTGAATAGGATTGGGGAGAAGAGAAGTTTGTGGCACAACTTGACTAGATGAAGGGATCGGTTGGTAGGACATGTTCTGAGGCATCAAGGGATCAGCAATTTAGTGTTGGAGGGCAGCGTGGAGGGTAAAAATCGTAGAGGGAGACCAAGAGATGAATACGCTAAGCAGATTCAGAGGGATGTAGGCTGCAGTACGTACTGGGAGATGAAGAAGCTTGCACAGGATAGAGTAGCATGGAGAGCTGCATCAAACCAGTCTCAGGACTGGAGACCACAACAACAACAACAACGTTATTTGAGAAGGGGATATTCTGTCTCGCTATGACGAATATTATAAACTCACTGCCGTATAACGTGGACTTATTTAAATGCACCAATATTGTAAAAAAAGGAGGCGGAGAAGTTACTCATTCCTTTTCTTGCGGCTCTCTCTCATTACGTGTGAAACGCCGCCTGTACCATTCCTAAGCCTCATTAGGCCCAAAAGTTTAGGAAAGCTATATTTTTGAATTGCCCAATGGCCATGGCCTCGCTACAACTACACGGTGGAGAGCGATTCACACGTTCAGACCATTATGTTACACGTCACCACAAGCTTTCATTTCGTGAAAGTCTCTCTGACAAATATAACATCTAAGATTTCAATGCTTTGAATAATGACCTTTTGGGGAATTATCAAGGTAGGCGGAGTGCGTTTTGTTGAACACAATAACAAATCATATGCGAATAGCTGGTGGTGTATTACAATCAAGCTTTGATCACTTCACAAGCACTCCTGGCACAATGTGAATACAATACTAATTATATAAAGTCCCTTAATATACGCTGGAGTCCTTAGTCGCTTTCTTAGACATGAATACCAGCGTGGATACCCCACAGGAGGATTAGGGTATAAACTCAATGAGTCTGTAAGGGAAGAATAATTCTGTTTCACTATTCACGCAATCAAACGTACAAAAGAAATTACAGGAGGCTTCTACTAACCACCCTAGGATAGTAAATCCTCATTCACTGAAAGCTACAGTGAATGAAAGTCAAGTTCAAAGTCTCCTGAAAAAAAAAAACATAATATTTAAAGATCCCGTTTATTGAAAGTACCACAAGACATATAGGGGTTCATTTTACTCAGGATAATTTACTTTGTCGAATTTCTCTCCAATATGAAACTATTGGGTGGTCATTCAACACAAAGGGCAGTTAATGACATGGGGAAAACGGCTTTGAAACTACTAAAAAAACAAACAGCAAACCCGAATACTACTAACAAACTGGTAAGTGCGATTTTTCAATTGTATAATTAATGAACTCTTCACAGTTTGAGTAAGCACAGGGAACCATCACTCAAGTGACACGAACCTGATTATACTACAGGAATCGCATTTCAATTAATTTTTAGACTTGAGGGAGATCACTAATGCTAACAAACAGATGTACTGAGGCCACGTGCTCAGGTCTGGCAAAATAACGAAAAACAAAGCCCGATTACAAGTCCACGCATTTCATTGAGATTGAGTCAAATAATATGATAATTTAAAACACAACAACACTTCTCAGTTGGTAAGTGAAATAAACGAGTGGTTCCCTATTAGTAATCAACATCTAATTTTCGTAAAGGTACCTGAATTTACATCAAAACTATATTCCGAAGAGCAGAGATAGTCCCTTTTTTTGGTGGTGGTGGTGGTGGGGGGTTACAAGAATGTCTTAAAAACCGACCATCGGGGAGTGGGTTATGTTTTTGGCATGATGAGGATATTCTCCGTTCCTGGACTTAGTCCGTCGCAGGAAAGCTCTGAATCGACAGCAAGCTTCGCTACTGAATATTTATTGAAAGCCCTGGTGAAGTTGGTACTAACTTACTCTGGGAAAACTAAACATCTTTGACTACTATCAGCACATTAAAGTTCATTCATCCACGCGTTCATACTTGACAATAATTACTCAAGGGGTGGTAAGGAAAAGAAAGAGTCTTTTGATATCAATATGAAATAAAACAGATGGGTCGAGCGTACTCTTTTTACAAGTACTTCATCAGATCACAGAACAGCATGTGTGAGTAATTTTTTATAGTATAATGAGACGTGATAACTAAGGGAAACATGCGTAAGAAAAACATTTTCCAGGTAGATTGGCGGGTGGGGTATTTTAACAGCTGCCCTCCCATATGCGACTTCCTTGTCTTACCACTGCGCCACTATGCTTGGTAGCGTCCTACAGCTCCAGTACACACATTGTTAAACATGTTTAAGAGCAAAAACTGGCCATTGCACTTGTATATGAAGATGTGTCAGTTCACAGTGAAGAATAGTGTGAGATCTTATATGCTGTGTAGCAATTTGAAACGTTTTGTATAATATAATTACAAAAATAGATGTGTGAGAATGCATTTGTAGGAGCATCAGTTACTAGATGAGAATATGAACAACGCTATAAACAAAGTGAAAAATATAAAAATGACAGATATGAAACAACAACTACATGAAGCTACACTGTGAGAGTGGAACTATGTCAGCAGAATTTACTGAACACACAACAATCACCATAGATAAGAAAGGAGATGCCGCTGATTATTCAAATAATAAAACCTTGGTGTTACTGTCGACATGTCACAAACATTACACCAATTATTATTATAGAAGAACTGAAAGGTAACATTAATCAGCATTTTGGAAAATTTCAATTCTGATTTAGAAAGCAAAAAAAGGGAAAAACAGAAGGTGTCATAACGTGAGAGTGTGTGGGTTTTATTTTGTCAAGTTGTGCAATGGATTGATCCAACAAGTACCCTTTGGCTCCTGCAAGAAACAATTTCCATCTCACACCTCTACAGAAGTCAGACAGACGCTCCTAATGCAACAACAAGAAGCGCTTGAAAAACATTCATCAACAAATATCTTCTGGAATGGTCCACTGTAAGGAAAAGACACAAAAAAATTCGATACTGTTATGTAACTAGTGGAATGCTTGGGTACTGGAGTATTGCTAGTTACTGTAAGAAAAACATTAAACGAACGAAAAATATTATTTGTTGCAAAAAATTCTGAGAAATCAAGTGAAACTTTTTTTTATAAAATAATAAATTTCTGGGTTCTTTTGGGAGCAGTAGATTGCCTCTTATGCGTAGGAATGCTATTATTTTACAAAGTATGGAAAGGTTCTTTTCTCCCTTTTCTTGAAGAATGTTATTTACTCGGCAGAATGGCTGAGAGCCGCGCCTACACAACTTGAATAACTTTTCTGGTTATGGTAAGGTTATCGTGTGAGAAATGTAATGGAGTGTACTGTTATGGAGGACAGATGGGGCTCGCAGATGCTGTAGCACACAATACTGCAAGATGCGATGACTGCTGCCTGTGTCGCTCGCTACTGGCAAATAACACAACTATCTCTTTCTGTCTGGACTGACCTTAACCAATCAAACTCTCCCTACACCTTGATCAAGTCGAGGACTCCTGTCTGCCCCTAGTGTAACTATTGGAGTGGTACACTGGTCAGATAACCAGTCCACCATGATGCCACTCAGTATTCATTCACAGGCTTTTAACTGGTACTCTGTCTGTGTTCACACTGCACAATGTGTGGCGGCCAACACAGTGAACAACGCTTAATCACGAGCGACTCAATATAGAGTATCACTCCGATTCACTAACGACAGAGGTGCTCTCCCAGTGAAGTACTGAGGAGAGACTTTGTTCCTCGCTCTTTGCTGTGTTCCATCACTCCTCTGGCTTTCAGCATCAGAAATATTCCGCCAATCAGCACTGCTCTTTTAAATGGAAGAATGACATTTTACTTAAGTCGACCAATGCAGAAATATGTAGCATCTTCATTAGGCATATACTGTCCTCCCGTGAGAACTCAGTTGGTACGTCAAAAAATGCATCTTCTGGGCGCTCCCACACAGTGAAGTGGAATTTGCTTTTAAGTCGAACAAGGGGATCGTTATCCTTTTGCTCTGGCAAAAGCTGTCCTCTCTCTGGGCGGTCGCTCCAGCCAAACTATGTGTGTGTTGACTCACCCTTCTGAAGGGACGGGCCTCCCAGCGGGCTGGTTGCCTCTTTAGGACGAAAATTCCTGTGACCATCACGTAGTGTCCGCAAGCCTCGAATTTTTCAACCTCGGTGCGCACTTGCGATTTACTTATTAGATTTGCATATCGCTTTCATAAATTCATACAGAATTGACTCTACCTTATCGAGTTTGGGTTCAAATGAAGCGTCTTGATGTGCAGAATACGATTGTGAGGATGGAACATGTAAGGAATGAAGGTCAGGAGATCTCGCCACCTTACAAACATTACAAATTATTTTATAAAGAATAACCAATGTGAATGGAAGAAAAACAAAGCAACATTCATTCTCCTGGAAAATGCTTATGATGGAGTGATCTGGAAGTGTTTGGAGGATTCAGCAAGACTAGATTCTCACCTTACATAAAATCTAGAGCAGGGTCTCTCACACTTCGTCATTAGTGACCCTATGCTTTAGATTCATTTCTTCGCAACTTTTTACAAATGTAACTAATACTAACTGCAGATACAAACAACCGATGTGTTAGTTTTCACATGTATTTTTTGGAATGGTCGGCATTCCAACGCCAGTCTTTAGCAACAGCAGATTAATGTCTTACTCGCAAACAATATTGGAGGAAAAAATACTTCAGTAATAGTTCAGAAATACCTCGTTGAAGAACTATGATTAAAATTGTAGACTGAAACACAAAGTATGGAAATGAACAAAAAGAAGTAGGACAGAATACTAATAACTAACTGAACTATTAATTAATTAATTTGAATATAACAACGGTTATTTTACTGATTGCTGCAAGAATATAAACTTACCTTTAACATGATGTATATGAATGTCTATTCCAGCCTGAAAGAACTGTCGTTGCCAAACCTGGAGTGCTGGAAGGTTTTCCTCAACATCCAGCAAAAATTGTTCAGATTTTTCCCTGAAATTTCTGCTTTGTGATCTGAATCACAGAACACATTTGGAATTTCTTCTTGATATTTTAGTGAGAAAGGTTTTATATGTTCCATTCCTATGAGAAAAGGATTCTGTTTAGAGTTTAACCATTCTTTAGTTATGATACATAGAAGATACCGCTGAAAATTATTTTCGAATATACCAAATGACCAGTTGTGATATGTTAAACAGCTCAATATCAGACCTGATAACAGTATTAAGTCGTCTTTACATGAAAACATTCAGACATCCTATTTACCACATAATGCTTGGTAGCTTCCTACAGCTCCAGTACACACCTAATTAAACATGTTTAAGAGCAAAACCTGGCCATTGTGCTCGTATATGAAGATGTGTCAGTTCACAGGGAAGAATAGTGTGAGATTTTATATACTGTGTAGCTATTTGAAACGTTTCGTATTACATAACTGCAGTAGATGTGTGAAAACGTATTTGTAGGATCATCAGTTACTAGATAAGAATATGAACAACGCTTTAAACAATGTGAAAAATATAAAAATGACAGATATGAAACAACAACTACATGAAGTTATACTGTGAGAGTGGAACTCTGCCAACAGAATTTACTGAACACACAACAATCACCGTAGATAAGAAAGGAGATGCTCCTGAGTATTAATATAATAAAACCTTGGTGTTACTGTCGTCATGTCACAAACATTACACCAAATATTATTATAGAAGAACTGAATGGTAACATTAATTAGCATTTTGGAAAAGTTCAATTCTGATTTAGAAAGGAAAAAGGGAAAAACAGAAGGTGTCATAACATGTGAGTGTGTGGGTTTTATTTTGTCACGTTGTGCGTTGGATTGATCCAACAAGTACCCTTTGGCTCCTGCAAGAAATAATTTCCACCTCACACTACTACAGATGTCAGGCAGACGCTCCTAATGTACCAACAAGAATTGCTTGAAAAACATTCAGCAACAAATATCTTCTGGAGTCGTCCAGTGTAAGGAAAAGATACAAAAATATTCTATATTCTTGTGTAACTAGTGGAATACTTGGGTACTTGAGTATTGCTAGTTAGTGTAAGAAAAACATTACATAAACGAAAAATATTATTTATTGCAAAATATTCTGAGAAATTAAGTGAAACTTTTTCTTATAAAATAGTAAATTTCTGGGTTCTTTTTGGAATGGTCGATTGCCTCTTATGGATAGGAATGCTATTATTTTACAAAGTATGGAAAGGTTCTTTTCTCCCTTTTCTTTAAGAATGTTATTTACTCGGCAGAATGGCTGAGAGCCGCACCTACACAACCTGAATCACTTTTCTAGGTACGGTCAAGGCTGTTGTGTGAGAAATATAATGGAGTGTACTGCTATGGAGGACAGATGGGGCTCGCATAAGCTGTAGTGCACAATACTGTGAGCTGTGATGACTGCTGCCTGTGTCGCTCGCTGCTGACAAATAACACAACTGTATCTTTATATCTGGATTGAACATCACCAATCAAACTCTCCCTATGCCTTGACGAAGTCAAAGACTCCTATCCACCCCTAGTGTAACTATTCGAGTGGTACAATGGTCAGATAACCAATCCACCATGATGCCACTCAGTATTCACTCACAGGCATTTAACTAGTACTCTGTCTGTGTTCACACTGCACAATAAGTGTGGCGGCCAACACAGTGAACAACGCTTAATCGTGAGCGACTCAATATAGAATATCACTCCGATTCGCTAACGACAGAGGTGCTCTCCCAGTGAAGTACTGAGGAGAGACTTTGTTCCTCGCTCTTTGCATACATGTACGAACACACTCGCTCTCGTTACGTGTTCCCACTCCAAGAGCGACAACGGAACTGCCCCTTTCTCTGGAAAAATTGCAAAGGTGTATCATTCGCTGTCTTCCCTCACTACTCTGGCTCTTTGCATCAGAAATATTCCGCCAATCAGCGTTGCTCTTTTAAACGGCAGGACGACGTTTCGTTGAAGTCGACCAATGCGAAAATATGTAGCATCTACGTTAGGTGTACACTGTCCTCCTGTGAGAACTCCGTAACTATGCAGTCAGTCCATCAATAAATGCGTCTTCTGGGTGCTCCCACACAATGAAGTGGAATTTGCTTTTAAGTCGAACACGGGAATCGTTATCCTTTTGCTCTGGCAAAAGCTGTCCTCTCCCTGGGCGGTCGCTCTGACCGAAGTAGGTGTGTGCTGACTCACCCCTCTGAAGGGAAGGGCCTCCCAGCGGGCTGATGCCTCTTTAGAACAGAAATTCCTGTGGCCGTCGTGTTGTGTTCGCCAGCCTCGACTTCTTCAACCTTGGTGCGCACTTGCGATTTACTTACTAGATTTGCATATCGTTTACATGAATTCATAAAAAATTGACTCTATCTTATCGAGTTTGGGTTCGAATGAAGCGTCTTGATCTGCAGAATACGATTGTGAAGACGGAACATGTAAGAAATGAAGGTCAGGAGACCACGCCACCTTACAAACACTACGAATTATTTTATAAAGAATAACTGATGTGAATGAAGGAAAAACAAAGCAACATTCATTCTCCTGAAAAATGTTTATCATGGACTGATCTGGAAGTTACTGTTTGGCAGATTCAATAAGACTAGATACTCACCATATATAAAATCTAGAGCAGGGTCTCTCACACTTCGTCATTAGTGACCCTATGCTTTAGATTCATTTCTTCGCAACTTTTTACAAATGTAACTAGTACTAACTGCGGATACAAACAACCGATGTGTTAATTTTCACACGTATTTTTTGGAATGGTCGGCTTTCCAGCGACAGTCTTTAGCAACAGCAGATTAAGGTCTTGCTCGCAAACAATATTGGAGGAAAAAATACTTCAGTAATAGTTCAGAAATACCTCGTTGAAGAACTATGATTAAAATTGTAGACTGAAACACAAAGTATGGAAATGAACAAAAAGAAGTAGGACAGAATACTAATAACTAACTGAACTATTAATTAATTAATTTGAATATAACAAAGGTTATGAAACTTCCTGGCAGATTAAAACTGTGTGCCCGACCGAGACTCGAACTCGGGACCCTTGCCTTCCGCAGGCAAGTGCTCTACCATCAGAGCTACCGAAGCACGACTCGCGCCCGGTACTCACAGCTTTACTTTTGCCAGTATCTCGCCTCCTACCTTCCTAACTTTACAGAAGTTCTTCTGCGAGATACTGGCAGAAGTAAAGCTGTGAGTACCGGGCATGAGTCGTGCTTCGGTAGCTCAGATGGTAGAGCACTTGCCCGCGAAACGCAAAGGTCCCGAGTTCGAGTCTCGGTCGGGCACACAGTTTTAATCTGCCAGGAAGTTTCATATCAGCGCACACTCTGCTGCAGAGTGAAAATCTCATTCTGGATAAAAAAGGTTATTTTACTGATCACTGCAAGAATATAAACTTACCCTTAACATGATGTATATGAATGTCTATTCCAGCCTGAAAGAACTGTCGTTGCTAAACCTGGAGTACTGGAAGGTTTTCCTCGACATCCAACAAAAATTGTTCAGATTTTTCCCTGAAATTTCTGCTTTGTGATCTGAATCGCAGGACACATTTGGAATTTCTTCTTGATATTTTAGTGAGAAAGAATTTGTATGTTCCATACCTATGAGAAAAGGATTGTGTTTAGAGTTTAACCATTCTGTAGTTATGATACTGAAACTTCCCCTTTGAACATTTCTACAAGACTGTGCTTATCCTGACACACAATATTTTTGTTAGCGCAACGCAATCTGACTTTCAAAATTCCCTACAAAAGAATGGCCCTGACAAACATTAAACTATACCTTTCACAAATCACTTACCTCACAAAATCTTCGCTGCTCAAGCTACTGCAATACAGCGAGCGCCACTACTGCCAGCTAAATAAAAGATTCAAACTACTGAAGGCACTAACTACTGATAGGGATAGTTAGCAAATGAAAGATATTAATAGAGAACAAACAATGTATTTACCTTGATATCATCATATATAAATATACCAGTTCATGAAAAATTACAAAACTCCGCCATCTCTCTCCACACATCCACCACTGCTGGCGGCTCACCTCCAACTGCGCAACGCTACGCGCTGTTCACAGCCAGCTGCCTAACACTACAATGGCGAGTATTACAACAATGCAAAGCAGCCACAGACTGCACACAGCACAGCCAGTGATTTTCATACAGAGGTGGCGTTACCAATAAGAAATCCTAAACAGCCTACTTACATAAGAACCTCAACAGCCTACTTACATAAAGATAACATAAACAGCCTACTTACATAGCCCCCATGCTCCCCACAAAAATTTTACAAATTTTTTTTGGGCAGTGGCCAATAACGATTTGAAAAAATTTTTCATAATTACAATAACAAAGATATCAAATGCACACACTTATTTATACAATGCTGGTCAAAAGCTAAAATTTTTGTCACAGTCCATAAAGACAGTCCAGATTGTTCATCACTGTAAAATTTCAGTGTTTTTCTCAAAGTCTGAGCAGTAAAAGAAAATGCACACGGAAGTAGTGGATTTCCATGGAGTCTTGAAGAAGCAGTGTTGTCCTTCCAACGGAAAGACAGTGCTGACTCTTGACATGCTGACAGGTAATGGGCCACAATATAGCAAACCCACAGCAGAGTCATTCGACGTTTTGAAGAACATTGGAGGTAGGTCATCACAGAGCAGACCCACCGTAGTCCTGGTAGAGATTACGATACTGGTGGGCCACCAGAGGTGCAGACCCACTGCAGTCCTTGTAGAAATAATGGTATTGATAGATCATCAAAGATGTAGACCCACTGTAGTCCTTGAAGAGATGGCCAGCAGCCATCTGTTGTGACTGTGCAGGTGCACAATCACCACTGAAGAGTCTTGCGGATAATGTAGCAAGTCCATAAACCACCACTTGTGCACTCACAAAGTTTCTGGAATTGTCCTTAGAACCAGCAATGCTGTTATCCAGTCCCTTGCTGAATTATTAATACACTTGCAAACACTCACAGTCCCAACTTCTCACATATTGTCCATGTACTATGACCAACAGAAACGTGTGCAGTGAAATGGAACTTACAAGTTAATAATGTCATGAACTGGTGACAATTACAATTTTATAACATAAGAATACAATGGTACAAAATACATCATTAAAAACATAATAATACAGATAACATTTGTAGTAATATGGGCTTTACAAAAGAATCGAAATAACATATACATCAGTGTTACAAAAATAGTGACATAAGTACATACATAAAATAATGAGAATAGTTTTCGAAACATTAATTTCACACATGAACATTGAAACAGAACAGAATTGTAAACAACTTTACAAAGAAAATAACATATTATTAATGCAACTTATATTTGAGGATAACAGTATTCCTCCTCATAGTGAATATAGCTTAGTATTAGAAGAGAAAAAAATTCTATGAAACAGTACACAGAGACAGGAAGAAAACAAATACTCAAGGGTACACAAACACATAGTGGGATAACACCAATAGGAAAGGACAGGGTTCGTCTTCAGTGTAACATTTGGTACTGCAGTCCAACCCAAAACTTCATATATCTTTCCTCTTATTTCATCCTTTGTTTCCACCAAAAAAAATTCTATCTAAGCATGCTTTCTGTATTTATATGTTCACACATTTCTTACCTCAACATTTATTTCCAAGAAAATCCTACCTAAACCTGTTTTCTCAATGCATTTCTTCCAATTCATCGCAACTCATTCTCTTAGAGGCTACCCCCTCTTAAGCTAACTTAAATCTACTGAGCTCAGATGCTAAACTAAGGGACGAGGCAATGCAGCAGCACAAAATAAGTAACACAAACAGCAATGATCAAAAAATTGGAAAATTGCAAAGCAAGCTACAGTAAATCTAAATTACCAAGCAATGCAGCATTACAACTAATATGAGCCAATGTGCAGCAACAAAAAAATAAATCTGGCTTAGCAGAGTAACACAAATTAAAGTTCAGTAGCACTATGCCTGGCAAATAGCAGCAGAAATAACTTACATCTAAACATGACATAGCTCAAGCAGAAAAAAACATTACACTAAAGACAACAATGCAGATAAGGGAAATGTATATTCACATCTTAATGTCTATGTAATTAAAGTGGTGCACCACAAGAAGTTATTCTACCAAAAAGTTACCAATTACTTGAAAAGAAAATTATGAATGCAGTTACTAGTTCCTTCTTATTGTTCTTTCCTGTCCAAGTGCTCCTTTTTTAAAGAATGTGGATCATAAAATAATTATTTAATAGATCTGTTGACAGAAAGTGTTCACATTAGCAAATGCATTTTATTTTATAAAAGCAATGCTGCAACACAGCTGGAAAACAGATGTCAAATGAAATAAGCAACTATGAAAAGCAAAGCATAAAAATATCATTCAGTAGTCATGTGACATTTCGTAAGTTAGTAGAAATTCTCTCAACTCTCATAGAAAGACGCTTGTCATAATCAGGTGTGCAGATGTAAAAATATTTCTTGTCATTTTATTAGGCATTTCAGTAAATATCGTAAATTAAGAGCTAGTGTAACCATATGTTTTCAAGTTCGACCGTGTCGTTTTTGCGATGCTTTCTCTAAAGGAATGACAATGGCCAGGATAATGGCCTTCCCTTTCCTTTTTTTTTCTTCTTGTGCTCTGAAAGGCACGCGCTAATGACTTTTTCTCCAGGCGTCTGACACAGCTGGGTGCCCACGACGCATTATGTGTAGGTGGTCCGTTAACTTTCTTACGGAAATATTTACGACAGCAGTTTCCGCTACAGAGACAGTCGCACATAAAAATATTTCACAGGTCAAGAATTAGCGTTGCAAATCTGTAGAAACAAAATCCTATAAATATAAGTGTCCAAAAAAAATATTGGTCAGCATTGTGATACAGTCACACATTTCATAACTCTTAAAGTACGTTTCTTGGTTTCCAACATCCTTTTCATAAATCAGAGTCCCTAAACACTACTCATTATTCCTTACCTCATTATACATATACATATTCGTCGACACTTCTTCAATATTTCATCATGAGAAATACGTAGCATAATAAACATTCCTCAACAACATAATACACATCGTCGTCGTAATAATAACATCATAACACTTCAGTCAAATCTCAAAATCGTCGTAACTTCCTCCAATAATTTCTAAGCCTAAAAAAATTCTCTGCTCATGTCAAAAGTGTCAGCTGCCTCAAACGTACTTTAAAAATCATAATCCCTTTACCAAATACATCATTCAAAGCTCTCATAGTATCACAATGGTTCCGAAAAGATATGAACAGTTTACAATGCACAGACAAAATACAGTTTCATAAGTGTGAAGTTATCCAGCTGTGTAATTACGTAAACATCTGTCACTGACGTAGTAAAAAAAATGTTTATCTCTCAGTTAAATGATCAGATAGCTGTGTAATTTGTGTGTTAGAGAAATATGGTACCGATGTGTAAAGTTGTATAAGCAAATACCATATTAGCTAGGGTTCCTTGTGGTTGCCACACACATGGTACACAAAGTAAGCGTGTACCCCCCTGAGGATAAATGTAATTATGCCCTCAGGTGTTACAAATTACAGCAATGGAATGAAATATATCACGGAAAACTTTCTTTGTAATTCAAAAATCTTGAAAAATAAATGGCTTAAGTACAAAATCTCTCAAATGCGTGTCCTGTAGCGCTAAATGTGCGTCTTGCTGTAAGATAATTCTGTGGAAGTGTCGTACTTATCGTCCTCCAAAAGCCAAGTTCTGCAGAAGTCAGTGTACTTACCTCATGATAAACAAAAGTGAAATGCTTTATGTATAGATATCTTAGTTATTATGCTTATTGGCGTGATGAAGAAAGTACTGTACAGTAACGTAATGTTGTGCCACGAAAAAGGCTGTCTCATTGTTGCTATACCACAAAAGTTACTACTAAAACATGTTTTTCTTTCCAGAAGAATTCAGAAAACTGTGCAGATATAAAACAGATACACCGCAAAAGCAACATTGTAAATTGTCACTCATTAGTAGCGTCGTGATAGAAATCGTGTAGCTGTCACATAAACTAACCTCTGTGTCATCTGGTATCTCTCAGAAAGCACTTTAAATTCAGAATGTATTTTCAAATAAACCAAAATGTTGCATTAAAATCTCATTAGCAGTACTGGTAAATGTTCTAAGTATGTGAGCCTTATAGTCGTTACGTAATCGTGCAACAAACAAACAAGAATGTACACACACAATAACACTGTGACGTCTGTTCACTATAACAATGCATTCGTAATTTCTGTTTAAATAATTTCTCTTGGTTCTTGGCTGGATATTGAACTTCAAACATTGTTGCATGGTAACAGTTTCTAAAGCATACTAGTAACGTGAAGTGAAACGTTTTATGGCAAAGACAAAGTTAAAAAGCAGATTATCTTTCAATAAACGGTTTTACATGTGAAATATGGTGTAAACCTTTACTCTTCCTAATACGCAGAATTTCAACTTGAATGCAATTATCATGCGGTATTCGCCCGTAAAGAATACTGGAATCTTGCTCAAGGTTAGCGTCAATGTTATTTTTCTCTGAGCCAGCCGGCGCACGCGGCTGCCTGCGGTGTGAGTCATTGTCTGTTTCTTTGTTGGCGCGCGTAGGAGACCTAACTTCTACAAATTCGCCTTGCCGAGAGGGCCCAGCTCTGTTAGAATCCCGCCAGTTCTGATGAAATTCACGTCTGCCGTTTTGTCGGTAGTTTACATAGTTTCTTGTTTGTCGGTCATGTGGTGGAGAATTTCTCCCTGAATCGTAACTCCGCGCTGAACTGTTGCGTCTGAAGTTATTCTGTCTCCCTTGATAATAATTGTTTTGGTTTCCATATTGTCTGTTTCTGTGGTTATCTCTGTCATATTCATTACTACGGAAATGCGATCTTTCTCTGTAACTATTATTACTCTGCCAGTGGTTGTCATATGGGTGGTGTCTGTTTTGGTCACGATTTGCGTTGTAAGAATAGCCTTGTCGTGTCCAGTTATTGTTTCTGTCGTCACGGAATTGTGACGTATGTGACCTGTAGTGATTGTTTTCCTGTTTTCGCATCCGGCGACTGTCAGTGTCAATTTCTAATTCTTGTAAGAGTCCCTGAAAAGCTTCAATGTCGTCTTTGCAACGTCCTGCCAAAATAATATGTCGTAAATGTTCAGGCAGTTTGATTAAGCAAATGCGGATGAGTTCTGAGGGGCTGTATGGGTTTGAAAGATACTGATTCTTATGCAACATGTCTTCAAAATATTTGACAAGACTGGAAAATTCAGATTGTTCAAAGTGTTTCATCATCATGATGCTATGTTTTACACGGTCTTGTGTAGCTTGAGACCAATATGCTGAGAGGAAGGCATGGTAAAACTCTCCTTCACTGTGGCAATCGTGAATTACCGATCGCATTCTTACAGCTGGTTCATTCTCTAAGTAGCCACACATAAATTCTAATCTGTGTTCCAACGACCAGTTGGGAGGAAAACAATGAGAGAATTGATGGAGCCATGCTTGTGGATGAATGTCGTTGCCAGAATTCTTAAATGTTTTGAATTTACGTGTAGTAATGAACAGCTTATAGTCAAAATCATCATGTCGGCGAGTCGCATATCGGTCATTGTTAGGTCGTGTCGGCCGTTCCATCTCAAAATTCGGTGCACATTGCCAATTTCTTTCATAACTTCCGAAATGCCCTGTGTTATTATTTTGCGGCTTTTCCGTGTTTCTAAGTCCCTCTTCCCAAGTTGGGGCACGAGTATCCTCTGAAATACGTAATTCTTGTATTAACTGTGTCAGCTGATCTTGTACTTCCCGGATTTCTCTTTGGTGTTGCGTATTAATCTGATTCTGATTTTGTTTGAATTTCCTAATTTGTTCGCACTCTTCAGTGTCAGTGAAGGCTACAGGTCTTGTGTCATTCAGATCATCATCTACCTTTGTAGATAAGTTAGTGACCTGATCCGAAAGTTCGGCTACTTTCTCCGATAGTGAACACATTTCCTCAGTGTGTTTTTCTGAACCAAGTTTCAGAGTATCTACTGTGTCCTTTAAGTTTTCCTGAGTTTTTGCAAGTTGCGTAACCGAATCGGTAGATGCAACCGAGTCAATTTTAGCCCACAAGGTCTCATGATTTTCATGAACAATGGCTTGCAGTTCTTTTATGGCTGCTTCGTGATTCTGTAATGCATTTTCATGCCGCGAAAAAATAGGTTGAAAATGCTCACAAATTTGTGTTTTTACGTCATTACAGACTTTTTGACATTTCGATTCAATGTTATGTAACTCAGTGGTTAAATCTTCACGTGTTTGTTCAAGTGTAGTGTCTAACTTTTTAAGATTTTGTTCCACTGTGTCTAACTTTTGAAGCTTTTGCTGTGTCTGTCCCATTTGTTGTATTAATTGTAATAACAATGCATTGGTGTCTGAAACATGTTCCTCAGTGCTTTTCGGCAGTGAATTTACACCGGAAACATTCACATTTTGACAAGCAGAAAATGTGTCTTGACTTATTTGAGAAAACTGTGAGGATCCAAAACCTGAATCTACAGTATTTGCGAGATCGTGTCGTGTCATTTCGGCTTCCTGAGGCGAGCTATTGCCGACCGGTCGATCGATAATACTTCTCTCTTCACTAATTGTTTCACTGTCCACGCCATTGTTTGACGCCCGCTCCATTTCCCTGTGCACAGTTACCAAATTACTACTTTGAACATTAGTAAATTCATTACTCGGCGGCGCTGATAAGCTACGCTCGTCATCACTATTATTTCTCAGTTTAGTTTGGAGCCTAGTGTTACGTTTTTCACACGCCATTATTGTCACAGTATTTCACACGACAACACAGAAAAACACAATTTGAAGATCAAAAATAAGAGAACACATTAACATAGCACTGAAAATAATATCTAGTTAATTGCAATCGCAGCTGCGAAATACTTGGTGCAAATCTACATGCATGCCACAACTGTTTTACTATACAACAATGAAAGACTGCAACTACAAAGGAAATTCTCTCTACAATTACGCGCTAGTAATAAACAAAAGCTACACTAAATACACAAACTACAAGAAAAAATCAGAAGATTCCAGTGAGGTATCCTAGGCTAAGGGTCGACATATGAAACTTCCCCTTTGAACATTTCTACAAGACTGTGCTTATCCTGACACACAATATTTTTGTTAGCGCAACGCAATCTGACTTTCAAAATTCCCTACAAAAGAATGGCCCTGACAAACATTAAACTATACCTTTCACAAATCACTTACCTCACAAAATCTTCGCTGCTCAAGCTACTGCAATACAGCGAGCGCCACTACTGCCAGCTAAATAAAAGATTCAAACTACTGAAGGCACTAACTACTGATAGGGATAGTTAGCAAATGAAAGATATTAATAGAGAACAAACAATGTATTTACCTTGATATCATCATATATAAATATACCAGTTCATGAAAAATTACAAAACTCCGCCATCTCTCTCCACACATCCACCACTGCTGGCGGCTCACCTCCAACTGCGCAACGCTACGCGCTGTTCACAGCCAGCTGCCTAACACTACAATGGCGAGTATTACAACAATGCAAAGCAGCCACAGACTGCACACAGCACAGCCAGTGATTTTCATACAGAGGTGGCGTTACCAATAAGAAATCCTAAACAGCCTACTTACATAAGAACCTCAACAGCCTACTTACATAAAGATAACATAAACAGCCTACTTACAATACATAGTAGATACCGCTGAAAATTATTTTCGAATATACCAAATGACCAGTTGTGATATGTTAACCAGCTTAATATCAGACCTGTTAACAGCATTAAGTCGTCTTTACATGAAAACATTCAGACATACTGTTTGCCATGTAATGAATCCAAATGCTGCATTTATTTATGAAAGCTGAATTTTAGTGTGTAGATATTTGTGTCCTCCCTCTGGAGAGACATACAGTAACTATCTCGTTGAGTTTCTTAAATGTATGTGACAAATAACATTATTAGGAGCACCAATTTCTATTATGGAAGGATCTGACATACTCATAATTATTTTGAGACAACAATAATAATAAGTCCTGTCGATGCAGCTTGTGACGACTGCACGTTCCATACGATATGTGGTTTTCACGGACATGGTACGATGGAAAACTGCAACTCTGTGTGGAGAAAGTGAAATGAGGCGCCGTCGAGAGCCACAGGGTGCAATGGGAAATTTTGGAATAGACTGGAAACGCGGCCAAAGATCATCGACTGACATTTGCAAAATAGTCGACAGTGGCACTAAGCCACCATTCTCTCTGGACGATAGAAATCTACCGAGCGAGGTGGCGCAGTGGTTAGACATGATTTCCCTAAATCACTCCAGGCAAATGCCGGGATGGATCCCCTGAAAGGGCACGGCCGACTTCCTTCTCCATCCTTCCCTAATCCGATGAGACCGATGACCTCGCAGTTTGGTCTCCTTCCCCAAGCAACCAACCGACAGAAATCTTTTTAATAGAAATAATTTTGAAGTTTTTGTAAATAATGCTATTAATACGATCAAAACTTATTTGATTTACTTCATTTCTAAGCTCTAAGAGGTTTTTGAGAGCTAGCCCCTTTGACTGGCATCGCACTTCCGTATGCAGTAAAAGTGTACCGACAATGAGTCCGGTTTATTATATACATTTAACAAGCAACAGGTGTTAAGTATACGACTTTAGAAGATAATGATAGCATGACTTGCATTTTGTAAATCAGCATTCATAGCTGCGGGAGTTTTCTTATCCACTAAGGTTTTTCGATGAATAACACAATGAGCTAAAGATGGAAGACCATCGCACGTGGGTGTGTAACTTGAAGCTGGAAATCCAATTATGCTCACTGTTATTACCACTGCACCGCCGGTACGTACTCCAAAACGTTAATTCCACTTCAGTCCTTTTTAATCGAAAAATTCGATCACTTTTGAAGTTCATTCGCTAAAGGCAGACAAAATAGCAAATCCTAGCGTATGCTGTCAGTACTACAATACCTGACATGAGATAAGAGGCGTGACAAGTTCGTTCATCAGTCGACTGACCAACATGGAGTGCAATTCTCGAACTTTCTTTAAGTGTCGCAATATGCTACTCTAAATGGTCACTGGTGATATGCAAGATACGTCAAATTTGGCATACGTGATTAAATTAGTGTATGCTCTGAACTGTTCCTTATCGTTCGATGTTTGTAATTCTATACACTTTTCTGGATTTTACATGATTCAAATGGCCGGTCAGAATACTTTACATGTGTATGGGAATGGGAAGCTAGTTTCAAAGCTTTCACTCCCTAAGCATTCCTCACAAATCAGACAAACGCGTCTGTCTTCGTTAATTACGGAAAAAATACAGGTTTATACGTATTGAATAAAAACTGAATTATGTTTTCGCTCGGTGAAGGCATAATGTCTGTTTTATCGATTTCCACATGCTTATTATAGAGGGACAGTATAAGTACCGCAAGATTTGTAGCTTCAGAATTATCTGGTGTCTTTATCTGTGACATGTTTAACCACTTATCCACAGCTAAAATACACTACTGGCCATTAAAATTGCTGCACCAAGAAGAAATGCAGATGATAAACGGGTATTCATTGGACAAATATATTATACTAGAACTGGAATGTGGTTACATTTTGAAGCACATTGGGTGCATAGATCCTGAGAAATCAGTACCCAGAACAACCACCTCTGGCCGTAATAACGGCCTTGAAACGCCTGGGCATTGAGTCAAACAGAGCTTGGATGGTGTGTACAGGAACAGCTGCCCATGCAGCTTCAACACGATACCACAGTTCAAGAGTAGTGACTGGCGTATTGTGACGAGCCATTTGCTCGGACCCCATTGACCAGACGTTTAAAATTGGTGAGAGATCTGGAGAATGTGCTGGCCAGGACAGCAGTCGAACATTTTCTGTATCCAGAAAGGCCCGTACAGGACCTGCAACATGCGTTCGTGTATTATCCTGCTGAACTGTAGGGTTTCGCAGGGATCGAATGAAGGGTAGAGCCACGGGTCGTAACACATCTGAAATGTAACGTCCACTGTTCAAAGTGCCGTCAATGCGAACGAGAGGTGACCGAGATGTGTAACCAATGGCACCCCATACCATCACGCCAGGTGATACGCCAGACTGGCGATGACGAATACACGCTTCCAACGTGTGTTCACCGCGATGTCGCCAAACACGGATGCGACCATCATGATGCTGTAAACAGAACCTGGATTCATCCGAAAAAAATGACGTTTTGCCATTCGCGCACCCAGGTTCGTCGTCGAGCACACCATCGCAGGCGCTCCTGTCTGTGATGCAGCGTCAAGGGTAACCGCAGACATGGTCTCCGAGCTGATAGTCCATGCTGCTGCAAACGTCGTCGAACTGTTCGTGCAGATGGTTGTTGTCTTGCAAACGTCCCTATCTGTTGACTCAGGGATCGAGACGTGGCTGCACGATCCGTTACAGCCATGCGGATAAGATGCCTGCCATCTCGACTGCTAGTGATACGAGGCCGTTGGGATCCAGCACGGCGTTCCGTATTACCCTCCTGAACCCACCGATTCCATATTCTGGTAACAGTCATTGGATCTCGACCAACGCGAGCAGCAATGTCGCGATACGATAAACCGCAATCGCTTTATCAAAGTCGGAAACGTGATGGTACGCATTTCTCCTCCTTACACGAGGCATCACAATAACGTTTCACCAGGCAACGCCGGTCAACTGCTGTTTGTGTATGAGATATCGGTTGGAAACTTTCCTCATGTCAGCACGTTGCAGGTGCCGCCACCGGCGACAGCCTTTTGTGAATGCTCTGAAAAGTTAATCATTTGCATATCACAGTATCTTCTTCCTGTCGGTTAAATTTCGCGTCTGTAGCACGTCATCTTCGTGGTGTAGCAATTTTAATGGGCGGTAGTGTATTATGGTTTTGTTTTTGGCTCTGAAACAGCAGCAGTCCTACCTGGACACAGTTCACTCGCTCGCTTGATTATACTTGCGTAGATTCGTGTTTTTCTCCTTCCCTCACTCCCCTTACTCCGTGCTTTTACTTCACGGTCCCCACCTCTTCTCCTCCCTCCCCGCTCCATGAGATAACCAATAAAGTATTACGATATTAGTACAAAAGTATATGCTTTAAGTATCACAAAAGGATAACATTCATATAACGACATGGTTGTATGGGTTATTTTTGTGGTCTTTCGTGGGTTTCTGCTAATAATAGGTCCTGTCGATGCAGCTTGTGACGACTGCACGTTCCATACGATATGTGGTTTTCACGGACATGGTACGTTGGAGAACTGCAACTCTGTGTGGAGAAAGTGAAATGAGGCGCCGTCGAGAGCCACAGGGTGCAATGGGAAATTTTGGAATAGACTGGAAACGCGGCCAAAGATCATCGACTGACATTTGCAAAATAGTCGACAGTGGCACTAAGCCACCATTCTCTCTGGACGATAGAAATCTACCGAGCGAGGTGGCGCAGTGGTTAGACATGATTTCCCTAAATCACTCCAGGCAAATGCCGGGATGGATCCCCTGAAAGGGCACGGCCGACTTCCTTCTCCATCCTTCCCTAATCCGATGAGACCGATGACCTCGCAGTTTGGTCTCCTTCCCCAAGCAACCAACCGACAGAAATCTTTTTAATAGAAATAATTTTGAAGTTTTTGTAAATAATGCTATTAATACGATCAAAACTTATTTGATTAGAAGATTCATGGACAAATCGATGTTCTGTAGTGGTATGCTCCGCGTATAAACTGTCGATGGAAACACAGCAACTTATGCGTGTTATTTTAGCTTCATGTTCTGTTACAACCGTTTTTAATTCTTTATGCTTAATTATTTGTCTTCTCACATATCATAGGCGATTTTTATTGATTTTTAGATAACTTTTACTTAGTCATTCTTTTTGAATAAAAATATAAAAAAATTCTTCTGCACTCTTGCCACAATTTACATCTATTTAAATCGTTGCATCGACCTTTAGTATACGACACAATGTCTTGGTTAAGCGAGATTGACGACTGCGGGTCGGGGGTTACAAGCTGTGTAAGGCTGCATTTTATACAATACTTAGGTTGTAGTGAATCAGCGCTAATTTTACATTCGCATACTGTGCTTTCGATTTATGAAATGGTTTAATAATGATTATTTAATGATAATGATGGGTACGAAACGCTACCAAAACACTGTAAAAGTAAACTATGATTAAAAATTGCATTATGATTTCAATGTTGTATACGGTACCTAAGGATTAAAAAATCGTGGTTATTAGGTATGCACTGTTCCTATGTTTTATTTTCATAAAACGAGTGGCAATCTGCCAAAGAAATGGGGAAGCCATAAGGCGTTACGGCGGAGCGCTTCTTCACTTGTCGTTCAGACTTGTGAACGCCTTTCCTTTGTTACACAAAGAAAAACTTCTGAAAACATGTTGAATGAACAGAGTTTAGCAGCCTCAGCTTTTTCAGTAAATTTAAAAGAAACAAACCAATTACTAATAGTGCAACCATTTGATAACATAATCCACATTTGACAAAAATTCGTTTTCTAAATTATATTCAATATAACTAATAATATATTTTGAAATAATAACACCTGTGTATTTGTAGAAACGCAACACCTTAACATACGAAATTCTTTGATTTGTGTTTACAAAATGTGCTATAAAAAGAAAAATCTATGTATACTTCGATAAACATGTTTACTCATAGTGTGCTTCAAATACCATGTATACACACTGGAAACAATACGTTATTTGTCGATTTGTATTAGTTTTGTAAACTTGTATTCACAATGTGCCCGCTTTGTAATGCGCCACTGTAATTTTACCAGGGCCGCAATTAACCTAAATCTGGAAAAGTAATTGATGCAGACTATCAAAACAGCTGAGGATGATTCCCTGAGGTTCGAAATGCATCGTGCATTGAAATAAAATCACGATTGTGCCTGAAGACGGTTGTCGGTTATTTTACGAAAATAATATATTCACAGAAGAAACAGTGCTATAAATGGATAAAATTAAGTTAATTTCATTTGTTTAAGTTCATTTACTAGAAGTTTCAAGATTAAAGTAACTTCAGTCTAATGGCAATTACTTACTTAATTTTGTCTTCACAAAGTTTGTAAAATAAAGTCTGAAATGGAAGTCATTTAAGAACTTCTTAGTTTCATACTGGTACAAAAAGCTACAGTTACAGTTATGGAGATATGAATTCATTTCCTGTTTTAAGTTCAATGAACAGACTTACTTTCAGACATCCTCCCTTCAGAATTTAGCTACCGTTATTGGCATGTAGAATTATTGGTTTCCAGCAAGAAGGGTCTCAAGATGAGTTAGTATTGGTTCCTGACCGAATAGTTAATGCTGTCACTGTACTTTAGTAGGAAACCTGACTTAGTTAAGGATTATTACGGGTAATAGAGAAGTGAAGTGTATACATTGTTTTTTGGATACAAAGACGCCCTAGGTTATTCACTAAACGGTCCGGTAGATGTACGACATCAAATGGTTGGTTCAAATGGCTCTGAGCACTATTGGACTTAAAATCTGCGGTCATCAGTCCCCTAGAACTTAGAACTACTTAAACCTAACTAATTTAAGGACGTCACACACATCTATGCCCGAGGCAGGATTCGAATCTGCAACCGTAGCGGTCACGCGATTCCAGACTGAAGCGCCTAGAACCGCACGGCCGCACCGGCCGGCCAGAAGTACGACATTATGATTAATATTCAGACAGGTTCAAACGCAGTTAACATTAGTAAGCGAGTTCAGTTTACTCCAAAATAGTATTCAAAATATTAATATTATTGGTTTTAGTAGCGAGTGTAAAGTTATACGTTACAATAGACAGCCAAATATTTAGCAACGCCAAGCAGTTCAACAGTTACGACTAGACACACATAATAAATGACAATAAGAGAACGTAATAATTACTAGCATAAAGAGGCTGTAGGGTCATTATAAGCTATCACCAAAAACTTTTGTAATTGTTTCTTACAGAATATTTTAGCTATGTACTGTGATTTATTGAGCTATGTACTGCGATCGTAGAATAGTCTGATGATGGTACACAGTACTGCAACTGACAGTCATTGAACAAAATAAAAGTGCTAATAGAGAACAAAGAAAATATTTTTTTCCACGTTCTGTTGATCGCTGTTCCGAGCGACAGTACGTCGAGAATATGTTAATCTTTCATTCCCTGCTCCCACTGAATCTATATCCATACATGTTCGCAGGTGTACAGGGTGCGCAAAACTGTTTTAGTCCGGCAGTACAAGTATTTGTTAACGCCAAACAAGTTTTTGAAGTTATTATTACAACGGGTTTTACGCTGCAACCCTTTCTCCTCTCATGTTGTACGTCTGATTATTAATATCGATTACTACAGTATTCTGTTTTACGTATTGAAAATTTTATTTTGTTATATCTCTTTCTCTCTGAACTTAATATAAATACAGATAACTGTGACCAGTTGTTTACAATATATTTATTTATATTCTCTCTGTTCTTCTCTGAACTGAACATAAATACAGATAACTGTGACGAGTTATTAACGACATACGTCTTTATTTCCATGAACTAAATTTTTAGTCTTTTCAGGTTCCCTTTCAGACTAGACGTGCAGCAGTTTAGTTATTCAGGTTTACTGCATAATGTTGGATATTTCAAGTTTTTTTTTTTTTGACAAGAAAATACGAAACACTTTAATGTGTCCCTTGTATGTTAGCTACACTAAAAATTTGTCGAGACCTTAATGTCTTCATCACTGTGACAGTATGCGTGATATTAGTGTTAGTGTCCGCCTGACAGCTGCCATTTGTATTGGTTGTCGACCACAGAATTAATCACTATTCATTATAATCACAGAGAGTCACCATACATCCATCAGCACATGCAGTGGCATAGCATTCTTCGCTTGCAAACAGCTCTTTGGTTTTCGTGTACGTATAATAATCGATGTGTGGCCCAATATATTGAGCCGGCCGCAGTGGTCTCGCGGTTCTAGGCGCGCAGTCCGGAACCGTGCGACTGCTACGGTCGCAGGTTCGAATCCTGCCTCGGGCATGGATGTTTGTGATGTCCCTAGGTTAGTTAGGTTTAAGTAGTTCTAAGTTCTAGGGGACTAATGACCACAGCAGTTGAGTCCCATAGTGCTCAGAGCCATTTGAACCCAATATATTGAACTGGATTGGTGTTACATGAATGTTGAAAAATATCCAGGGAGATTAACTTACAATTTACATCTCCAAGACTTCTGAACTGCTATGCTGTTTTCACCGACACTAAGTTTAACCAAGGGCCTAAAATTGCAACACATTCGCTAGAACTGCTCGCCTTAAAAATTAATTATTTTTTAAGTAGAACTATGCTCACTGACACTGAAAAATAGATATAGAGTAAATTAGAACTTCAAAAATATTTCTTCAAGTTTCTCGTACAAGTAGTCTATGAGCAAATCAAAGTTTGGAAACTGTAAATACCGGCATCAGCGTGGACTACGTATGAGCCCTAACTTAAGGAAAAAAGTGAATAAAAATGCTTTATATTCTGAAGAACAACGAGAATTTGGCTTCAAAGGCCGACCCTGAGATTCAATACGAGCTGCCAGTCTGCCATGTAAACACATACGTGATAGCATTCCATCAGAAATTTCAGTGCACGACGCGGTAATACTCAGTCGTGAGTGAAGGTCTCTCTGAGATCACGAGAAAGGCATCGTTATTCACTACTAGTACTGGCTGTTTATGGAAACTCCATTCTTCCCTTAGTATTAGCAGTTACTACGTTCTATCAGAGAAGAGTGACGCATTAGTTTGCTAGGAAAGATGGTCACGTCGGTTGTTTTTCTGAATCGACAGAGGTTTCTGAATGGATGTTTTATATAAATTCGTCAGTCGTGAAATATTCACACACTGCGCCCGCACGTACCAAATGGCAAACTGAACACCAACGAGGTCAGCTCATTCGGGCATGGCTGACTGGGAGCAGACAATAGCACTGCGGGAAGCGGGCACGTGGCCGCAGGAACACAGCAGGCAGCGCAGGGGACAGTGGAAACACGAATAAACTACTGCCTTGGCAAATATAAATGGCCCGCTGTCACCCAGAAAATACAGGGCAAGCACAAAAGACTTTACATTTTCAAAAATTACTACGAAGGAAACGGTACAGCTTAGTCACTTTAAACCTAATCTTGTTAATTGAGTATCTCTGGAAGTTGTTGTACTCATTTTACTGGGACTCGTTACGTGCGCTTCGAGTAAGAAGGCAGATGTCGAGACAATATTCATACTCTTCCCAAACCTTTTGCAACATGTCAGTGTTCTTGGACGCTGCTGGAGCTATGATCTTTCACATAACCTTGTAAGGTGGCAGATTAAATGGTCAATTTCGCACCTTACATGAGAGTTTTTATATGTTGTAACGGGAAGGTGAATAGGACACCTAATTTGCTTCAGCGAAAATGAGCAGATTTGCCCATAAGTATATAATGCAATCGATGGTATTAACACACTGATCCTATATACTGCATGTCAATGAGCAAGAGGTGAAACAAGCAGCTAGAGGAAACGTTTTGTTTGGAAGAAGGTGTGAGCAAGCACAAAGGGCGCACCATGGGCAGTGCAATGGAAAGCTCTTAGGACGCGTCCTGCGGCGAGAGTCAACGAATGGGCGCCAGATGACTCACGCAAGAGAGCAAGTAGTGGGCCAGCAAAATGAGATGAAAAGAAGCTTTAGAAAACTGTGTTTCGGAATTTCCAAATGGATACGAACAAACCAGTGATGCAGTTGATCATGTGAACAGCATATGGTATGCTCATGCTGTATGCATGTAACTTTTGGACGTCTGGAATGGGCACAAAATGTCCGATTGGTGGAAACGAACTAAGAAAGTGTAAAGTGGCAAGACTTGGATGCAGCTCAATGGTAGGGCCTTTGCGATTGGCAGAGAGAGTTTCCACAAAATAAAAGGAACGCTCCTATTGGTCAGAAAAAGCCGTGATGTGGAGCATGAAAGGACCAAGGTGGGGGACAGTTTTGTTACTAGAGAGACAAGACCGAAAATTTCGAGGACATTCTCCTCTGAACTGGCGTCAAGTGCAGAATGGGGCGCATAATGCTCTGTACGATGCAGAGGAGAAATTTTTGTGAACACTGTATTCACTGCGGCTGACATTCAACTAGATATTAGCTGTAGCGTCGTTGAGCTCCAACTGTGGAGAAACGAACCAGCCACTAAGTTAATTGTTCTTGCGAGAACTGAGAGGCCATTGTAATATGCACACTGCTCCAGCCATGCATGTGCATCTCGCCATACTTCAAGACTAGTGACGAGTGCATGTTTTCTCACCTCACGAGAAATATAGGAGAGTTTCTGCTGATAACATAGGCAAAGGTTTTGATTAGCTTTTATAGGAATTTCAGGGGACAAGAGCAGCCATGCAGACGACAACTCATAGCAGCTAAGGTAAATAGCACGAGCAGAGGCGTAACGTCCTCGTTCACCAGCTTGCAACCACTGTGAACTCGAGCAGCCTTGGGTAATCTTTTGCTCAGCTTGCCACAAAAACTAAACAACCTCCGCAGACTTGATTGTCATCGTAAATAGTAGCGGACTTAGAACCGGAATCAGATAACTTGTCGTAATATTGGCCAACTTAATCATTTAGTAGGCAACGGCCTTGACGCAGTGGATACACCGGTTCCCGTGAGATCACCGAAGTTAAGCGCTGTCGGGCGTGGTCGGCACTTGGATGGGTGACCATCCAGGCCGCCATGCGTTGTTGCCATTTTTCGGAGTGCACACAGCATCGTGATGCCAATTGAGGAGCTACTCGACTGAATAGTAGCGGCTTCGGTAAAAAATACTATCATAACTGTAGTGTTGGCAGAAGAGCCAACACTGTGTTTCTAGAGGAGGCCGAAATGCACGCGTTTAATTACGCGCTGACTGGCGTGAGGTCTGGAACAGGACAATATCTTGAGAATTGTAAATAAAGTACGTAGATGATGTAATACTTAACTTTAATCCACAATTGTAGAACATCTCTCGTTACGATACATGCTTCATAATATTAATTATCAATTGAATACGGCGCCTTGCTAGGTCGTAGCAAATGTAGCTGAAGGCTATGCTAACTATCGTCTCGGCAAATGAGAGCGTAGTTGTCAGTGATCCTCTTCTGGCAAAGTCGGTTGTACAACTGGGGCGAGTGCCAGTACGTCTCTCTAGACCTGCCGTGTGGTGGCGCTCGGTCTGCTATCACCGACAGTGGCGACACGCGGGTCCGACGTATACTAATGGACCGCGGCCGATTTAAAGGCTACCACCTAGCAAGTGTGGTGTCTGGTGGTGACACCACAATAACGACTGGGAGAGCGGTGTGCTGACCCCATGCCCCTCCTATCCGCATCCTCCTCGGAGGAAGACACGGCGGTCAGGTGGTCCCGATGGGCCACTTGTGGCGTGTAGACGGAGTGCTCATGATGTAGCAGTAAGAATAATGTTGTAAAGAAACTTCTAATTAAAATTTGATACTGTTCTGTTTAGAGTTATTTCACTTGCTTACGACGAGATGCGTTAACTTGACAACTGTCCTAACATTGTCACGTAGCGACCTGTGTAAATTCGTGTATTTCTGTGGAAAAAATAGCAAATTTGTTAACAGCATAAACACCGTTATGCTCTGTCATAGAATAACGGTCCACTCCTTACCCAACTCATTTACTCTAAAGACGTTAACGCTCTGAGAGTGTTTATGCTGACCTCTGACGAAAGAAAAAAGGAGTGAAGTGTCAGAAGCTCACAAAAAAGATCACAAGACGTTCAGTCTGATGACTGCAGTGACCATCATCAGCAACTGCACGGTCGAGGCATCGTCCAGGCAGCTGTGAGTTTAGATATTACCATGTAGGCAGATGGATGTGAGGAGGTGCACCAACTTAAAAGTTCCATAATTAAACCAATCTCAGTATCAAAACTAATTTTCTCCATCCAAAAGACCGATGTCACGCCTGCATGGCGGACTGTCAGGTGGAGGGGGCTAAACAGTTTTCCTGTTCGCCATTATATCAATCAAAAAATCATGCGAGGTGGCAAGTAGGAGCCGCTACTTTAAAATTTGACCAAAGAGCGCGCCGGCGCGCTTGAAGAATTGGCGCCCAAGCAGGTCTGGTAACCTAAACTTCAAACGACCGCAGAAACCGTTACCGCCTCCTCCACACGTTAATGTTGGCTGCGGACACCACTTCGCCTGCCACGGAAGTGTACTGTAGGGTGGCGCCAGACGTAATAAAAGCATGGTGAGATGTACACCCGCCCTCAGTTGTATGCAGTCCCTTGGAGATATTAGACGTTTCGCTTCGTGATTAGCCACAACGTGGAAATTACCGCCATCTTAGAACTCTGCTGTCTCCCCATCTCTTTTGAATCATTATTGTGTACCGACCAGATAGGAGTCGAGTAACATGACAGACGGTTGGGAGCATGCAGCACTACTGTGTGTACTATCGTGCAGTCATATCAAACGCTTCGATCGCATTCAGTAATACAATGAGGTGACCAAAGTCATGGGATACCTCCTAATATGGGTTTGGACTTCCTTTTGCACGGCATAGTGCAGCAACTCAGTGTGGCATGGACTCAAATCGTTGGAACTCGCCACTAGAAATATTGAGCCATGCTGCCTCTATAGCCGTCCATAATAGCGAAAGCCAGACTTCAAGAAGAATATAATAATTCCAATCCCAAAGAAAACAGGTGTTGACAGATGTGAAAATTACCGAACCATCAGTTTAATAAGTCACCGCTGCAAAATACTAACGCGAATTCTGTACAGACGAATAGAAAAACTGGTAGAAGACGACCTCGGGGAAGATCAGTTTGGATTCCGTAGAAATATTGGAACACGTGAGGCAATACTGAGCCTACGACTTATCTTAGAAGCTAGATTAATGAAAGGCAAACCTACGTTTCTAGCATTTGTAGACTTAGAGAAAGCTTTTGAAAACGTTGACTAGCATACACTCTTTCAAATTCTGAAGGTGGCAGGGGTAAAATACAGGGAGCGAAAGGCTATTTACAATTTGTACAGAAACCAGGTAGTAGTTATAAGAGTCGGGGGACATCAAAGGGAAGCAATGGTTGGGAAGGGAGTGAGACAGGGTTGTATCCTCTCCCCGATGTTATTCAATCTCTATATTCAGCAAGCAGTAAAGGAAACAAAAGAAAAATTTCGAGTAGGTATTAAAATCTATGGAGAAGAAATAAAAACTTTGAGTTTCGCCGATGGCATTTGTAAAGCAAAGGACTTGGAAGAGCAGTTGAACGGAATGGATAGTATGTTGAAAGGAGGATATAAGATGAACATCAACAAAATCAAAACGAGGATAATGGAATGTAGTCGAATTAAGTCGGGTGATGCTGAGGGAATTAGATTAGGAAATGAGACACGTAAAGTAGTAAAGCAAAATAACTGATGAAGTCGAAGTAGAGAGGATATAAAATATAGACTGGCAATGGCAAGGATAGCGTTTCTGAAGAAGACAAATTTGTTAACATCGAGCATAGATTTAAGTGTCAGGTAGTCGTTTCTGAAAGTATTTGTAAGGAGTGTAGCCATGTATGGAAGACTAGAAGAAGGGGTCGGTTGGTAGGACATGTTGTGAGGCATCAAGGGATCACCAATTTAGTATTGGAGGGCAGCGTGGAAGGTAAAAATCGTAGAGGGAGACCAAGAGATGAATACACTAAGCAGATTCAGAAGGATGTAGGTTGCAGTAGTTACTGGGAGATGAAGAAGCTTGGACAGGATAGAGTAGCATGGAGAGCTGTATCAAATCAGTCTCAGGACTGAAGACCACAACGAACGAACGAATAGCGAAAGTGTAGCCAGTGCAGGATTTTGTGAATGAAGTGACCTCACTGTTACGTCCCATAAATGTTCGATGGGATTCAAGTCAGGCGACCGGGGCTGTCAGGTCATTTGCTATTAATTGTCCAGAATCTTCTTCCAACCAGTCGCAGACAATTACGGGCCCGCGACATGGTGCATTGTCATCCATAAAAATTTCATCGTTATTTGGGAACATGGATGCAAATGATCTCCAGCTAGCCGAACACAGCCATTCCAGTCAACGATCGGTTCAGCTGGACCAGAGGACCCAGTCAGTACCATATAAACACAGCCCACGTCATTATGGAGCCACCACCAACTTGCATAGTGCCTTGTTGGAAAATTGGGTCCATGGTTTCGTGGGTACTACATCGCACTCGAACCCTATCATCAGCTCTTACCAACTGAAATCGGGAATCATCTGACCACGTCACGGTTTTCCAGTAGGCTACGGTCCAACCGAAGTGGTCATGAACGCAGGAGAGTCGCTGCAGGCATGTCGTGCTTAGAGAGTCTATATAGAGGGAGAGAGTGGCCAAAGGTGATGGCTTCGCTGATTGGCTGTGAGACGAGAACGCCATATTTTTACCAAACTGACGCTGACTTGGTACTAGTATAAATAGATAATGCGTGTGATTCTGTAATATTGGTTCTCTTCAACGCTTCGAACGCCAATTCCATTGTACAATTATGTACAGGTTGTAATACGGTAGGTACTGAAGGACTTTTGCATGTTCTCTGTCGGTTCTATTTACCTAAATTAACTTACAGTCACTCTGTTGGTCGTATCTATGACGATACTTTTAGAACTTCAGAGCAAGTTTAGAGGCAAAATTTTTATTTTAAAGTGATTTACCGAGTGTCACTAATAATATGAATTACAAAATCATTAAGGACAGTCAAGAGGAATGCCTGATTGCTCCGCTGTTGCGTGCAAAACCCGAATGGATGTATGATGCTCGTTGTAATCCGAAGGTCGTGAGTTGGAATACTGCTCAATCCAACTTTTCTTTAAACGTTATTTTCTAGACTTTTAATGGATCTTCAGTGACACGATGTGTTTTAAGATGTACACGGAACGCTAAATCTACGTACTTCCGACAGGCGACTCGCACTTGACTCTGTAGTCTTGGCTATTCACATTCCTGTAAATTATAATTATCGTGCGGGTATTCAGTTGCATATTTTCAATTACTTTCTACTGTTTCAGTAGAGTACCTAAGTGTTGATATTTTCCGACTTTCTGTGGTACAGAGTTCCTAAAAGTGTGTACAAAATGACGTGTTTTGCCAGCATAAGAAAATGTTATAAGATCGACACACACTTAAAATGCATTATGTTGGAACGGAAAGAGACAAGAGTTTACCAATTTCAGCGATGAATATCCGCACGGAAAAATCTGAAATAGTCTCATGTACTCTGAGATACATTAAATGAAATTTCTTTTTCTTGTTAATTAGTTGTCAGTGTTTATATAGGATAATAAAATACAGGTGTTGAAATTCGGCAGACATACACACTGCTTCACAATACTTCCATTTGCTCACAAATTTATTAGGCCTATATAAACATAGACAAATGGCATTCGTTTTAATCATGTACCAAGTATTAAGCTAAAAGATCTGCTTTGGTATCATGCGTCAAACACATGCCTTAATTTGCTCGTGAAGTGGCTAGCTTTCTGCTTGCGTTGCTACCTAATTGCACGTCCCGCGCGCAATGTGGTAAAAAAAAAATGGCGGCCACGGACCGATTGGCCACTCTCTCCCTATATACGCTCTCTAGTCGTGCTGTTGGAAAAGGCACTCGAACCGTTTGTCTGCTGCCTTAGCCCGTTAACGCCAGATTTCGCCACACTGTCCTAACGGATAAGTTCGTCTATGCCCCAAACTGAATTCTACGGTTATTTCACGCAGCGTTAGTTGCCTGTTAGCATCGGCAATTATACCCAAACGCAGCTGTAAGTCGTTAAGTAAAGACCGTCTCCCATTGCGTTGTCCCTGATGAGAGGTAATGCGTGAAATTTGTTATTCTCGGCAGATCTTGACACTGTAGGTCGCGTACTATTGAATTCCCTAACGATTTTCAAAATGGAATGTCCCATGCGTCTAGCTCCAACTACTGTTCCGCGCTGGAAGTCTTTTAATTTACGTCGTGCGGCCACAATATTGTAGGAAACCTTTTCACATGTATCACGTGAATACAAATGACAGCTCTTTCAAAGCACTGTCCTTTAATACCTTGTGTACACGATACTACCGGCATCAGTATGTGTGCATACCGCTATACCATGACTTGGTCACCTCAGTGTACAATAAGCTGCTGAGTGTCACGCCGGTTTCTGCTAACGTATCACCATTCCTGCGGTATGCATTTCCCATTTTGGAGGTTCAGCTCTTGCCATTAACTCTTGATTTCTCTCTAGGCACTGATTTCCGAATTCATTCTCTTCATTGAACTTCTTCATGTGTTTGTCACCTGTAATATTAATACATGGCCTACAGCAAAAAGGCAGCTCGCCAAATCATTTGTACCTGTGAGTGGACTAATGTAACTGTGTGACACTGCTACCTCAATTTATGGTCATTTTGTTTTACAATATACCTTCATGTTGAACTTTACTGAAGGCTTTTCACTTGCTGTAGATTTCCCATGCCCTTTTTTTTATTAATTGTATTACAGACTTGGCAAGAGACCTCTGCAAGGAAGTGATGGAGACGGATGCCTTCGCGATGCAGGGACGGAAGATCAGCAGCTGAGTGAAACTGTGTTAGTTGATCCATCATCTCTTTTTTTGTCACTCGTCACTCACGTGTCGACAATTACGGTTTTTGGAACACTGCGTTACGGCCAACTGATAAAAACTCCAGTCGCTACAACAAGATGTTGTTGCAGTCTAAAATGGTTCAAATGGCTCTGAGCACTATGGAACTTAACTTCTGAGGTCATCAATCCCCTAGAACTTAGAACTACTTAAACCTAACTAACCTAAGGACATCACACACATCCATGCCCGAGGCAGGATTCGAACCTGCGACCGTAACGGTCACGAGGTTCCAGACTGAAGCGCCTAGAACCGCTCGGCCAGTTGCTGGAGTCTTCTTGTAATCGAAATAGACGACACAAAGAAAGTGTGCCAAGGTAGGAAATGTCTGAGAAGCATTCTTTTTCATGAAGAGTTAAGGACCGTAAATCTGCATTCTCGAGATTGAGGAGAACAAATTAACCTTTGACGGATCTCGTGCATGTTCGATGGTGAAATACTGCTTTCCTGTTCCGAAAAAAAATTATTGTAATGGAAATACCGTGTGGCTAGGGCGTCCCGTCTGGTAGACCATTCGCCTGTTACATGTCTTTCGAGTTGAAGCCACTTCGACGACTTGCGTGTCGATGGGGATGAAAGGATGATGATAAAGACAACACAACACCCAGTCCCTGAGCGAAGAAAATCTCCGAGCCAGCCGGGAATCCAACCTGAGCCCTTAGGCATGACATTCTATCGCGCTGACCACTCAGCTACCACGGGCGGACATCAAACATTTTGCCAAGTAGTTTTACCTTTAGATTGAAACGAAAGTTCTTCACTAAAAATTAACCTCTTTAACTTGTCGTTGTCATTATTCACCCCTGTAAACATCAAGGTGCAGAAGTCAGACAGAGCAGCATAATTTCCTGGAATGACTACGTGGGCCAATTGCAATCTGTACGGTTTCAGGCACAAGCGTTTACGTAGGATTTTGGAAAGCTTACGACTTTCTCGACGTGTTGATTTCTATAGGCTTCACTGGGATGCTGCTCGAATCCAAATCAACATTTTGCTGCGACCAGGTCTTTTGCCTCTGCCAATGCAACCCTCGTCTTCAAACTGTATATACCGGGCATAAATGTAGACTATATATGACGGTAGTATCTGTTCCCGAAAGAACAGTTACCGTCGATGACCATGCAATTTTGCTAGAAATGAAATGATAATTAAATTGACACCCTAGCTGCAAGCAGGCGTTGATACACTTCATTGGGGACATGTTGAAAATGTGTGCCCCGACCGGGACTCGAACCCGGGATCTCCTGCTTACATGGCAGACGCTCTATCCATCTGAACCACCGCGGGCACAGAGGATAGTGCGTCTGCAGGGACTTATCTCTTGCACGCCCCCCGTAAGATCCACATTCCCAACATGTCAACAACACTACATTCGTAGTGCGCCTAATAGATGTGACTTGGTAGATTAATCTGCCACGAGTAATGAGTATGATGGGCAAACATCTATTAGGCGCACTACGAATGTAGTGTTGTGGACATGTTGGGAATGTGGATCTCACGGGGGGCGTGCAAGGGATAACTCCCTGCAGACGCACTATTCTCTGTGCCCGCGGTGGCTCAGATGGATATAGCGTCTGCCATGTAAGCAGGAGATCACGGGTTCGAGTCCCGGTCGGGGCACACATTTTCAACATGTCCGCAATGAAGTGTATCAACGCCTGCTTGCAGCTAGGGTGTCAATTTAATTATCATTTCATAAATGTAGACCTTGCTGGTTGGCTCCTGGTGAAAGTGTGTGCGAAATGTTTGTTGGATAGCGGTTACCGACTCCCTTTTTACTAACTAAGGGTCACGACATGTCTATTGTTGTGGTGTAGTTGCCTTTTCTACAGCGTACAAAATGTTTGTGGTGGAGCAGTACTGAATCGTTGAATAAAACGTATCAAGAAAGAAAGATTTAGGATTAAAGAGACTGCAGCACCATATTCGGTGTAGAGAATGATGACGATGCAGAAAGTTTGAAAAGAGTTAATTTGACAGGGGTACAACCATCAAGAATGGACAGTTCAGAGGGTAAAGACCACTTAAAGTTCCATTTAAAAAGTCGTACTAACTGTATTTATTACGTTATACAAGTGAAATTGAAGTGAAATTTCCTTAAACCTCTGTCTACGATAGGAAAAATGAGACAGGCCATACAATCGAAAGTGGGAAAGTTATTGGTAATTTAGTGTGGAGATTGGGTGCTTTTTGCGCATTCAGACAGGTACTATGACATTATCGAAGCGATTGTTTTGTTTCGCGGTCTGTTACCTCCGTAACCGAGAGTATACACTGGTATGCAAAACTTAGCACGAAAGTAACTTTCGAATGATATGACACTGCCAAGTAACGTAGTTCAATTAAATTTACCCAAAACATAGAACTGACGGTAACTCTGAGAAATACGGATAGAGCCTAACAGAAATGACACTTCTGATCAAAGACAATAATTACACTGAGGTCACCGAGATTCATGATGGTCCCCCTACACATTACAAAAGCAGAAACGTGGTTCTTAATAGGACGTCTCATCAGGACGGACGGCAGTGCATAATCCAAAACGTGATGCCACACGGTTGGTGAGGAGTTCTGATGGAAAAGAGTTCCGTTCGCCCACTAGTGCGGTTGAAAACAGCTGGACTGTCGATGGTGCATTTGGGCATGCTAGACCAACGCACTACACGCGTACTCGATGGGATTTAAGCAGGAGAAACAGGTAGGCCAGTCCATTCGCCGAATATCCTCTCCTTCCAAGAGCTGCTCCACCTGCACTGTTTGATGTGGTCGGGCATTTTCATCAATAAAAATGAAGTCAGGGACGAATGTATTCCTGAAAATACGCACATGGGGAGGAGCACAATGTGCGTATTGGGGTGACTGGTGAGAGTAAGGTGTCCAAAATATCGGAAGACAATACTCCTATGCAGCACTATGCTTCGTCATACCATAAAACTTGGACCACCAAACTGATCATGTTCCTGGGTGCAGTATGTGTTTCCACCTCTCGTAAACTGAGGGTAAGTCAAGTATTACCCAATATTATCGTTTTGGTGGTCCAGGTGCTATAGTGTGAGGATGCACAGTGTTGCATGGGCACTGTACACTCACCAATCAGCGTTGTTGTGACACTGTACTTCTTCCCCATGTGTGTCATTTCAGGGGTGCATTCGCCCCTGACACCATTTTATGGGTGACAGCGCGCGACCGCACCGAATAGCGCAGGCGGAGGAGCTATTGGAATGACCGGATATTTTCGAATGGTCTCACCTACCCGTTCCCCCAGCTCAAAGCTCAACGAGCATGCATGTCCGTGTGAAATGCCCTGTCACAAGAATTCCGTATCAGTCTTGTGGTCAGCACGGGAGCACGGTGTCGAGCGTGCATAGCCGTTTATGGTCATCACACGCATGCTACAAAGAGCGCTGTTCCGCCTTTTTTAATGTACACAAGACCATCATGAATCGCGGTGAGATCAGTGTAATCATCTTTGAATAAAAGCGTCATTTCGTCTTATTGCCCATTTATCTCAGTTACCTTCTGTATTATACTGTAGCATTTCATTCTATGAATGGTCGTAGTTTCATCACTTGGCAGCGAAAGTTCCTTTCGTCCATATGTTTTGCACACCAATATACAGGCAACTCCGGAGTTGTCACACGGCTCACTCACGCAGAATCTTTTATTCACAGTGTTTTTCACCGTGGAACAATCCAGCGCCGAGCTCACCGATGGAGTGCGTTGTGATGTTGACGGAAACTGTGAACGCTAGCCTCGGATGAGTGTGGGCTAACAACTTTGAGTGACAGCGAGAAATTTTAAGACTGCATTTATACAGAACTGTTAAAACGTAAACTATCGAGTCAACTGGAAGTACTTAAGAGCCTCCCTCTTTTTGGTCTAGCGTATTTTGTACGTCGCCCGTGTTCCAAGTCCGCGTGGCGAATGCAGGTCAGGATGAAGCAAATAATTATTCTTAGCAACTGCTCAAATGACTTAAGTCGCAATGGTAAATATGTGCCACGCGGAGCCATTTCAAGCGATACAATTTTACATACGATTTTTACTAAGGAACATTATACCTCGGCCGTAAAGTCCAGTTTACGGTAACACTGACCCGACTTAAGTGGACAGAATCACACTACAAGAAACGTTAATAGACTTTACGACAGATACAGAGTAACAGAATTAACGACTGGTGGCCATGCAACTAATTGTACAACTGCTGAATGTCCTTTAGGACTTAACAGAAATTACTATTACATCCGACCGACCAAAGCATGTAATAAAGCCCGTTTCTGAGTTTAGCCCTCATAATTAAGGCATTAAATAATGGATAATCGTCCCGCAAGACACACACGCACGTGCAGAATTAAACACTGTTGTAATTAAATATAAAACACGTTCATAAAATAAGTCTGACAAGCACTGACAGTGTTAAACAGTATTCTAATTAAATACAGAACGCCAGTGAATTAAACAAACAGGGCAAGCGCTAGTAGTTAACCATTTTTGTAATAAAATGACAAAATCATCACTGAATTAAAAAAAAATGTTGGCAGACATTGAATAGATAATATGCCTTAAATACAGAACGCCAGCGAATTAAACAAACAGGGCAAGCGCTAGTAGTTAACAATTTTTGTAATAAAATGACAAAATCATCACTGAATTTAAAAAAAAATGTTGGCAGACATTGAATAGATAATATGCCAGGCAGGTAGCTTACAGTTGACCTTAACAGTAAGTACATTAAATACTATTTTAATAAAATACAAGTCACTTATTGAACTAGAGAAGGAATAAGTAATAAGCCAGGTAGGTACCTTACAGAAGGATTTAATAGAAAGCCCACCTTATGCTCACAAACAACGCAACCATATTGTTCAGTAACGTGGCGAGAGAAGAACAAAATCAAAATCTAATACACGTTCGCTACAAATCACGAGTACATGTCCATAAAATGGGCCAAACGAAGACTACTAATACCAAGGACCACCTTTGGTTCAAATGGCTCTGAGCACTATGGGACTTAACATCTGAGGTCATCAGTCCCCTAGAACTCAGAACTACTTAAACCTAACTAACCTAAGGACATCACACACGTCCATGCCAGAGGCAGGATTCGAACCTGCGACCGTAGCGGTCGCACGGTTCCAGACTAAAGCGCCTAGAACCGCTCGGCCACAGCGGCTAGCCGACCACCTTTGGCTCACAACAGCGGAGCAGGGCAAAGACACTAATATCACGTAGACCCGAAGGAACCAGGATTCGGAAGTTCATACACAGGTTGAGAACAAAATTGCTGTCCATTCCAAAAGACCTCACAATATAGTTCACTATAAGGGAACGCATATGGGTTCCTCGAGCAGGCTTGCTTCCATCACCGGTGGACTAGCCGAACGTTAAATTCCAACCAGCGTGATGGCGCCAATAACACCACACATGCCAGCCGCCAACTTGCAGCTATGTTCGGCCCAACTAAGCGCACACTCATACTCGGTAAACCCGGACTTCCAACTGCGCACTGCTAAGCCAGTGCTGCACAACTGACTGACTAGCAAGTCAACTGCAGATAAAACTAAGTACACAGTCAATGATGTTATTCACTACTACTACTACTACTACTACTACAGTGCGCTCATTCATCTTTGACCCACTACAGTAAAGATGAATTATTTACAACAGCAGAAAACATATGGGAACCTAACAAGCTATGGAAGTGTACCATGAACCGTACAGTCTTTTCTAGACTAATAAGAAGACTCTGGAGTGTTTAATGAAAATTTTGACTCACAGCAGAGACGAGAGTAGTATTGCCTTCAAATGTGAGCAAAATTCGTGGAACACGTTCTTTGACGGATGTGACGGTACGTTATATTGTAATTTCTAAAATGCTGAAAAAGCTATGTATTACTTGTTAAGGTAGCCTTGCGTGAATTTTGAGCCCAAATACTTGGGGACTTAATCGAAAAGTTTAAACTGCAAATGAATTTATACTAGACTTCCGAAGCTAATAAGATTCCAGAAGTATACTGTGGGATGGTGACCAGTTTCAGGCGTTTCACCTCACATTTTATTCTGTCTGCGTACTGAATCTTTCCTTGCTTCATTTACTTTCCAATTCGGGACTTACTTGTCAACTTTCATCTGTATTGCACGCTGATTACATGAGTGATTTGGGTGCAGTTTGTAGCAATGTAGGTAACTCATCTACCTGTACCTAATCTATAATTTCATGCTTCTAGTAGCTATTCCGTTTAATATATCTGCTCTGGAACATGGAAATTCCTCTTCATTGGGGCAGAAACAGGTGGAACATGTCACCCGCTCTTGAGAAGATGCCTGTCGCTCAAAGAGCAGGTGTCACGTTTGCCGACCACACGGACAGCCGAGAAAGCCTTTCAGGGGCTGCTCTGCAGGTACTTCGAACAATGGGCAGTGGAACGGTCGACTGTCGTTCTCAGTAGCAGAATGGGAAAGCCTTAGAGGAAGAAGTGAGAACTTCACTTGCTAGAATATTTTCAGTGGAGTCCTCAGCTCCACACTTGCTGTTATCCTGGTGTGTTTTCGTCCGCTTCTGAACTGACCTTTCCGTGGGAACTCTCTGCGAAACTCTACAAAATTTCCATAATTTCCGACAAACACGTCTACCCGTGGGAACGGGGCGACACTCGCTTCTCGCTTTCATAAAAGCAGGATCTGATTGGCGAATACATCTTTTACGTGATGGTGGTAGCTAGTGAACACACATCCAGATTGATGATTGGAGGAGCATTTAGGCCCTTCCTGAGATTGGTTAGAAACATTGTGCCGGGTGCCTTTCTGAGGTCTGAAGGAAGGGTATAAAATTTAGAAAGGCTATTCGATGCCAGTTCGGAGTCTCATTCGAATGCTCGTACCGTTTCAGATACCGCCCTTGTATTCACTTCTCTTGACGTAGGGATTTCTGCCAACTTTTCGGACCTCTACTTCGCATTCACTGGCAGCCGCGGATGGTAGCAATGCGTATTCCCGCCTTCGGAAATTCGCTATATAGTAAAGGCAGAGATTTTCATACCCGTTACCCACTTTCTGTTTCTATATTTTGACTTACGCGCTTCAAGCACTAGTATGCATGTTTTCTGCAATCTAACTCTAGTTGCAAAGGGGATATTTTTCCGTAACCATTCCTTTAGTTTCGGTCTCAGGTAGTACATTGGAGTTCACCTGTCTGTTGATGATTCTTTCTGTCTCTTCCATTATTCCTTGATCTGTCGCGTACTCTCTTCCATTTCACACACTTATTTCAATAATTATAAAGTTCTACTTTCAGGATTAAAAAGGTAATTCGTCTCCTTTGTATATCTGGGCATCATTTAAATAGCATCATGCTGGTGGTGACCCTAATAACTATTCATTTTTCTGACCGTTGTTCAATACATTCTCAAGTTGTTTTTAATCTTGACGTTAATGTGTTTTGAGTAAATTGGATATTGTTTCTATAACTCTTACGTTCGTCAGGTCAAACTGTACCATTCATTAACCGTTAAAGTATTTCGCTCAATTGTAATCTCCAGGCCCTCCAACCGTAAGCAGTAGGCTAGGTCCCCGACGAGCCCAGCATATTATCTAACTACGTTTCCAATGTGGGCGCGGCAGTTGATTTCATGGGGGTAAGCTATCATTTTACTTGATCGGAAGTGACAGAATTAGCATCAGATTATTCTGCATACCCATCGAGCACCTGATGAGCATGTGATCGTGTTCACAGCACACCCGGCTTCTGGCATGTGTGTGTGTGTGTGTGTGTGTGCGATTTGAGAATCTCAGTTAAAGAGTGTTAATACGAGGGCTATTCAGGAAGTAGGGAACGCTTTGGCATTAAAAAAAAGTACAAGAAATACATTTTATTATATACTTCTAAAAGAGCAACTGGCATACTACTTTTCCACACAGTCACCAAAGACACTGAGGCACTTATCACAGCGGTGGACAAGCTTTGAAAGACCTTCGTGGTATAATTCTGCCGCTTGAGACTTCAGCCAGTGAGTCACGCCCGCCTGGAGTTCCGCGTCGTCATCAAAGCGCTGCGTTGCAAGCCAGTTCTCTATCTTGGGAAGTCGCTTGGTGCAAGATCGGGGCTGTAGGGCGGGTGAGGAAAAATTTCCCATTTGAATGAATTAGGAAGTTCTTTAGTGCGGTTTTCCGTGTGAGGTCGGGCACTGTCGTGCAAAAAATAAATTTTGGAGGTAAGCTTTACTCGGCGTTTGTTTTGAACTGCTCTTCTAAGGCAGTGCGAGGTTTGACAGTACCGGCCAGAATTTGTGGTTTCTTTACGTTCGAGAAAATCAATAAGAAGCACACCTTGTCTATCCCAAAACACTGTTGCTATCAAATTCCTTGCCGACAAGGTTTGAAAACATTTTCTTGGTTTTTGGGGGGAACTTGTATGTCCCCAATCCATGGACTGTAATTTCGTTTCGCAATTGACGTGTTTCACCCAAGTCTCGTCACCGGTTACTATTCGATCCTGTAATGAATCACCACGTTTGTGGTAGGCTTCCAGAAATATCAACGTTTCCCCCGTTCACTGTTCTCTATGGCATCTGTAAGCATTTTGGGTACCCATCGTGCGCAAAATATGTGGTAGCCAAGCTTCTGAGTGGCAACTCAAGTCCGTAAAACTTGTGGAAAAGAAAGCGAAAGCTCCGTTATTGTGAAGCGACGGTTTTCACTAATCGTTTCATCAACTTTAGCGACAATATCGTCAGTCACACTGCTCGGGCGTCCACTCTTTTCTTCGTCATGAACGTTGGTTCGGCCATTTTTAAACCGAACACACCATTTCCGGACGGAACATTCACTCATTACGTTGGTTCAGTACACTACGCACAGTTCACGATAAATTTCTACAGGTTTTAGGTCTTTTGCGTCAGACCGCACCTCACAACTGGCGGGATTTTCGATTGCAGCGCACATTTCAAATTCGAATATCGAAGAAACCAGACGCACAGAGACGTTCCCTCTAATACGGACTGATTCCGACTAAGCTGACGAGCACACACATACCAAAATATACGCGATCGCCGCGCACCTAGCTGCTTCAGACGGAAACGTTCCCTTCTTTCTGAATAGCCCTTCTACTTCTTCATAAACGTATTTTAAGTGCAAGGAGATACACATTAGCACTTAATACCTGGAGCACAACATAATGCTAAAAATATCTTTTTTTTGTTTGTTTCTATTTCAGCGTAACACTGAGGCAGGGCATTTGCTGAGCCGTTGTCAGCAGACATCTGTCTCCCATCGGGTGTCACGATGTCCTGAACAGTCGCTGTCTGCTGCGCTGCAGTGTCCCACTGTAATGGCGGTACTAATGGTGAAAATGAGTCTGTATGAGGCTCATACACCTATTCTAGTTTTCTTTTCTTCAGACTAGAAGCCGCAAATTCGTCACCCTCTCTCTAAGCACATATCCAACTTTAATCGTAAAACCAAATATTCAATTTTACGGTTATTCCAAGAGAGTACTCAATATCCAGGACGCTGAATATTAACACTTACACTGAAGCGCCAAAGAAACTCATATAGGCATGCGTATTTAAATACAGAGATACGTAAACAGGCAGAATATTGCGCTGCAGTCGGCAACGCGTATTTAAGACAAGTGTCTGGCGCTGTTGTTAGATTAGTTACTGCTGATACAATGGCGGATTATCAAGGGTTTAAGTGAGTTTGAACGCGGTGTTATATAGTCGGTGCACGAACGATGGGACACAGCATCTCCAAGTTAGCGGTGAAGTGGGGATTTTCCGGTACGACCATTTTACGATTGTACCGTGAATATCAGGAATCCGGTAAAACATCAAATCTTCGGCACTGCTGCGGCCAGAAAAAGATCCTGCAAGAACGGGATCAATGACGACTGAAACGACGGCTGAAGCGTCTTAACAAATCTCTTATTTGCAATGCGAATAGTGTCAGTTATAGGAGACATAAAAATGAAAAACCTGGCATACTATGCTTACTTTCATTCCATAATGTCGTATGGGATTGTTTTTTGGGGTAATTGATCAAGCCAAGCTAAAGTTTTCCGGGCACAAAAACGTGCAGTAAGAGTTATATGTGGTGTGAACTCAAGAACATTCTGCAGAAGCCTGTTTAGGGAACTAGGGATACTAATTACTGCTTCCCAATATATTTACTCCTGAATGAACTTTGTCGTTAAAAATATATCACTTTTTGAAACCAACAGCTCAATTCATGGATTCAATACTAGAAATTAGAATAACCTTCACAAGGATTTAAAGTCACTTACTCTTGTACAAAAGGGTGTGCATTATTCAGGAACACACATGTTCAATAACTTGCCAGCAGTCATAAAATGAAATTCGGTTTAAGAGAAGCCCGAAGAATTTATTGGTGGCCAACTCCTACTCCATTGATGAATTTCTCAGCAGAACCAACGGATTTGTGTGTATGTGTAATTGTGTTCATTGCGTTCATTGTAAATAAGTGTGTGTAAGTACAATCTAACTTATGTTCTATTTCAGTGCAGTGATGTGTTCATTGTAAATATACACTCCTGGAAATTGAAATAAGAACACCGTGAATTCATTGTCCCAGGAAGGGGAAACTTTATTGACACATTCCTGGGGTCAGATACATCACATGATCACACTGACAGAACCACAGGCACATAGACACAGGCAACAGAGCATGCACAATGTCGGCACTAGTACAGTGTATATCCAAATTTCGCAGCAATGCAGGCTGCTATTCTCCCATGGAGACGATCGTAGAGATGCTGGATGTGGTCCTGTGGAACGGCTTGCCATGCCATTTCCACCTGGCGCCTCGGTTGGACCAGCGTTCGTGCTGGACGTGCAGACCGCGTGAGACGACGCTTCATCCAGTCCCAAACATGCTCAATGAGGGACAGATCCGGAGATCTTGCTGGCCAGGGTAGTTGACTTACACCTTCTAGAGCACGTTGGGTGGCACGGGATACATGCGGACGTGCATTGTCCTGTTGCAACAGCAAGTTCCCTTGCCGGTCTAGGAATGGTAGAACGATGGGTTCGATGACGGTTTGGATGTACCGTGCACTATTCAGTGTCCCCTCGACGATCACCAGCGGTGTACGGCCAGTGTAGGAGATCGCTCCCCACACCATGATGCCGGGTGTTGGCCCTGTGTGCCTCGGTCGTATGCAGTCCTGATTGTGGCGCTCACCTGCACGGCGCCAAACACGCATACGACCATCATTGGCACCAAGGCAGAAGCGACTCTCATCGCTGAAGACGACACGTCTCCATTCGTCCCTCCATTCACGCCTGTCGCGACACCACTGGAGGCGGGCTGTACGATGTTGGGGCGTGAGCGGAAGACGGCCTAACGGTGTGCGGGACCGTAGCCCAGCTTCATGGAGACGGTTGCGAATGGTCCTCGCCGATACCCCAGGAGCAACAGTGTCCCTAATTTGCTGGGAAGTGGCGGTGCGGTCCCCTACGGCACTGCGTAGGATCCTACGGTCTTGGCGTGCATCCGTGCGTCGCTGCGGTCCGGTCCCAGGTCGACGGGCACGTGCACCTTCCGCCGACCACTGGCGACAACATCGATGTACTGTGGAGACCTCACGCCCCACGTGTTGAGCAATTCGGCGGTACGTCCACCCGGCCTCCCGCATGCCCACTATACGCCCTCGCTCAAAGTCCGTCAACTGCACATACGGTTCACGTCCACGCTGTCGCGCCATGCTACCAGTGTTAAAGACTGCGATGGAGCTCCGTATGCCACGGCAAGCTGGCTGACACTGACGGCGGCGGTGCACAAATGCTGCGCAGCTAGCGCCATTCGACGGCCAACACCGCGGTTCCTGGTGTGTCCGCTGTGCCGTGCGTGTGATCATAGCTTGTACAGCCCTCTCGCAGTGTCCGGAGCAAGTATGGCGGGTCTGACACACCGGTGTCAATGTGTTCTTTTTTCCATTTCAAGGAGTGTATATTATAGTAGCTCTATGACATTCTTATTACCTTATAAATAAAAAAAAAACTTTTTTTATTTTAAATTCTGTCCATTAGTGTTTGTAAAATGATTCTTTCATACAGTGTTCATTAAAAAAATGACGATCATTCCACTTGTTGGGACCTGTGGAATGGTACATTAGGTTATTTGTTTGAGTTGTAAATATTTGTCATATATTATTGTTTTCTGACATATTCTACATCCTGGAGGACCTCCTCACTACGGATCAATTGGAATGAAAGTAAATCAAATGTAATCGTTTATTGTGACAGAAGTGCAACCGTTCCGCATATTGATGCAAATTTCAATGCTGGGCCACCAACAAGTGTCAGCGTGCAAACCATTCAACAAAACATTATCGATATCAGCTTTGGGAGTCGAAGGTCCACTCGTGTACCCTTGATGACTGCACGACACGAAGCTTTACATTTCGCCTGGGCGTGTCAACATCGACATTGGACTGTTGATGACTGAAAGCATGTTGCCTGGACGGACGAGTCTCGTTTCAGATTGTATCGAGCGGATGGACGTGTACGGGTATGGAGACAACCTGATGAATCCATGGACCCTGCATGTCAGCAGAGGACTGTTTAAGCTGGTGGAGGGGTCTGTAATGGTGTAGGGCATGTGCAGTTGTAGTGATATGGGGCCCCTGATACGGCTGACAGGTGACACGTACGTAAGCAAGCTGTCTGATCACCTGCATCCGCTGATGTCGATTGTGCGTTCCGACAGACTTGGGAAATTCCAGCGGGACAATGCGACAACCCACACGTCCAGAATTGCTACAGAGTTTAATGACCTCCGTTGGCCACAAAACTACCCAAACGTGAACATTATTGAGCATATCTGGGATGCCTCGCAACGTGCTGTTCAGAAGAGATCTCCACACCCTCGTACTCTTACGGATTTGCGGACAGCCCTGCAGGATTCATGATATCAATTCCCTCCAGCAGTACTTCACTTTAGTCGAGTCCGTGTCACATCGTGTTGCGGCACTTCCGCGTGCTCGCGGGGGCCCTACACGGTGTTAGGCAGGTGTACCAGTTTCTTTGGCTCTTCGGTGCATATGTATTACAATTGCTACATTGCGTTCATTTTACCTGATAAATTAAGCGTTTAGAAACAAATGCGCTGCTATCTGTTGAGTATGAGTGTTACTCCGTCTGCGTTCAGCTGGTACATCTAGTTCCGATTTCTTTTATGATCAACGCCACCAGTGTCGTGGCGGAAGTTAGTTGATTCCTCTCGTCCACGTAAGGCACAGGAGAAAACAGAATTAGACAAAAGAGCCTCTATTCCATTCATACTCACTAATAGAAGAAAATCTGGAGCAAACACATTTAAATATCATCAATTTCCGTTAAAATTCCATACTTAGCGGTAGCTTATTCACACATGAGTGGACTTACCTTCATTTGGTACAATGAAAAATAGTTTTAGGCAAAAAGATTCTCCAAATTACCTGGGAGAGGTTTCCACTTACCGAACCTTTTTGTTAATTTCCGCGATTTCGATTTCCAGTAGTACATAACAATATCTTGCTCTTATACAGATGGATGTACTCAAGCTTATGCGTGTGAAGACACAAGTCACATAAGTGAATATAACCCGCTCACCTAATATATTACCAGTTGTAGCACATTGCCGTATATTTCTGTGTCTTCCAAGCCGTAACCACAACATGCAAAGTGGATGTAGCTGGTCGTAGTTTACTGGTCCGTGAGCAGACATTATATCATCTCTTGGATCTGTCAAGTGGATTCTCTATTCGACATTACCTTTCTCAACAACTTAAATTCCTGTTTCTGGGACTGATGATACATTTTTTCGGATTGTGTTCCGTATCCAGTGACCGAAAAAGTACCCCTTTCTGTTCGTTTTGTTCCAATTGTCTTCGTCTCCCCAGCATATGTAAGCGACGGTACTCTACAATCTTATAAAATATTTTATATAAAGTGTTCTTTCTCATCTTCATCCTTAGAGTTGTGAATGTTCTCCCGCTGACGCATTTCAGCGTATTTACTTTTCGACAAATGCATTTCGTTTGTGACTTACGCGATACCTCTTTCTCCATTTCAGTTGTAGAACGTGTGTGCACTACGTTACATTACTACAGACTGTGCCGAACCGTTGTTTTCGCTGATAGGTTTTCTCTCAGCCATGCGCGTATAATGTTACACGAGTAAAACGCCTTCTTGATATTACGTATTCGTCTCAGCGAAACCTCTCGCCAATGTTAGCTTTCTTTGACAGCTCGCGACATTAGTGCCATGTAAGCCGAGTATATATCTTCTGTTATTTTACGCTCTGGCAAGCTACGAACATGATTTATCCAGTCGAGAGAGCCATGACGTGAAATGTATGAGCTCGCACTTCCGAAGGAACCCACCCGAGGGCTTTCAGAGGAAAATTCATGGAAATTGAATGCGCGAACAGGTTTATAAATAGCCTTGCCCCAGAGCGGAGGTCAAACATTAAGTGCAACGGCTACTAACCGGCGCTTGGCTCAATCAGAAGTTAGTGAGATTTACTAGATATTATATCGGTGCATTGCTTGCAGCAGAGAGGCTATGGTCTTTACGGTGGCTTGCTTTAAACTAACTCGAACAGCAAGTTTATTTCAGGGTAATACAATCGCTGCTGAACCGGTTAAATATGAATACCAACTAGTTACGGATGTTATGGAGGGTAGTGGAAAAAACTGCTGTATGCGGACTTCTTTTACAAAGGGAAAACCGACATTTGCAGCATTTGTAGATCTAGAGAATGCTGAACTGAATGCACTTTTAGAATTTCCGAAGGTAACAGGGGTAAAATACAAAGGGCGTGAAGTTAATGGAACTTGTACAGAAACGACCAGTGGAAAAATGTGGCTATCGGAGCTCAAAAAAGGCGAATATGCTCCTGCTGAAGAAAAGACTGGCTGAAAAGTGAGGTACCAGCTGCCTCATTCTACGTTCCTCACCACCTTTAAAAATTTTCCCGAAGATTTTTGAATGTCAGCGTTGTCGCGCACTTTTGACGTGCACCCCACCTCTCACCCCTACAAGTTGCCCTAACCATAACTCGTTCGCACCAACTCGTCCATCGCTGTAAGTTGTTCATATCCATCTACTCCAAGATGCCCATTCTCATTAACTAATTCAGCTCAACCCACTGACATTATGTTTTCGTGTCTCTCTAACTGTTACTGTCTCACATCTCGCAGCCAGTGTCTCCAACGTTCTGCCCCACTACTACAGTCTCTTCTCACTGTCTCCCTCTTGCTATCTCTTATTTCTACTATCTCATTCATTCCTTCCTACTGCTGATGTTTCATGTTTTTCCTCGCTGTCTGTCTCTTCCTCGTTGTCATTGTCATAGATTCTGGCTCTCATTATCACTGGCTCTCACCAAATTCCACTTTATCCCTCTCTTCGTTTCTCTCACACTGGCACTGTCACCTTCACTCTTTTAATAACACTGTTTTGTCACTGACAACTTTGTCCCGCTGCTGCCGCGCCCCTCTCTTTCTTTCACACTGCCGTTGTCGTTCTATACCACAAGCACTAGCGTCCAGTATTTGTTACTTTTCCATCTGTTTCCCAGTGCCACTGACTCCTTCTATCTCAACATAAAAAAGCGCAAATGCGCTCGAATTTGTTCGCTGGTTCGCTTCGTTTCCCTGACACAACAAGGCATGTCACCCATATGAAAATAACTTTATAGTTCAGTAAAATTTTGAGATGTGAAATTTGAATTACGCAAAACTAATTTTACACCTCAGACTGGATTTTATGAGCACAAAAGTTTTGCATCTGTTTCACTACTAGAACGTGGGATTCCCAGAACCCTTCTGATGATAAAGGAGACACATTACAGCATACTTGTCCGTGCTATGTCACTTTATAAACTACGTTCTCGCCTCATACCCGTTTCTACGTGCGTATTTCAGGTGTGGAGATACGGTAACTTTGAACCTCTGTATCTCGGAAAGGGATAAAGATATCAAGGAAATCTTCAAGATTATTTGAGATTTGGTTGTTACGAATTCATCATAAAAATTTCAGCCATTTACCTGTACATAGCCGCCTTGGAATCCGAAGCTCCGTTTTGACTCAAAAAATGGTAAAAAAACCTGTTTTGGGATTTCCATGATCTAATGGTGCTTTCACAAGCCCCTAAAGGTCCACCCTCTATGGACCACATGAAATGCAGCAAATAAGTGTGTACTGTAGGACAAAGACACTAAGACGATCCTTGTGTTGTGTATGCAAATGGGCTGTAGCCCATGTGCTATCCAAAACACTCGACTCTGCCTTTCTGTCGTCAGTGATATCCGAGACATGAGCCTCGAAAAAATCCTATTTCTATGAGCGGCGTTTTCTAACATACTACATAGCACATACTATTGCATACACATCGATAGCGAATGTTGTTGTTTGCGTGCCGATCCCACTGTTACGAGAATCGGACAAGCAATTGGTGATAGTTATTGAGAAAGGCTTGAGGTAGGTTGTAGCCTGATAATTCATGTATAATGGTTATATAGCGGAATGATAATCTAGTTATCCGTTGAATACATTAACCAAATTAATGAAGTTATTATTTTATTTATCGTATGGCAATACAGACACATAAGAAACAGACAGACAAATCACTAATATAACAAACGTTAATGATTGTAAACCAACATTACTAATGCAACAAAGTTTACGGATTACAAACAAACATCAAGTCTATTAATATCGACTCTGGAGTTGCGAGCAGGAAGTCATCGGGGCTCCCATTATAGTTTCTTCTGGAACACTCTTCAACAATGTGGCTGATGGTCTGACTTTCTTCGCAGTCACACTGAGGGGATGGTATTTTACCCCATTTATACAGGGAGTAAGCACATCTGCCATGACGAGTTCTAATCCTATTTAGAGTGGACCACGTTTTGCGTGGTAAGTCAAAACCAGGTGGTTTTTGTGTGATGCAAGGCATGTTATGATTTTGCCATGCGTTCCATTTTTCAGACCATGCGCTTGTGATACTGAAACCTTCTTGTACACAGGTCCTTGCTGTTCTTGTTGGCGGGTTCCTAGATCGAAGCCTATTAGTGTTTGCAGCCTCAATGCCTTGGTAGATTGGCAGGCTTCGATTTCCCATGACGTTTTTGTATTCACGTACAAGGGCGTCAGTACGTCGCAGGTGTGGCGGCGGGATGTGGCTTAATATTGGGAGCCATTGCGTTGGAGTGTGTTTAATTACTCCAGAAATCATCCTTAGAGTGTTATGCAACTGGACAGCCACCTTTTTTACATGTGGGCTGTTTAGCCAAATCGGAGCACAGTATTCGGCAGCCGAGAATACAATTGCTAAAGCGGAGGTGCGGAGAGTGGAGACCGTTGCTGCCCAGGTAGTACCACAGAGCTTTTGAATAAAGTTGTTTCTTGTCTTTAATTTTTCGGCAGTCTTTGTTAGGCGCTCTTTAAAAGATAGTGTTCTGTCCAGCGTCATTCCGATGTACTTCGGAGTTTTATTATGCCTGAGAACGGTGTTTTCAAATCTAATGTTGAGTTCATTAATGAAGTAATTTACGTCATAAAACTATACATTATTTCGTTACATTAGAAAATATTCATTTAATGTTATCACTCGCAAGTCATACATATTTCCTGTTCTTATTACCGAGCAAGGTGGCGCAGTGGTTAGCACACTGGACTCACGTTCGGGAGGACCACGGTTCAAACCCGCGTCCTGCCATACTGATTTACGTTTTCCGTGATTTCCCTAAATCGATTCAGGCAAATGCTGGAACAGTTCCTTTCAAAGAGCACAGTAGGCTTTCTTCCCCATCCTCCCATAACCCTATGCCACCGATGACCTCGCTGTTTGGTCCCCTACCCCAAATCCACCAACCAACCTGTCCTTACTAAGTTGTACAGGAAGGTCAGAAACAGTGTGAAAACTTGTAGGGATGTTTCAGGGTAGGTTGCGCTGAGAAGTAATTGATAAGAAAAAATTCGATACGTTGGAACGTTTCCGAGTTACTGAACATTGAAGTTAGCCAATCAAGCTGTTGCGTGCGCTAATTCAACTGATCTGCCAGATAGAATTAGTGTCAGTTATTCTCATAGCGTAGATGCACAAGTTGTAAATGTACGGTAGGCTGTCGTGGACTCATTAGTGAGCCGTGAGTGGCTCATGTTCGTGCCATTTATTATTTTAAATCTTGTTTCTATCGTACTGCCGCCTCGTTATGTTAACTTTCAATTACTGGTATCGCTCAGTTGCTGCCTTGCCTGCCCGTGAGTGGCAGCAGCAGCGCTTATCGATATAGACCATGTCGGGGCGTGGCAGCAGTGAGGTCCGGACCGCCATTACTCGCCCAACGGTTGCCGACACACATGATTGGAGTGGCGACGACTTTTGTTGGTCGTAGGTCGGTCGTCTTGCCGGACGACGTGTATTTGGCCGGCGATGGCTTATGGGTTGGCTGTGTGTGCTGACTCGTGATTCGTCCCTGTTATTGTACAGCCACTGCCGCTGGTATTGCCTGGTTCTTCGTGCAAGTGTTCGTGAAACTGTTTGTAGTTTGTGTGATTTTGACTGACAAGCTATTTTAAATGTTGTCGGCGTACTGGCTCTGCGGCAGTCGGTCGGTTGGTGTGGATCAGCCAGGAAATCTCCGCGCAGCGCATCGGACCGGACCCGCTGGCGGTCTCTACGCAGTGTCGGAGTGTGTGGGAGCTGCTCCGATTGCTACGAGGTTCGTGGCTCACCGACCCAGGACATCAAGGTTGAGTGGTGATTTAATTACCGAAGCCAGTCTGTTCACATTGTGGTTTTCGTGGTTGGCTGTTGGGGGATATTCCTGTGAGCAACAGCCCGTGTTCGAGTTGGCGATAGTTTGGCCACCATCCGGTGGAGTTTAACTGTATTTTGGTTATCTGAAGTCCAAGTGCACCAGCGGAATTTTCTGCCTTGTGGCCGTTTGCGTCGCAGTTACCTGCCCTGGCCACTGACGTAAAATTCAAGCAGTGTCCTTTCCTCACCGTGTTGTTACTGTCCAACACGTGTGTGTAGTTTTGACAGTTTATGCATACTTGGTTGTGGGCGGCTACGCGTTTTACGTTTTTGATTCGGAGCTCCTTGTGTACTGGTCAGGTGGAAAGCAAGTCGTCTTGTCAGTGGATCCGTTGACTGTCTCTTGGTTGGGTTGCCGGGGGATATAGTTGGGCCGACTACCTGTCTCCCCCAAGCAAACTTTAATATTTCAACTGCAGACCGATCCCCGGAAACTTCTGAGCGTTGCTGACTGTACTGCCTTTTCTTATTGGTGTATGTTTGTGTATTTTAAAGGCTTATAGCCGATGTTTTGATGGGTTTTAAATAATGGGCCTCCAGCCACTTTAATATTGAAGGTTCGTTAATTGTCAAGTCTTGCATTGTTTGTGCCTTCAGCCTCATTTAAAATATTTTTCTGGATAAAGCTTTGGGCCTTCTGCCTTTTTGAAAATTTATTGTAGATGTGTTTTTCAAGAATGGGCCTTCAGCTGCTTTAAAATTTTAATTCCTTACTTATTAAATCTTAGATTGTTTGGGCCTTCAGCCTGCGTAAAATATTGTTTAAAGATAAAGATTTGGGCCTTTTGCCTACTAAAAATTATTTTAGTTGTTTTAAGTAATCCACCTTCAGCCGTTTTTAAATTAAAGTGTTTGTCTTTTAAGTATCAGACTGTGTGGGGCCTTCAGCCTTCTGCCTTCTGTTTTTTTTTTAAGTAATTTTAGCTGCAGTCTTAAATCATGGTCCTTCATCCGTTTTTAAATTAAACTTGCTTGCTTTTCAAGTGTTACATTTGTTGGGCCTTCAGCCAAGTTATGGAACTTACCTATGTGAGGCCTTCTGCCTTTTAAATATTCTGTTTTGAGTCTGAATTTTAAGTTAATGGCTTTCAGCCGTTTTTAAATTTAAATTCAAAATGGCTCTGAGCACTATGGGACTTAACTTCTGAGGTCATCAGTCACCTAGAACTTATAACTACTTAAACCTAACTAACCTAAGTACATCACACTCATCCATGCCCGAGGCAGGATTCGAACCTGCGATCGTAGCGGTCCCGCGGTTCCAGACTGTAGCACCTAGAACCGCTCGGCCACTCCTGCAGGCTTAAATTTAAGTGGTTGCTCCCTTAAGGCATAAGACAGTGTGCCCTATTCAGACGATAAGTTCAAAAAATTTTTGCTTATTGTTTGGACAACTAAATAAAGTTATGTGTGTTGAGTGTACCTGACAGCCCCCTTTTGGCTCCTTCCCACAATTCCTACTACCTATTGTGTCTTGCGGATTTGAGCAGGGCGTTTCAATTAGTAAGCGTAGAATAAGGTAGTTTTCCTTGTAGCCTTGATCATCTAAGATCGTAACCGCATTTCGAGTATGTTAGGTGTGCCTGCATACTTACTGGGCGTTACCTTATTTCGATGGCTTTGCTTGTGTATGCGGTCGGTGTCTAGCTAGATTCCCCTAGAAACCAGAAGCGGTGAGCCCTCTAAAAACTGATATATAAAGGGGCCAAGTAACCTGATAAACATTTTTGTTCTACATGGTTATCCTCTTGTATTAAAAATAAACAGTATTTATAGCAAAACCGAAATTGTCAGTGTAATTCAATTTTTTTAAATTGTTTGTTTTGTAACGCGAAACAGAGGAATTTTGTAATAAACAAAAACTAGTACAGATTTACGACATGGGGCTACAAAAAGTTTCCTCAAAAAGGTAAAATTAAAAAGTTACTGAAACAGGGACGTATCAAACGTTACTTCAGTACTTCATCGAGCTTATGTAAAACATGTTTCGATTATTAATAAACGACTTCCACACAATAATAACTGATGAATGTTCTATTGGATACAAAGAAACAATTGTATAGATTTTTTTTATTTTTGTAGATTAAACTGTCTTGCATCACATTTGCTTTGGTCATATAAAGGCGCAGAAGTTACACTATCGATTAATTTTCATTACTTATAACCAATCTATATTTCGGAAGGATATTTTAACAGTGCACTAAGTGGAAGGGCTGGAGGTGAGGAGGTAGGTGTAATACAACAGTTCTAAGCATAATTTTACTGTAATAACCGTACAAACTTTTAAAAACACGAAATAATTGATTTTAAATGTCAAAAAACTGCACAATGAAACTAATTTAATGTATCATGACCAAGAAAAACTACGATCAGAAGTGAATATAACATATGCTCATCCTATCAAAATTACTGCTGTTCCTCGTTCGTCTATCCTTGCTCAATGCAAACTCTTACAAAAGAAAAGTATCAGAATTTGTGCCACAACTGATCCACACTTCACCCCTCCGCCGCCCCACAACGAACCCAGCGTTATTGTGCGGTTCGGCCCCTGGTGGACCCCCCAGGGAACGTCTCACACCAGACGAATGTAACCCCTATGTTTGTGTGGTAGAGTAATGGTGGTGTATGCGTATGTGAAGAACTTGTTTCCGCAGCAATCGCCGACATAGTGTAACTGAGGCGGAATAAGGGGAAACAGGCCGCATTCCCCGAGGCAGATGGAAAACCGCCTAAAAACCATCCACAGACTGGCCCGCTCACCGGACCTCGACAGAAATCCGCCGGGCGGATAAAATAAGTCCAAGACAAAGTAAGTCCAATCTTAGTGAACTGTCATTAAAAAAATAATATAATTTGTACCACCCCTACGGCCTCACACCACAACCACGCTCTTCTACCATAATGTAACAGTGCATTAAGAGGGAGGGCTGGGGATGAGGAGGTAGACATCATACAACACTTCTAAGCATAATTTTATTGTCATAACCATACAAACTTTTAAAAATACGAAATAATTGATTTAAAAAAATATGTAAAAACTTTAATCTAATTTAATGTGGTATCTTGACCACAAAAAACTTTACAACCAGAAGTGAATATAACAGATGCGCTCATCCTGTCATAATTACTGCAGTTCCTCATTCGTGTATCCTTGCTCAATGCAAACTGTTTCAAAAGAAAACAACAATCAGAATTTGTGCCACAGCTGAGCCGCATAGAACACGCCCGGTATTCAGATCCCTGGGCGACGACCGTTCCAATCACCACACCTCAGTGTAACTCAGAAAGGTAAATGATCGGTACTATCCACGGTTTGAATGATACTGACTAAAGGCATCTTCTGTCCGGAACACAGTGTCTAGCAGGTTGACACAGTCCAGGGCTCGCTCTTCCGTCTCCCTGTCTGGTTACAACCGTTCTTCCCTTAGCTGGGCTGCGGGCGCCCCTCGTGGCAGTCGGCAGACGGCGACACCTGAGCGCCGCTGGTCACGCCACACCGCAGTACTGGTGCTAGGCATTCAAAGGCGCCGGGCATGTGGCCATGATATCATCAACACAGATTTAAAATACGAGGGCAGTTCAATAAGTAATGCAACACATTTTTTTTCTCGGCCAATTTTGGTTGAAAAAACCGGAAATTTCTTGTGGAATATTTTCAAACATTCCCGCTTCGCCTTGTATAGTTTCATTGACTTCCGACAGGTGGCAGCGCTGTACGGAGCTGTTAAAATGGCGTCTGTAACGGATGTGCGTTGCAAACAACGGGCAGTGATCGAGTTTCTTTTGGCGGAAAACCAGGGCATCTCAGATATTCATAGGCGCATGCAGAATGTCTACGGTGATCTGGCAGTGGACAAAAGCACGGTGAGTCGTTGGGCAAAGCGTGTGTCATCATCGCCGCAAGGTCAAGCAAGACTGTCTGATCTCCCGCGTGCGGGCCGGCCGTGCACAGCTGTGACTCCTGCAATGGCGGAGCGTGCGAACACACTCGTTCGAGATGATCGACTTGACATCTCTGTTGGTAGTGCTGTCACAATTGTTCACCAGTTGGGATATTCAAAGGTTTGTTCACGCTGGGTCCCTCGTTGTCTAACCGAACACCATAAAGAGCAAAGGAGAACCATCTGTGCGGAATTGCTTGCTCGTCATGTGGCTAAGGGTGACAATTTCTTGTCAAAGATTGTTACAGGCGATGAAACATGGGTTCATCACTTAGAACCTGAAACAAAACGGCAATCAATGGAGTGGCGCCACACCCACTCCCCTACCAAGAAAAAGTTTAAAGCCATACCCACAGCCGGTAAAGCCATGGTTACAGTATTCTGGGACGCTGAAGGGGTTATTCTGTTCGATGTCCTTCCCCATGGACAAACGATCAACTCTGAAGTGTATTGTGCTACTCTTCAGAAATTGAAGAAACGACTTCAGCGTGTTCGTACGCACAAAAATCTGAACGAACTTCTCCTTCTTCATGACAACGCAAGACCTCACACAAGTCTTCGCAACCGAGAGGAGCTCACAAAACTTCAGTGGACTGTTCTTCCTCATGCACCCTACAGCCCCGATCTCGCACTGTCGGATTTCCATATGTTTGGCCCAATGAAGGACGCAATCCGTGGGAGGCACTACGCGGATGATGAAGAAGTTATTGATGCAGTACGACTTTGGCTCCGACATCGACCAGTGGAATAGTACTGTGCAGGCATATAGGCCCTCATTTCAAGGTGGCGTAAGGCCGTAGCATTGAATGGAGATTACATTGAAAAATAGTATTGTGTAGCTAAAAGATTGGGGAATAACTTGGTGTATTTCAATGCTGAATAAAACAACCCCTGTTTCAGAAAAAAATGTGTTGCATTACTTATTGAACTGCCCTCGTACCAACAGGCTAAAGCCGAGCGACCCCTTCAGTGTCTCTGCACTTTTTCCTGCCTTGTCTTCCCTCTTGATCTCCCACTCTGCCCGTCTCTTGCCTCTTGGGGCGCCCCCTGCCCTCCTTTCTCTTCCTCCGACCTCCCCATCCCCCCTCCCTTCCTTTTCCCTCCTCACCAACCTCCAGTCCCAGCTGGCCGGAGTGGCCGAGCGGTTCTAGGCGCTACAGCCTGGAACCGCACTACCACTGCGGTCGGAGGTTCGAATCCTGACTCGGGCATGGATGTGTGTGATGTCGTTAGGTTTAAGTAGTTCTAAGTTCCCCCCCATGAACCATGGACCTTGCCGTTGGTGGGGAGGCTTGCGTGCCTCAGCGATACAGATAGCCGTACCGTAGGTGCAACCACAACGGAGGGGTATCTGTTGAGAGGCCAGACAAACGTGTGGTTCCTGAAGAGGGGCAGCAGCCTTTTCAGTAGTTGCAGGGGCAACAGTCTGGATGATTGACTGATCTGGCCTTGTAACAATAACCAAAACGGCCTTGCTGTGTTGGTACTGCGAACGGCTGAAAGCAAGGGGAAACTACGGCCGTAATTTTTCCCGAGGGCATGCAGCTTTACTGTATGATTACATGATGATGGCGTCCTCTTGGGTAAAATATTCTGGAGGTAAAATGGTCCCCCATTCGGATCTCCGGGCGGAGACTACTCAAGAGGATGTCGTTATCAGGAGAAAGAAAACTGGCGTCCTACGGATCGGAGTGTGGAATGTCAGATCCCTTAATCGGGCAGGTAGGTTAGAAAATTTAAAAAGGGAAATGGATAGGTTGAAGTTAGATATAGTGGGAATTAGTGAAGTTCGGTGGCAGGAGGAACAAGACTTCTGGTCAGGTGACTACAGGGTTATAAACACAAAATCAAATAGGGGTAATGCAGGAGTAGGTTTAATAATGAATAGGAAAATAGGAATGCGGGTAAGCTACTACAAACAGCATAGTGAACGCATTATTGTGGCCAAGATAGATACGAAGCCCACACCTACTACAGTAGTACAAGTTTATATGCCAACTAGCTTTAGATGACGAAGAAATTGAAGAAATGTATGATGAAATAAAAGAAATTATCCAGATTGTGAAGGGAGACGAAAATTTAATAGTCATGGGTGACTGGAATTCGAGTGTAGGAAAAGGGAGAGAAGGAAACATAGTAGGTGAATATGGATTGGGGGACAGAAATGAAAGAGGAAGCCGCCTGGTAGAATTTTGCACAGAGCACAACATAATCATAACTAACACTTGGTTTAAGAATCATGAAAGAAGGTTGTATACCTGGAAGAACCCTTGAGATACTAAAAGGTATCAGATAGATTATATAATGGTAAGACAGAGATTTAGAAACCAGGTTTTAAATTGTAAGACATTTCCAGGGGCAGATGTGGATTCTGACCACAATCTATTGGTTATGAACTGCAGATTGAAACTGAAGAAACTGCAAAAAGGTGGGAATTTTAGGAGATGGGACCTGGATAAACTAAAAGAACCAGAGGTTGTACAGAGATTCAGGGAGAGCATAAGGGAGCAATTGACAGGAATGGGGGAAATAAATACAGTAGAAGAAGAATGGGTAGCTTTGAGGGATGAAGTAGTGAAGGCAGCAGAGGATCAAGTAGGTAAAAAGACTAGGGCTAGTAGAAATCCTTGGGTAACAGAAGAAATATTGAATTTAATTGATGAAAGGAGAAAATGTAAAAATGCAGTAAGTGAAACAGGCAAAAAGGAATACAAACGTCTCGAAAATGAGATCGACAGGAAGTGCAAAATGGCTAAGCAGGGATGGCTAGAGGACAAATGTAAGGATGTAGAGGCCTATCTCACTAGGGATAAGATAGATACCGCCTACAGGAAAATTAAAGAGACCTTTGGAGAAAAGAGAACCACTTGTATGAATACCAAGAGCTCAGATGGAAACCCAGTTCTAAGCAAAGAAGGGAAAGCAGAAAGGTGGAAGGAGTATATAGAGGGTCTATACAAGGGCGATGTACTAGAGGACAATATTATGGAAATGGAAGAGGATGTAGATGAAGATGAAATGGGAGATACGATACTGCGTGAAGAGTCTGGCAGAGCACTGAAAGACCTGGGTGGAAACAAGGCCCCCGGAGTAGACAATATTCCATTGGAACTACTGACGGCCGTGGGAGAGCCAGTCCTGACAAAACTCTACCATCTGGTGAGCAAGATGTATGAAACAGGCGAAATACCCTCAGACTTCAAGAAGAATATAATAGTTCCAATCCCAAAGAAAGCAGGTGTTGACAGATGTGAAAATTACCGAACTATCAGCTTAATAAGTCACAGCTGCAAAATACTGACACGAATTCTTTACAGACGAATGGAAAAACTAGTAGAAGCCAACCTCGGGGAAGATCAGTTTGGATTCCGTAGAAACACTGGAACACGTGAGGCAATACTGACCTTTCGACTTATCTTAGAAGAAAGATTAAGGAAAGGCAAACCTACGTTTCTAGCATTTGTAGACTTAGAGAAAGCTTTTGACAATGTTGACTGGAATAATCTCTTTCAAATTCTAAAGGTGGCAGGGGTAAAATACAGGGAGCGAAAGGCTATTTACAATTTGTACAGAAAGCAGATGGCAGTTATAAGAGTCGAGGGACATGAAAGGGAAGCAGTGGTTGGGAAGGGAGTAAGACAGGGTTGTAGCCTCTCCCCGATGTTGTTCAATCTGTATATTGAGCAAGCAGTAAAGGAAACAAAAGAAAAATTCGGAGTAGGTATTAAAATTCATGGAGAAGAAATAAAAACTTTGAGGTTCGCCGATGACATTGTAATTCTGTCAGAGACAGCAAAGGACTTGGAAGAGCAGTTGAATGGAATGGACAGTGTCTTGAAAGGAGGATATAAGATGAACATCAACAAAAGCAAAACAAGGATATTGGAATGTAGTCTAATTAAGTCGGGTGATGCTGAGGGAATTAGATTAGGAAATGAGACACTTAAGGTAGTAAAGGAGTTTTGCTATTTGGGGAGCAAAATAACTAATGATGGTCGAAGTAGAGAGGATATAAAATGTAGGCTGGCAATGGCAAGGAAAGCGTTTCTGAAGAAGAGAAATTTGTTAACATCCAGTATTGATTTAAGTGTCAGGAAGTCATTTCTGAAAGTATTCGTATGGAGTGTAGCCATGTATGGAAGTGAAACATGGACGATAGTTAGTTTGGACAAGAAGAGAATAGAAGCTTTCGAAATGTGGTGCTACAGAAGAATGCTGAAGATTAGATGGGTAGATCACACAACTAATGAGGATGTATTGAGTAGGATTGGGGAGAAGAGAAGTTTGTGGCACAACTTGACCAGAAGAAGGGATCGGTTGGTAGGACATGTTCTGAGGCATCAAGGGATCACCAATTTAGTATTGGAGGGCAGCGTGGAGGGTAAAAATCGTAGAGGGAGACCAAGAGATGAATACACTAAGCAGATTCAGAAGGATGTAGGTTGCAGTAGGTACTGGGAGATGAAAAAGCTTGCACAGGATAGAGTAGCATGGAGAGCTGCATCAAACCAGTCTCAGGACTGAAGACCACAACAACAACAACAAGTTCTAGGGCCATGTATGGAAGTGAAACATGGACGATAAATAGTTTAGACAAGAAGAGAATAGAAGCTTTCGAAATGTGGTGTTGCAGAAGAATGCTGAAGATTTGATGGGTAGATCACATAACTAATGAGGGGGTATTGAATAGAATTGGGCTGAAGATCGAAGGACTGTGCCACTGTGAGCCCTCCCCTGCCCATATGGGGCAGGGAAATGAAATCACCATAAAGGGGAAAAAACGCTGAGCAATGTGTGGGTCTAATTATGTGTAAAACAAACGAAAAAAACAAGAAGAACTCGTTGGCATCCAGTTTCTCTCTCACACATTCATGTATGTTTCTTTTCCTGCCAATGCTACCATTACTACCGAAAATATCATAGTTTACTGCGTCATTTATGTACTGTACCAAATCTACCGAACAGTAGTTTCGGTAGTGCGCAGCTATTCACACAAGACTACTCAGCCTTTGATTCGGGTTCGATCCTTTCTACCGTCCCACGTACAATTTCCGTATCGCTCCCTTGTTAGGGTTTAGGAAACCAAACGGAGAACGCGTTTGGCGACACTCTCTGGTGATCCGCCCGAATTTTCGCACGCAGCGGCCTGATAGCCTAACTTCAATGCGAATTAACTCGAAAACTGCTCACCGTATCGAATGTTCTTCTTAACAATAACTTCAAAAGAGAGAGATTCAGGTAAGCAATTCTCCACAAACATTTCCGGAACATTTTGAAGTATTGTGATGAATTGTCAGAAAACGATCACTAAACGACGTGAAGTCACTTTTCATAATATTAGTTATAGAGATATCGGCACCAAGTTAACTTTTTCAAATGAAGCTATAGTGATATTTGCTACTAGTATTATAATCCTAAAGGTGACATATTCGAAGGTGTTTCACTCATCAGAATCCAGTCAGTAGCATCGGAGTAATTGCAATATTTAGGACTTAGGATTAATCTGTTTTGAACATGAAACTTATTACTGTATTATGTGGAGGTTCGTACTTTCACACTGATAAGAAGGATAAGAAGGACCCAGCGTTGTTACCATTGCAATACCGGTAGAGAAGGGGCACAAAGGTTATGCAGCTTTCGATATATCTGTGTCATTCACGTGTTTAGACTGATCGGTAGCTCGATAAAGTAAATATCTTTCACTTACCAAGAGAAATTGATACTTCTTTACGGAGAATGCAAAAGGAAGGCTTACGCACCAAAGTATCCGAACAGACGGATCCAACTAAAATAACAAATCAGCAAATGTACGTGGACTTACATTGGAATACTACAAGGGAGGGTAAGGAGCAACATTGCAGCTTGCGGAATACATGCGGACGTGCATTGTCCTGTTGGAACAGCAAGTTCCCTTGCCGGTCTAGGAATGGTAGAACGATGGGTTCGATGACGGTTTGGATGTACCGTGCACTATTCAGTGTCCCCTCGACGATCACCAGTGGTGTACGGCCAGTGTAGGAGATCGCTCCCCACACCATGATGCCGGGTGTTGGCCCTGTGTGCCTCGGTCGTATGCAGTCCCGATTGTGGCGCTCACCTGCACGGCGCCAAACACGCATACGACCATCATTGGCACCAAGGCAGAAGCGACTCTCATCGCTGAAGACGACACGTCTCCATTCGTCCCTCCATTCACGCCTGTCGCCACACCACTGGAGGCGGGCTGCACGATGTTGGGGCGTGAGCGGAAGACGGCCTAACGGTGTGCGGGACCGTAGCCCAGCTTCATGGAGACGGTTGCGAATGGTCCTCGCCGATACCCCAGGAGCAACAGTGTCCCTAATTTGCTGGGAAGTGGCGGTGCGGTCCCCTACGGCACTGCGTAGGATCTTGGCGTGCATCCGTGCGTCGCTGCGGTCCGGTCCCAGGTCGACGGGCACGTGCTCCTTCCGCCGACCACTGGCGACAACATCGATGTACTGTGGAGACCTCACGCCCCACGTGTTGAGCAATTCGGCGGTACGTCCACCCGGCCTCCCGCATGCCCACTATACGCCCTCGCTCAAAGTCCGTCAACTGCACATACGGTTCACGTCCACGCTGTCGCGGCATGCTACCAGTGTTAAAGACTGCGATGGAGCTCCGTATGCCACGTCAAACTGGCTGACATTGACGGCGGTGGTGCACAAATGCTGCGCAGCTAGCGCCATTCGACGGCCAACACTGCGGTTCCTGGTGTGTCCGCTGTGCCGTGCGTGTGATCATTGCTTGTACAGCCCTCTCGCAGTGTCCGGAGCAAGTATGGTGGGTCTGACACACCGGTGTCAATGTGTTCTTTTTTCAATTTCCAGGAGTGTATATTGTGGCAGCTGTTGCTCGTAATTCACATTCTGGCTCCACAGAAATTGCGAGTGTCTCTGGAATAATCCAGACCAGCGTTCGCATTTTGGGTGCAAATATTTCCCATCCGACTTATGTGTCACTTCACCAGCACTTTAACCACAGGATTGCAGAAGATGTATGGAATTCTGCACTCGGTTCTCATGCAACTTATGAATAATTCTCCCTGCACAGTTCATCTGTATTGTTCGAGTTAAGTGGTTTTACGTAGGACTGCTTACAAATGTGATTGTAGGTCACTAAGTTACATTTCCCACTCAGGTCTAGGCACGATGTGACTACTTTGGGCTTTCAAACAGTATTTAACAAAGAATCGAATGGCATTGGCAACTGAGAGACACTGATTGTTAGGTTTACCCGTTTTCTTCCGCGGTGCACGATGATCTCTTTCTTTGTAGTGCACGAGAATTATCTGTCGAGTGTAGTTGATTGTAAACGAGGGTAATTCAGCTGCCCCTACCAAAAGGTTTTATGCAACCCACAATACGTTAAAAATCCACATGCGAGGTTCTCATACTCTCTCGCTCGCTACTCGCAAACTACTAGTCCTATGGAAAAAATGAGCAGGACCTTTTTGTAGGAAATTAAATGTAGTTACACTTTGTACTGAGATGCGTTTCGTATGGAGATTACAGTTTCCGAGTTATTCAAGAAAAACGCGTTTGAAAGTAACTTTTGTATGTTTTCTTGAAGAATTCTAAAACTACGGCCTCTAGGGAAAACATATCCCAGTACAAATTTAACTACATCAAATTTCCTACAAAAAGGTCCTGTTCATTTTTTCTGAAGGATTAATAGTTTGCAAGTAGCGAGCAATAGAATCTGAATTCTTTCGTCTAGCATTCGATGGTATTATGGGTTGCGCAAAACCCATAGGCAGCAGCAGATGAAACAATTTGTATGTAGTGCGTGTGTCATTCGTTTGTATAATAAGATACGGTGAAGGGTTAACCTGGTGTCAGTACATCGCCTACTATTCTCTAGTAGCATCGAAAGGACAACAGAGTCCAACATCCTGATTATTGTTAGCGATATGCGCTGGTAGTAGTTCATAAAAGTCATTAAGACATAAAGCTGCTGCTTCAGATAATGGCGCTACGTTACAAAGTAATGTTCCTGAAGAACAACCTGCCACGAAAGACCGTTCTTGTAAATCAACGTCTCACCTTTTATGGGATGCGAAGTGCTATTTCGTCCGCTCTTTTCCTTGGGTCCGAATATATTGGTGCTGTTGTTGCCGTCCTGGATGTTGTACTATCAGTCCAGTTTCGTGCTAGTATGCTCCTCTAACACACGGCTTCAACGCTGTTGGACTCCTTCTGAAAGCAGCATCGAGTGCTGCTGCTTCTGTACCTGCTGGGGAATAATTTTCTTATTCATCCTTTGGTGCTTGGCGACACATTCTAGTTATTATGAGAATCTTTGGCTTCGAGTGGTGCCGCCACCTGTGAGCAGTTGCTGGGAAGAGTGCACGGAGCGGCTGGGGTTGGCAATCTATTGTGAGTTTTCGACCTGGAAGATACCGCAGCACTTGCCAACCGCCGGCAGCGATAAGCTGGAAATGAAACTGTAAGTGTGCTGTGGTAGTGGTCTATCACTTGCCACGTTTATTGCAACAAGTTGTTGGCTCCATTTGTGCTGTTATTCGAATTAGCACCCAGTACTTTATGGATCGTAATTATCTGCGATAAAAAAAATGGCTCTGAGCACTATGGGACATAACATCTATGGTCATCAGTCCCCTAGAACTCATAACTACTTAAACCTAACTAACCTAAGGACAGCACACAACACCCAGCCATCACGAGGCAGAGAAAATCTCTGACCCCGCCGGGAATCGAACCCGGGATCCCGGGCGTGGGAAGCGAGAACGCTACCGCACGACCACGAGATGCGGGCTATCTGCGATACCTTGGAGTATTGTATAAGAGCAGTTGAACTTCCAGGACGGGAAATCTTTTGTGAATGGATCTATGGCATTCCGAGGAATAATACACAGAACTAGTACGTTTCTTCTGTTACATAAAGTGGCTAGTTTAATCTAGACTGTGGCTGAGTGTATTCCCTCTCCAGGATTGCGATTTAATACTGGCTATTTCAAGGTCTCGTTTTATAACTCGTATGCTTCGGTTTAAATAAGGAAATTTATTCAGGTTTCGTAGGTAGCGCCTACGGATTGTTAATAGCTTTTTATGACGTAACAAGTTAGGCACAGTGGCTTGTGCTTATGTAGGTGTTACCACTGTGGGTCCTGGGTATTAATTTCTGCAGCTCAGTTGCAAAAAGTGGTAACTTGACGTTTTATCCTGGTGCTTGCCGTATTAAACTAATAGACCACAGCGATGGCCAGGAAGATGTAAAAACTTTATATATTATATTTTAAGATGAATCTTGTAGTGATTTATAGTTCGGTCTAGTAAATTATTTTTTATCTGCCAGATTGCCTTGGGGTTTAGAATGTAAGTGGAAGTCCTCGTCGAAAAAATCTAATGAGGCATTAAGTTTTTTATTGATATGCTTGTAAATGTTGAGCCTAGATCTGAATTACTTTTGTTTTTAGACGTGTTTACTATTATATAACATTTACAGCTTAGGGTTGATGATTTGTTAATGTATTCTGAACGGTTGACTTTGAGTTGGGACTGGCTTTATAATATACACACCTGGGCGGAGATGGAAGGAAGTTAATAGCCACAAACGCAAGTTGATTTGATTCTGTATTTTCCAATGCTAATATTGTTTGTTATTCAGACGACCAGAGTCATTACGACCTATTACTGAGAGGCCAGAATTGTAGTTAAGTGTTGACGTCTTGTTTCATATGGACCCATCCTCTGTAGATGCAGCTACCAGTGCTACTCATTGTATTATTGTATCTATGTGTGTTATTTTGCTCTGTTCCGCGACGTATGAGGGATGTATCTGAAATAATTTTTCTAACAAATTGTGTGTGTTTAATTAATAAGTGTTTCAGTTGTCATTCTCCGCTTTAATAACCCGGATCTCTCTCCTCTATATCCTGAGGTACAATCCTTATCCACAATCGTGGATTAGTCTATTTTACTCGTCGTAAATCTCGTATTGGTGTCTTTCACTCGTTTGCTGCACTTTGACACAGTTCACAACAGCAGCAACGACATTAACAAGCGAAGTGGTACAACGGTCGGCCGAAACAAGTCAGCAAGGAAGTTCTGTAGAAGACTGTAACAAGAAGCTGAGGATCGTGAATGACACCTGTATATAAGCTGACAAGTACGAGAAAACGAAAATTAAGGTCCATGATGTAAGCCCCGATACGAAATAGAAGCCGATGAAAGCAAGAGTAGCTATTTGTTCGCCTTGCCAGAAGCCGTGTGAGCTGTGTGCACGAAATCTTGCTTACCAGCTGCTCCTTGTACATGCAGATTAGGCTGATACTGAATCACCCCAGATCATATAAAATGATAGATTACCCCACATCAAACCAACAGACTACCTGAAAAATCAGCTGCTGCGCAAATTGGAAAACGTTATTTGATAAGTTTATCACAGGCTTCACCTATTGGTTATGGTTGGAGAATCCAGACAGATAATTTACTTTATTGCTTGCTGAATAATAGAGTTTGATCTGGTAAAATAATATTTATTCAAACACAGTGTAAAAATTACTCATGACACATATACCTCTAGGTTACAAAACAATTTGAGAATGAATTTACGTAATTAAAATAAAACAATGATAATGATGGTTGTTACGGTCGCCACCAGCGTGATGCTGGACAATTACGGTTGAGATAGTGCCTAAGACACAGAAAAGATACTAATTATGCTTTCAACCGTGATTGCAAAACTTTAAAATTACACGAGAAAGGTATGAATTCGAACAAAGCATTCAACAGATCAATGAATGAAGAAAAGATCATAAAGAAACGTCACTGTGTTGGTGATTTGCGATCAGTTAACCCTACAGCGAAACAGGGATGAGTGATTACAAGAAAAATCTCCTTTGAAGCAAGAATTTGATTGCAGAAAAACTTGCACATCAATGCATGAAGAGCGTAGATCAAGTTAGGAAGACTAAAAAATAGGAACCAGGAATAAACTCCTCTTCTCTCCATATATCGCAATTCCCGAAGTAGGGAGTGTGAACTGCAATTGCGTTCTAAAAAGTGAGTGCCATTGCGGTAGTTGCCGACAAGTCGGGGTGCGCCGAATTGCGTCTGCTGATAATTGTTGCTGCGCTGAGCCGATGTGATGTAATTATTAATCGCTGACCTCATCATCCTACTTACTCCTCCCCGCGGGTGCAAGTAAGTTCAGAGAGAAGCTGCCAAAACTTGGCAGGGGGCCGAAGTCAAGAAGAACCCGTACGAACACAGAGTCCAGAGTAACTACGCCAAGTCGAATTTCCAATCCTAATATCCATACGAATCCGTTCACAAATACCAACGCCTCTCTCAATTTTTGCGAAGCTTTCCTTCATACGTCGGAAAGGTGACTAGCACAATATTTTCTAGCCACTCCTAGAAAGGACCTAAGTGATCTTCCAATCATGAATCTGGAAGTCCGTCCTCTAGCTCCCACCTAAATTTAAAGATGTTTCTGCCAATGAGGTAAGGGTATCAAGAAATGGGAAACTAGTGTCGTCCCATTCCCTCGTACAGACTTGTTTGTCAGATATTCTGTAAACTTTGTGTTAGACTTCTCATAGCGTTCCCACGGGAAGGCAAAAGTTTAGAAATTTGCAGACCGACGAGTGGTATTTTATTTTGCTTGAGGAAAAATGTCAGCTGAGGACTCCAACCAAAGCTCACTTATAAGCGGAGTTCTCATCCTTTCCACAGTGGTTTACTGTTCTGCTATAGAGGACACCAGCCTTCTATTCCGATGGTCATTGGCTGCGGACGCTAAGCCAGTAGGATAATCCCTGAAAGACCCGCCTAACTGCCTGGACGGTCTGATAGCATAGGAGCTGCCTTCTGAGTGACCGAGAGCTCTTCCAAAGAGTGTGAAATTTCCTCCTGTTTTCACTTGAGCGAAAAGGAGTTTCCCTGGTCAAGAGCAGCTGCATTTAATGAGAAAAAACTACTACAATAATGAAATGTTAGGTTAGGTACGAGAGGGGGATAACCCACTTTGCTAGAAGTATTCAGCGCGCAATACCAGTGAAAAGTTGACAAGTAAAAATTGAAGAGGAAATAAATGAAGCAAGAGAGTTTCATGTGCAAATTCAGCACGCTAATAGGATTAAATATGAGGAGGAAGGCCTGGAACAGTCAACTGCCTCACAACCTCCATTCCTTAGTGGGACGGCTGTACAGTTTGAGAGCATAGTACTTGCTCATTCCTATTACAGCAGGTATTACCCAGTACGGCCAAATGAAAACCTGGACACGGTGGTGGCACCATTGCGTATACGTTACAGTAAATGTAAGATAATTGGCAAATCCTAGAATTAACTAGTGAAACCTAAGACTTACTATTGCGGTGTGATAAAAATGCGAAATTTCTCATCATATGCATATTATATGCAACAAAATTAAAGAACTACAAAACAGTGACTCAACCAGAAATAACAAATGCAAGTGCAAAAATCTTCAGATCAACTAACACTGCACAAACAGACAAAATTCCTAAAAATATAAGAAGAATCATCAGAGCGTGCATCAACAAATCGTACCAAAAAGAAGGACAATGGAGAGAAGCTACAAATGAAACAGTCTAAAAGGAAATAGAACCGGTAATGAGAACAATCAGAAAGAAATGCATTTCATTTTTCGAACATCTAATTCGATCACCAGAGAACTGGATTATCAGGAGAACAATAGAAAAATTGTGGAGTAGTAAGTGCAACATTAAGTGGATTACAGAAAACAAGGAAATTATGGATGAGCTACAGATTACATTGGAAGACCTAAGAAACAAGACTGACAAAATCAGGAAACTCACAGACAAACAAACCAGACCAAATGAGAATCAACAAACAGACAATAGGAAAAGTGATTTCCGATGAAGAAAGAAGGATGATCCGAGAGAATGAAGAAGACTGGGCTGACAGGAAACTGAAAAATTCTTTGTATAAAGCTGTCTAGAGTGGTCCAATGAAGGCCATAAAATGTAAATAAAATAAAATTTTGAACTTTTTCCAAGAGGGATTGGTAAATCTTAGGATTTGCCAATGCAAACGGTAAAAGCTGGATCGAAGACTCCTGCCTCCGTCGTGCTGATTCAGACAAGTTTCATTGTTGCCAATTTTGTGTTGAGATAAGTTTCTTTGCTGGCAATTACGAGTTCTAAGTCTGCTCACTACTGCGTAGCTTCAGTCAGTGCCGAGCATCGAGCGTACGGACATCTTTGCGACTCATTTTAGTGGTGTTCCTTCTGCAGCTTTGCATCAGAATGAGTGATGCTATGCGTAACAGATTTTACGAACTTGTAAGTGAACCAGTGAATAGGGGGAAGGACAACAATTTTTATGTAACTACCGAGAAATATAATATTCTGTTAAGTGAAGTGAAAACTGCAAAAATAGTTCCCAATAAGAAATCTGTTCACTTCAGACGTTTGAAGCTATGTGATGTTCTCAACATGGGAGATGAAGAGAAACTCATAGCATTGGTGTCTGCTGGAAAAGAAGAAATTCGTTATTACGTTCGATCTGATGAACTGTTTAACGTTCTACATGGGACCCACACTGCTATAGGCCATGGCGGAACTGAATCATAAGTACAAGAATGTGACTCCTGAATCAATCGTTACTTCCTTGACATTATGTGACCCATGTCAGAAAAAGCAAAAAAACATTGAAAAGGAGTGTTGTAGCGAAACCTGTCATACACAGTGAAAGGAATTCACGATGCCAAATTGACTTAATTGACATGTAGGCAAACCCAGACAACGAGTACAAGTTCATAGTTGTATACCAAGATCACTTAACAAAATTTGTTATTCTCCACACACTAACTTTGAAGGGGGCTGATGAAGTAGCATATCATCTTTTGGACGTTTTTACCACCTTTGGCGCCAGAAGTATCCTTCATTCTGATAATGGTAGAAGGTTTTGTAACCATGTTGCGGAGTGATGTAAAGATAGTTCACGGGAAGACGAGGCACAGTCAGTCTCAGGGATCAGTCGAAAGAGCACATCAAGGTATCGAAAATATGTTATCAACTTGGATGGAAACAAATGAAACTTCAAAATGCTCTGAAGGCCTGAGGTTTGTACAAGCAATGAAAAACAGGGCTCATCATGAAGGATCGGATGTTCACCTTATGAAGTCATGTTTGGGGTTCCAATGAAATTGGGCATTGCGACCTCAGTTGTTCCTTGTGATTTAATAAAAAATATAAACACTGAAGAAGACTTGGAAACAATGTTAAACACCAGTTCCATGGACTCACAGGAGATTGAAAATGACGGCAAAGGAAATGAGCAGCATACACTATGTGATCAAAAGTATCCCGACACCAGGCTGGAAACGACTTACAAGTTCGTCGCACCCTCCATTGGTAGTGCTGGAATTCACTATGGTGTTGGACCACCCTTAGTCTTGATGACAGTCTTCACCCTCACAGGCATACGTTCAATCAGGTGCTGGAAGGTTTCTTGTGAAATGGCAGCCCATTCTTCAGGGAGTGCTGCACTGAGGGTAGGTATCGATGTCGGTCGATGAGGCCTGGCACGAAGTCGGCGTTCCAAAACATCCCAAGAGTGTTCTATAGGATTTAGTTCACGACTCTGTGCAGGCCAGTCCATTACAGGGATGTTACTGTCGTGTAACCACTTCGCCATAGGCCGTGCGTTGTGAACAGGTGCTCGATCGTGTTGGAAGATGCAATCTACATCCCCGAATTGCTCTTCAACAATGGGAAGCAAGAAGGTGCTTAATACGTCAAGTTAGGCCTGTGTTGTTATAGTATAACGCAAAATAACAAGGGGTGCAAGCCCCCTCCATGAAAAACACGACCACACTGTAACACCAGCGCCTCCGAATTTTACTGTTGGCACTACACACGCTGGCAGATGACGTTCACAGGGCATTCGCCATACCCACACCCTACCATCGGATCGCCACATTGTGTACCGTGATTCGTCGCTCCACACAACGTTTTTCCTCTGTTTAATCGTCCAATGTTTACGCTCCCTTCGCCAAGCGAGGCGTCGTTTGACATTTACTGGCGCGATGGCTTATGAGCAGGCGCTCGACCATGAAGTCCAAGTTTTCTCACCTCCCGCCTAACAGTCACAGTACTTGCAATGGATCCTGATGCAGTTCGGAATTCCTGTGTGATGGTCTGGATAGATGTCTGCCTGTTACACGTTACGCCCCTCTTAAACTGTCGGCGGTCTCTGTCAGTCAAGAGACGAGGTCGACCTTTACGCTTTTGTGCTGTACGTGTCCCTTCACTTTGCACTTCGCTATCACATCGGAAACAGTGATGTAGGGATGTTTAGGAGTGTGGAAATCTCGCGTACAGGCGTATGACACAAGTGACATCCAGTCTCCTGACCACGTTCGAAGTCCGTGAGTTCTGCTGAGCGCCCCATTCTGCTCTCTCACGACGTCTAATGACTACTGAGATCACTGATATGGGGTACCTGGCAGCAGGTGGCAGCACAATGCATCTAATATGAAACACGTATGTTTTTCGGGGTGTCCGAATACTTTTGATTGCATAGAGTATTGCCAAAACTGTTGAAAAGAACGATAATAGTAATGCGTACTTTCGTTATGCTTTCTTTTATTGTCATTGTAGCCTGGAGGTGATGATCGAAAATGTCGCTTTAGTAAATACTTATCGATACATCCCTGATTCACATAGGTAGGTAGCCCTAAGTATCTACGGCGAGACTCCTTGTCTGGAATAGTGTCAATTTTGTTCACGGGCCGCTACCTGGAGTTGTTATTAAGATTCAGAACACAACGTTTGGTAACTTAATGTCATTACTTTTATATAAGTTGAAACAGTTTAAGCAGTGCAGTTCCCAGGAGGCACGAATGTTACATATTCCATATTTCACGGATGTTTGATGCAACATTTCGTAGTAATGATAGGGCTGCTAGTTACCATATTACCACGCTTTCCGGCCTCCTGATTAGAGCGCCAGTTAGAGCGACCTATGGGCAATTCCCACAATTCCCTTCATAACCTTTAAACATTAACAATGTACCAAAAATTTTTCTTACCAGCTTAAAATCCTGTACATCCTGCTATATAGATCGTTTAGGAAGTTGGCAGTAGCTCGTGCTGGTCTCCTGGTAGAGACTGTTTGCACCAGTCTGGTGCTGCAGTTGGGGGGCTTTACGCCTCTCTCCTGTGCCTGCAACCATTCCTTGTGAATCATTCTATGTGTTTATGAGAACCGTGTCAAAATGCCTACAGTAGTTCCTGAGACTAGCCTGAATGTACAGTCATAAACAGTGCTGGACTAATTTATATATGTACAGATTTATGTAAATCAACAAAACTTTTGACTGCTAGTCGTGGTATCGCATATCAGTACCACCCCAACTATGACGAAGTTGGCAACAGAGTTGCAAGTTTCCATCAGGCACCAATGGCGGTCAAGCGAGATTCGGCGCTTCAAACGGTGCCACACCTCCACCAGCTTTGGACTGCGAGCGCCCTCTACCGCCACAGTACAGGGTGGCGGATGGCAGTGAGCCTCCCACTCGCAAACTTGGAGCCTCTTCGCTACGTGATGCTACACAGTCGCCACCTAGTCGCGACTCCATCGTTGATGCTGTAGTACAGGGGCCTCTTCCATGTTGTCATTGTGATAGTTGGACTTTGTTTCGTGTTGCATTATTTGTAATGAGTCTTCATTAGCTTGGAGAAATAAATGTTCGGTAAATCTACTGTCTACTGTGATCAACTTGTTCGCTAATCATTTTTACTCGTGTCCAGCTCTCCTACGAGGACAGTTGCCACATCAGCCTCTAGCCCACATCTCCTCGCCATCGTGTACGATGTCGCACACAACAGCAGTGATCTCTGAAAAAACGTGTACGATTTTGAAACAGTGACGGTCATTTAACTATCAATATGGTTTAAGTTGTTTTACAAACAGTTGTAAAAAGAAATCCCTTGGCAGTTCGTTAGGGCTTATCCCGAACGTAGTGAAGCCTTTATTCTTCTATGCATGTCTCTGCGTATGTGCGTGTGTGTACGTAAAAAGAAATCCTTTGCAGTTCGTAAATGCTGATCCCAAATGTAGTGATGCCTTTATTCTTGTCTGCGCATGTGTGGGTGAATGTGTGTGTATGTTTGTGTATGTGGGAGTGTGTATGAGTGTTGGTCGGGTCGCATGGTGCGTAGAAACAGCTAGACATTATCACTCTTGTGGCAACGTGTCTGCATGTCTATTTCGAGTAGATTTCCCGACCATGTTATAGTTCTGGGTGGAAATTTTAATTAGCCATATATAGACTGAGAAACTCAAACGTTTATAACGGGTGGCAGGGACAAAGAATCCAGTGAAATTTTTTTAAGTGCATTATCTGAAAACTACCTCGAGCAGTTAAACAGAGCACCGACTCGTGGCGATAACATATTAGACCTTCTGGTGACAAACAGACCCGAACTATTTGAAACAGTTAACGCAGAATAGGGAATCAGCGATCATAAACTGGTTACAGCATCGGTGATTTCAGCCGTAAATAGAAATATTAGAAAAGGTAGGAAGATTTTTCTGTTTAGCAAAAGTGACAAAAAGCAGATTACAGAGTACGTGACGGCTCAACACAAAAGTTTTGTCTCAAGTACAGGTAGTGTTGAGGATCAGTGGACAAAATTCAAAACCATCGTACAATATGCATTAGATAAGTATGTGCCAAGCAAGATCGTAAGAGATGGAAAAGAGCCACCGTGGTACAACAATCGAGTTAGAAAACTGCTGCGGAAGCAAAGGGAACTTTACAGAAAACATAAAGATAGCCAAAGCCTTGCAGACAAACAAAATGATAGACATCGAAATATACGACAGAGGGATAGAAAAACACTTAAAATCGCTCAAAAGAGGAAAGGCCGCTGGACCCGATGGAATAACAGTTCGATTTTACACAGAGTACGCGAAGGAACTTGCCCCCCTTGTTGCAGCGGTGTACCGTAGGTCTCTAGAAGAGCGTAGCATTCCAAAGGATTGGAAAAGGGCATAGACCTATATCTCTAACGTCGATCAGTTGTAGAATTTTGGAACACGTATTATGTTCGGGTATAATGACTTTTCTGGAGACTAGAAATCTACTCTGTAGGAATCAGCATGGGATTTGCTATTCGTCCACGAGACTCAGAGGGCCATAGACACGGGTTCCCAGGTAGATGCCGTGTTTCTTGACTTCCGCAAGGCGTTCAATACAGTTCTCCACAGTCGTTTAATGAACAAAGTAAGAGCATGTGGACTATCAGACCAATTGTGTGATTGGATTGAAGAGTTCCTAGATAACAGAACTCAACATGTCATTCTCAACGGTGAGAAGTCTTCCGAAGTAAGAATGATTTCAGGTGTGCCGCAGGGGAGTGTCGTAGGACCGTTGCTATTCACAATATACATAAATCACCTTGTGGGTAACATCGGAAGTTCACTGAGGCTTTTTGCGGATGATGCTGTAGTATATAGAGAGGTTGTAAGAATGGAAAATTGTACTGAAATGCAGGAGGATCTGCAACGAATTGACGCATGGTGCAGGGAATGGAAATTGAATCTCAATGTAGACAAGTGTAATGTGCTGCGCATACGTAGAAAGAAAGATCCTTTATCATTTAGCTACAATATAGCAGGTCAGCAACTGGACGCAGTTAACTCCATAAACTATCTGGAAGTAGGCATTATGAGTGATTTAAAATGGAATGATCATATAAAGTTGATCGTCGGTAAAGCAGATGCCAGACTGAGATTCATTGGAAGAATCCTAAGGAAATGCAGTCCAAAAACAAAGGAAGTAGGTCACAGTACACTTGTTCGCCAACTGCTTGAATATTGCTTACCAGTGTGGGATCCGTACCAGATAGGGTTGATAGGAGTGGAATCCGTACCAGATAGGGTTGATAGAAAGGATAGAGAAGATCCAACGGAGAGGAGCGCACTTCATTACAGGATCATTTAGTAATCGCGAAAGTGTTACGGAGATGATGGATAAACTCTAGTGGAAGACTCTGCAGGAGAGACGGTAGCTCGGTATGGGCTTTTGTTGAAGTTTCGAGAACAAACCTTCACCGAGGAGTCGAGCAGTATATTGCTCCCTCCTACGTATATCTCGCGAAGAGACCATGAGGATATAATCAGAGAGATTAGGGCCCACACAGAGGCATACCGACAATCTTTCTTTCCACGAACAATACGAGACTGGAATAGAAGGGAGAACCGATAGAGGTACTCAAAGTACCCTCCGCCACACACCGTCAGATGGCTTGAGGAGTATGGATGTAGATGCAGATGTAGATGCATGCTGTCCTTCTCTTTGACTGATAGACTATACAGAGTATTTGCATAAGAGCGTGCAAAAATTTAATAGGGTGGACAGGATGCACCACCGAAAAATTTGAGGTAGGAAACCTGCGGTCGGAGAAGCCAGCTGGAGGAGACATTAGGAGTAAAGTCACAGTAATGTGCACTTTTTATTTACATTAACTATAGTTAACTGCAAATACCATCATTGACACAATGAAAGTACGCTTTGTACTATACCTTACAAAATGTGCTGAAATTGACGGATGTCAACCTCAATGCAAGCATGACATCGACGAACAGGATTCTGATCCATCCTGACAAATATCCCTGGTGTATTGTGTTTTGTATTATTGCGAAATAGGGGAGATAGTGCCTCAGACATGATAAGTGAGTTGCTGTGGCAATCATTAAAACAAAGGCGTTTTTCGTTGCGACGGGATCTTCTTATGAAATTTCAATCACCAGTTTTCTCCTCCGATTGCGAAAACTTTCAGTTGGCACCTGCCTACATAGGGAGAAATGATCATCACGATAAAATAAGAGAAATCAGGCTTGCACAGAAGATTTTAGTGCTCGTTCCTCCCGCGCGCTTTTCGAGAGTGGAACACCTTAAAGGTGGTTCATTGCACCCTCCGCCAGACACTTAACTGTGAATAGCAGAGTGATCATGGCGATGTAGATTTAGATGTAGGTGTGTTTTGAATCACATCACAGGCAGCTACAATTCTGGCAACTAATTTCATCTCCGTATCCACTGGAGCTAGTAGGCAAATGACTTTAGAATAATGAAGGGGAGTCAGGTCAGATGACCTGGCAGGCCATGGAACAGGACCGCCTTTTATAGAATCCAGCAACCAGGAAATACTTCCTAGCAAATCAGGCTCGTCCTCCACATTTCCTTGCAGGAAATAAAGAACGTATACGTAAACAAACAGCCCAGTACATGTAAACTTGTACGAATGTTAGTTGTAAAGACGCTGGAAACCAGTAAAGCTAGTTAAAGCGGTAGACAAGTTTATATTGTATTGTATTGTATGTTAACCGGGAACCTAGAAACGACGGAGAGGCTCCGTCCCCGCCTCAGCCGCAGTGGTCCACAACCCCACGACGACTACAGCAGTCCACTTCACCCCTCCGCCGCCCCACACTGAACCCAGGGTTATTATGCGGTTCGGCCCCCGGTAGACTCCCCAGGTAACGTCTCACACCAGACGTGTGTAACCCTTATGTTTGCATGGTAGAGTACTGGTGGTGTACGCGTACGTGGAGAACTTGTTTGCGCAGCAATCGCCCACATAGTGTAACTGAGGCGGAATAAGGGGAACCAGCCCGCATTCGCCGAGGCAGATGGAAAACCACCTAAAAACCATCCACAGACTGGCCGGTTCACCGGACCTCGACACATATGCGCCGGGCGGATTCGTGCTCCTTCCCGCCCGGAAACCGTGCGTTAGACCGCACAGCCAACCGGGCGGGCTAGACAAGTTCCATATCTTGTTAAGCTGGCTTCTCCAGCCCCAGGCTCCCTACCTGTAATTGCTGAAGGCAGCTTTCTCTGTGTCCTGTTACACTTTTGCACGGTCTTACGAAAACACAGTGTTGTCATAGCTGAAGGACGACTCCACCGCTTGTCCATGCAACGCCACTGCTGTGAGCTCTTTTCCTACCACGTCGTATCTGCGCCACTCCGTATCTCTGTGAATTTTGGCCTCAACTCAGAGATAAACCACTAGGTCTAAATCCTATTCTGTTCAATAAATGCACAAGAAGCTGCTGTAGGAACTGGGACAGTTCGAGGTATGTGATGTCCTTGTGGAGCTTGGAAGAAAAAGATATGTACAAGCAAATTCGAGTGCTGGTGGCTGGTGGCCATAATTCTGGCGAGCCAAAGAACGCGCGGAAAGAGTGCCGGGGAGAAGACGGTGTGGAGGCCACAGCGGTCGGCGTTACTCACCTGGCGCATCCACTTTGTCATCGACTTTCTGTCGCGACGGCTGCGCCCGCTTCTCGCCGCCCAGGCCGCTATTCAGCGCCTAAACGGCCGCCCCGGCCGGGCCTCCACAATGCGGCGCCGCTGGGTCCGACCGGCCGCCACCATTAGCGCCAAACACAACCACCACAGGCACCACCGCCACCAGCACCAGCACCATCACGGGGCGCCGCTTTGTGGACAGTGAGCGCAGCGGGCAGTCGGCAGCGGGTGGGCCAGTTCAGTGCGGCTAACCACCGCCCCTGTGCAGCGCGTGGACTCTCTCGCTTCGCACTGCGCCACCCTGCCCACTCGGCGGGACTGCTGTCCGCACTTCCAACAGGGAAGTAACAACAGGGCAGATCCTGTCCGAAGTTAAATTACGAACCGAATTACACTACTGGCCATTAAAATTGCTACACCGAGAAGAAATGCAGATTCATTAGAAAAATATATTATACTAGAACTGACATGCGATTACATTTTCACGCAATTTGGGTGCATAGATCCTGAGAAATCAGTACCCAGAACAACCACCTCTGGCCCTAATAACGGCCTTGATACGCCTGGGCATTGAGTCAAACAGAGCTTGGATGGTGTGTACAGGTACAGCTGCCCATGCAGCTTCAACACGATACCACAGTTCAAGAGTAGTGACTGGCGTATTGTGACGAGCCATTTGCTCGGACCCCATTGACCAGACGTTTAAAATTGGTGAGAGATCTGGAGAAAGTGCTGGCCAGGGCAGCAGTCGAACATTTTCTCTATCCAGAAAGGTCCGTACAGGACCTGCAACATGCGGTCGTGCATTATCCTGCTGGAATGTAGAGTTTCGCAGGGATCGAATGAAGGGCAGAGCCACGGGTCGTAACGCATCTGAAATCTAAAGTCCACTGTTCAGAGTGCCGTCAATGCGAACAAGAGGTGACCGAGACGTGTAACCAATGGCACCCCATACCATTGCGCCGGGTGATACGCCAGTATGGCGATGACGAATACACGCTTCCAATGTGAGTTCTCCGCGATGTCGCCAAATACGGATGCGACCATCATGATGCTGGAAACAAAGTGGATTCATCCGAAAAAATGACCTTTTGCCATTCGTGCACCCAGGTTCGTCGTTGAGTACACCATCGTAGGCGCTCCTGTTTGTGATGCAGCGTCAAGGGTAACCTTAGCCATGGTCTCCCAGCTGATAGTCCATGCTGCTGCAAACGTCGTCGAACTGTTCGTGCCGATGGTTGTTGTGTTGCAAACGTCCCCATCTGTTGAAACGGTGATCGAGACGTGGCTGCACGATCCGTTACAGCCATGCGGATAAGATGCGTTCCGTATTACCCTCCTGAACCCACCGATTCCATATTCTGCTAACAGTCATTGAATCTCTATCAACGCGAGCAGCAATGTCGCGATACGATAAACCGCAATAGCGATAGGCTACAAACTGACCTTTATCAAAGTCGGAAACATGATGGTACGCATTTATCCTCCTTACACAAGGCATGACAACAGCGTTTCACCAGGCAACGCCGGTCAACTGCTGTTTGTGTATGAGAAATCGGTTGGAAAATTTCCTCATGACCGCACGTTGTAGGTGTCGCCACCGGCGCCAACCTTGTTTGAATGCTCTGAAAAGCTACTCATTTGCATATCGCAGCATCTTGTTCCTGTCGGTTAAGTTTCGCGTCTGTAGCACGTCATCTTCGTGGTGTAGCAATTTTAATGGCCAGTAGTGTAATTTTCAACCCAGTTTCGTACACAGCGTGAGTCAAAGCTCCTAAAATTTGATTCTGGATACTTCATTTGTTTGTTACCGGCTTTCGGAAAATTATCATCCACATAATCACGAAGATAGCAAGTACAGGCAAGTGCGACAACCAACGCACAATCAGCTTCTCCGCTCATGCGCCCACGCCCGAAACAACAATAATACGAGGTTTGGAACTTTAATAGTGGCAACTATTTATTTACAGCTCGTTCAAAATAGATACGTGCTTCAAAGTTTTATCCACCTTCAGAGTAGTCACCAGCATTGTTTATAACCCGTTGACAGCGATGTGGAAGTCGTAGGATACTCTCAGCAGTGCCAGTTGTGTTGACAGTTCGAGCGGAGCCGGCCGCTGTGTCAGAGCGGTTCTAGGCGCTTCAGTCCGGAACCGCGCGACTGCTACGGTCGCAGGTTCCAATCCTTCCTCGGGCATGGATGTGTGTGATGTCCTTACGTTAGTTAGGTTTAAGTAGTTGTACGTTCTATAGGACTCATGACCTCAGATGTTAAGTCCCATAGAGCCATTTGAACCTGTTTTAGTTCGAGCGACTCAGTGTAAAAATGGTTCAAACGTCTCTGGTCACTATGGGACTTAACTTCTGAGGTCCTCAGTCGCCTATAAGTTAGATCTACTTAAACGTAACTAACCTAAGGACATCACACACATCCATTCCCGAGGCAGGATTCGAACCTGCGTCCGTAGCAGTCGCGCGGTTCCCGACTGATGCGCCTAGAACCGCTCGGTCACAGTGGCCGGCCGGCGCGGTATATTTGTAGCAGATCTGAAGCGAATGCCGTGAAGCGTTTCCTTCAGTTTAGAAATCGAGTTGAACTCACGAGGGCTTCAGTCAGGGTACTGCAGTAGGTGGTACAGCACTTAGCAGCCCCATCAGTCGAACAGGTTGCACTGTACGTGCTTGAGCATTATCCTGAAAATGATAGTCAGGTCCTGCAGAAAGTGTCATCACTTCTGTCTCTATGCTGTTCATTTTTGGAACACAATCTACGACCAGCTTAGAGACAGAAACTTTCTGTAGGACCTGACCATCAATGGCTCAAATGGCTGAAGACAGCTGTGGAAGAGGCACTAATAGAAAACTGTGGTAATAGAGACTTGACTGCAGCATTCGATGGTACCTGGCATAAACGGGGTCACACGTCTCTTCATGGTATAGTATCTGTCATGAAAATAATTGCACAGCTAACTATAGTGACAGTACGGGAGGAATGGAAGTGGCTGGTGTTGCTATTTCACCGTTCTGCTGCGTGTGGTAAAAGTGCGGTATGTGAATTACCTTGGTGACAGTGATTCTAAAAGTTTCAAACATATTCAAGAATTGAAGCCCTATGGCGATGAAGTTGTAGAGCAGAAACCTGAGTGTATTGGACACGTACAGAATCGAATGGGACCAAGGTTTCGGCGACTGAAAGTTTCGTACAAAAAACAAAACCCAGTGATGGTAAAGGGTTGGATGGGAAGGTTAACTGACAGTGTATTTGACAAAACACAGAACTATTATGGAATGGCTATTAGGTAAAACGCACACAGTGTCGATGAAATGAAGAGTGGCATTATAGGCTTTTTTTCATACTTTTTCAACGGATGAAAGTCCACATCATTATTTCTGTCCCAAAGAAGAACGAAGTTGGTGCAAGTACAGGGTTTACATAATGTCCGGGAACACTTTCAATTATTTATTGCACAAGAACCAAACATTGTGCAGATATCATACATATGTCATTTTGAAGAGAAACCCTGAAAGTTTTTTTTTTCATGTGTACCGCCACAGAGTAGTTTGGTAATTTGCCGATAGTCAGTGCTAGTCGCAAACATAACGAGTTCATGTGCGGAGCGAGCTTTCTGTGTGTTGGAGTTCGACAAAAACAAGTGTGCTACAGCTGTTCAACGGATGTTTACAACCAGGTACGGTAAGAAGCCGCCAACAAGGAAGGCATTTACTACTGGCACAACAAATTCGTTACTACGTGTAAAAGTGAAGCGGATGTCCCAATGTGAGTGAAGTGAATGTGGAGCGCGTACGAGAGACATTCGTAAGGAGTCCAAAGAAATCGGTGCGTCGTGCATCCCGTCAACTCGAAATAGCTCCAATGACAGTGTGGAAAGTTCTTCGACAGAAGCTGTCTATGAAGCCATTCAAATTGGGGCTAGTGCAGAAGCTCAATGACGGCGACAAAGACAAACGTTTTGAGTTTTGTTCGCAGTTGCAACAACTGAATGAGGAAGGGGATGTCATTGTTTATCGCTTAGTTTTTAGCGACGAAGCCACTTTTCACACTAATGGGAAAGTGAACAGGCATAATTGTCGAATCTGGGGTATAAAACATCCACACGAATGCATTGAATTTGATCGTGACTGCCTTGTCACGCTGAAAACTGTATGGGCCATTCTTATTCGCCGAGAGAAAGATCACTGGATATTCATACTTGGACATGTTGCAGCAATGGCTGATGCCTCAAATGCAATATGACTCTCCGTTCATCTTTCAGCAGGATGGGGCTCCACTCCATTCTCATCGATAAGTTTGTGGGTACCTGAACACGGAACTACCACACCGATGGATCGGCCGTGTTACAGAAGGGGACAGCTGTTTCATGAAATGGCCTCCCCGATTACCAGATCTCACTCCTTGTGACTTTTTTCTTTGGGGACACATTAGCGATCTGGCTTATGTATCGCCTCTACCACGTGATGTAGCAGAGCTCCGGGAGAGGATACGGGAAGCGACTGCCACAGACGACAATGCCATGCTGGGCCGGGTATCGATTACCGTATTGATGTCTGCGGTGTCACTCATGGTTCACATATCGAATGTTTGAAAAAAAAAATCTTTCAGAGTTTCTGTTTAATGTTTATTTCCTGTCCAATAAATAATTGAATGTGTTCCCGGACTTTATGTACCCCCTGTAATTGAAAGTGTTTCCGGAATTTATATACACCCTGACTGAAATGTCACTGTTACACTCTCCATCCAAGGTAATTTGCTGCTACCTCCCTAGAAAGAAAATCCTCAGTCCAAGTTTTTCTTGATACGCCATACGATCGTACTTGTGATAGTAAATATAGGTGTGGCTCTCACAGTCAAATGGTACAATCTGACATGTCGAAACATGCCCTGAAATTTTTTACACGGTAAGAATACACGGAAGAAAGGACCCTTTCAAAATTACAGCTGCTAAGATGCACGGTAAGCATTCTTTAAAAAATGTTGAAAATTGCTAAATTCGTAGATCGCCAGGTAGCGGGACAAATGTACGCTCATACCGCAGCGGTAGAGGACTGCGCATGCGCAACATGGCATCCGCATATCCTTGGCTGACACCGCATCGGTAAAAAGGTTACATGAGTAGCCGCGATCGTAATTTGTAAAGCGAATTTAAGGTTCTTTAAATAGTTTCTCTGAAACGATTGTCCACAGTTACCGTTAATCAAATTTGAAACTGATTTAATATCCATAATAATTACCAATTATTTTTGTGATAGCATAAGTGTTAAACTGATTTTGATATTCATTATGTTAAACGCTGAATGTTAAGCAGTGTGCAAAACCGGTTTTAGTTTGTAGAATAGGACCGTGAGATGTATACGTGGAAGACCGACTTACACGAAGTAATATACACTCCTGGAAATTGAAATAAGAACACCGTGAATTCATTGTCCCAGGAAGGGGAAACTTTATTGACACATTCCTGGGGTCAGATACATCACATGATCACACTGACAGAACCACAGGCACATAGACACAGGCAACAGAGCATGCACAATGTCGGCACTAGTACAGTGTATATCCACCTTTCGCAGCAATGCACGCTGCTATTCTCCCATGGAGACGATCGTAGAGATGCTGAATGTAGTCCTGTGGAACGGCTTGCCAAGCCATTTCCACCTGGCGCCTCAGTTGGACCAGCGTTCGTGCTGGACGTGCAGACCGCGTGAGACGACGCTTCATCCAGTCCCAAACATGCTCAATGGGAGACAGATCCGGAGATCTTGCTGGCCAGGGTAGTTGACTTACACCTTCTAGAGCACGTTGGGTGGCACGGGATACATGCGGACGTGCATTGTCCTGTTGGAACAGCAAGTTCCCTTGCCGGTCTAGGAATGGTAGAACGATGGGTTCGATGACGGTTTGGATGTACCGTGCACTATTCAGTGTCCCCTCGACGATCACTAGTGGTGTACGGCCAGTGTAGGAGATCGCTCCCCACACCATGATGCCGGGTGTTGGCCCTGTGTGCCTCGGTCGTATGCAGTCCTGATTGTGGCGCTCACCTGCACGGCGCCAAACACGCATACGACCATCATTGGCACCAAGGCAGAAGCGACTCTCATCGCTGAAGACGACACGTCTCCATTCGTCCCTCCATTCACGCCTGTCGCGACACAGCTGGAGGCGGGCTGCACGATGTTGGGGCGTGAGCGGAAGACGGCCTAACGGTGTGCGGGACCGTAGCCCAGCTTCATGGAGACGGTTGCGAATGGTCCTCGCCGATACCCCAGGAGCAACAGTGTCCCTAATTTGCTGGGAAGTGGCGGTGCGGTCCCCTACGGCACTGCGTAGGATCCTACGGTCTTGGCGTGCATCCGTGCGTCGCTGCGGTCCGGTCCCAGGTCGACGGGCACGTGCACCTTCCGCCGACCACTGGCGACAACATCGATGTACTGTGGAGACCTCACGCCCCACGTGTTGAGCAATTCGGCGGTACGTCCACCCGGCCTCCCGCATGCCCACTATACGCCCTCGCTCAAAGTCCGTCAACTGCACATACGGTTCACGTCCACGCTGTCGCGGCATGCTACCAGTGTTAAAGACTGCGATGGAGCTCCGTATGCCACGGCAAACTGGCTGACACTGACGGCGGCGGTGCACAAATGCTGCGCAGGTAGCGCCATTCGACAGCCAACACCGCGGTTCCTGGTGTGTCCGCTGTGCCGTGCGTGTGATCATTGCTTGTACAGCTCTCTCGCAGTGTCCGGAGCAAGTATGGTGGGTCTGACACACCGGTGTCAATGTGTTCTTTTTTCCATTTCCAGGAGTGTATATGTATCAAAATGAAATGGAAATGAAGTCCCACTCTTTTTGAGAGAGGATAGGGGAACGATGCGGGAGACCCGCACCGCCGTACTGGGCAAGGTCATTGTGGAGATGGTTTGCCGCTACCTTTTACCGACCACAATGGGGGTTAATGATGATGACGAAGATACAACAAAACGCAGTCATCTCGGAGCAGGTGAAAATCCCTGACCCCGCCGGGAATCGAACCCAGGACTCCATGCTCGGGAAGCGAGAACTTTACCGCGAGACCACGAGCTGCGGATTCACCAAAATGAAACAAGAAAGAAAACCTATTGGAAAGGGTTGTCCCCTCCCGCCGGGGGTTCGAGTCCTCCTTCGGGCATGGCTGTGTGTTGTTCTTAGGATAAGTTTGTTTGAGTTAGATTATGTAGTGTGTAAGTCTAGGGAACGATGACCTCATCAATTTGGTCCCTTAAGAATTCACACATATTTGAAAGGGTTGCTGTGCAGCGTGGCCACAGAATCCCGTTGTCCCCCGTTAATAACCAACATAAACACGTAAAGCTGAATAAATAACACGAGTAATAGTACTTTAGAGCAGTTTTCTTGAGCTATGAACCATGTAGGCTGCTCGTGAGAGGCAGTGAACCGTTGCCGATGGTGGATTATGAGATTGAGCCTTCTGAACCGCATTTGAGATGAACACTGCCAATTTCAAGTCTTCCTCCACCTGATTAATCAAATTCAAGAAATCATACAATATAAGAAGTCACAATATGGTTCAAATCGCTCTGAGCACTATGGGACTCAACTGCTGAGGTCATTAGTCCCCTAGAACTTAGAACTAGTTAAACCTAACTAACCTAAGGACATCACAAACATCCATGCCCCAGGCAGGATTCGAACCTGCTACCGTAGCGGTCTTGCGGTTCCAGACTGCAGCGCCTTTAACCGCACGGCCACTTCGGCCGGCTTAAGAAGTCACAAAACAGCTAAGTTTACTCCAAGTAAAAGTATGGTGGATATGCCATTAATTCGTAGCTGACGTGAAGACGAAGCTTGCTGTTATCCACACCACATCTGCTGTGCCTAATGCCGATCAGCCAGGCTTCGTGAAAGAACTGAGAACAAACCCACTTCACCATTTCGAGGCGAAAAAAGACAGAAACTGTAGTGAAATCGGTACTATGACACATTCGTATATAACAATGACAGTGAGAAGTCAACTTTGTATCTTTCTTCAAAGACTTCAATGAACATTACGACCAAAAAAAGGGGGGCGGGGTTGAGTGGAAAAAAACCACATAACCGACCTTTTAAAATCTGGAGAAATGGGAAAAAATAATTTTCAACATTTCTTTCGAAAGTTTTTGTAACCACTTGCAGAGATTAATTCATTGCTTTTGTTGGACTTTTGCCCTTGACATAACGATACGTCTTTCAAGAGGAGGACGAAAATCGTGATGTAATTCAGATTGCACCCGAAACATCCAGTGTGGCTATCTATACAGATTTTTTTCGACTGTGGAGGCTATTGTTAAGGAAGCTATCCGACAGCATAATTTCCAATTGCTCCGTGTCATTTGAGGTTTATTAGGGGAGCAGTATTCTTAAAAAGGCAGTCATCTGTGCATTGGCAGTTTGCATTGGCACATTTTACGAGTCTTTTTAGTAAGCTCGTTATGCAGCATAATAAGTAGAGCAACGATCAGGACCATTTGTTACTCCACCACAATTCTATCTAAATAAAACTACTAATTACTATGACGTGCCTGAAAGCATTAATTTTTCTATCGTCACCTGTGCCTGGTGTAATGGAAACGTTTGTTTTCGTCACACAAATGATGCGTCGGCTTACTGTGACGACTACAGGAAATAAACAAGGAATCTTTCATTGTTACCAATATACGGGGTGTTCGGAAATACCCGGGGCTTGTAGAGGAGACTGAGTAGACAATATTTTGAAACGGAATACCTGTCTGGAAATGTGCTGCAGCTTCGTTAAAATATGTTTGCAAGGTAGGTATGCAACAGGTTAGTCGTGGTGGTGGGTGCTTACGTCGGATTGGCTGACGTCATTTGATGTCTTTCTTACCTCTCTGACCTGTTTCGAGCCCCTTCCACACGTCTGTGTGTATTAGAGAAACATGACTGAGTACACGTTTGCAGAATACACCAACGCGATCCTCCTTTGTGTGTGAAGCTTACGGTAATGAAAGAGCTGCTCGTCGCGTTTAACAAGATTGTTATCCACGACGTCCGGCTCCATCGCACATCCTTTTCGTCACAATTACGCAACGGCTTTGACTAAGGGGTAGCCTTACCGTCAGCAGGCGTGAGTGCGGTGCTCCAAGGAGAAGCCGGACACCCAAAATGGAGGAGGCACCACTGCGTCACACCGAAGAGAACCTGTCAGCGAGTACACGCGCGGTTTGTTTGGTTTTTAATGAGCGTAATTGTAAAACAAATAGTGGACTGGCTCATGTCAAATAAATTAGTTGTAAAAATTGTCGCGTTACGAACATGTTTTTAAATGGTTGTAGTACGTTTCTGGACATGGGTTCCTATTCAAAATATTATGTACCCAATCCCCTTCAAAAGTCCTAGAAGTTCATAACGGGAATTTCCGAACACCCTATATACATTATTCAAAACTGTCATAAGAATAGTGCTACAAGAATGATTATGAATGACATGTTGTTGTTGTTGTTGTCTTCAGTCCTGAGACTGGTTTGATGCAGCTCTCCATGCTACTCTATCCTGTGCAAGCTTCTTCATCTCCCAGTACCTACTGCAACCTACATCCTTCTGAATCTGCTTGGTGTATTCATCTCTTGGTCTCCCTCTACGATTTTTACCCTCCACACTGCCCTCCAATGCTAAATTTGTGATCCCTTGATGCCTCAGAACATGTCCTACCAACCGGTCCCTTCTTCTTGTCAAGTTGTGCCACAAACGTCTCTTCTTCCCAATCCTATTCAACACCTCCTCATTAGTTATGTGATCTACCCATCTAATCTTCAGCATTCTTCTGTAGCACCACATTTCGAAATCTTCTATTCTCTTCTTGCCCAAACTATTTATCGTCCATGTTTCACTTCCATATATGGCTACACTCCACACAAATACTTTCAGAAACGACTTCCTGACACTTAAATCTATACTCGATGTTAACAAATTTCTCTTCTTCTCTTGCCAGTCTACATTTTGTATCCTCTCTACTTCGACCATCATCAGTTTTTTGCTCCCCAAATAGAAAAACTCCTTTACTACTTTAAGTGTCTCATTTCCTAATCTAATACCCTCAGGATCACCCAACTTAATTCGACTACATTCCATTGTCCTCGTTTTGCTTTTGTTGATGTTCATCTTATATCCTCCTTTCAAGACACTATATTAATGAGTGTACTACAATCATTTGAAAACATGTTGGTAACGCGACAACTTTTACCACTACTTGTTTTACAATTAATGAGTGTAATTGTAAAACAAGTAGTTGTAAAAGTTGTCGCATAACCAACATGTTTTCAAATGATTGTAGTACGTTCCTGGACATGGGTTCCTATTCAAAATATTATGTACTCAACCCCCTTCAGAAGTCCTATAAGTTGATAACGGGAATTTCCGAACACCCTACATGCATTATTCCAAAGCTGTCACACGAACAATGCTACAAGAATTGTTATAAATGATGTATGTGTAAGAAATATCTCATTTCAATACATTTAAGTCACAGTTGATGGAAGTCGCCTGTAATGTAATATCAAACATTGCCCTTGTAAGAATTACGTAGTCAGCAGTTTAGCTGTATATTCGAAAGGCTTCTTATTCGAAACCTTAATGGTGTTTCACAATTTAGGAGTGTGATGGACTATGGGCGTAATTGGATTTACGCCCTTTTTCCGTCAAAGTGCTAAATCGATACCTCCATATTTGAATTTCTCACACTGAAAATTTCAGCGCGATATCTTTGGTGTAGGCTAAGCAATCATCTTAAGAAGCAGTGGATGATACGCAGTTGTCACCTTTTTCTGATGCTGCAGGAGTGCAAAACAAAAATTTTGTTATGATCACGTTTTGCACATGGTTAGCAAAAACACTTGGAATACGAGTGTCACATATTTTCCCAGTACGTGGCCATTCATATAGTCAGTGTGACCGTAATTTTGCATTTATGGAAGAAAGTTGAAAAAGAGGGAAACCGTACATTCAAAAGAAGAGTATATCATAATCGTTAAACAATGCAGGGAAAAACTAGAGCCATTTCACGTCACTGACGGAAGTGAGCTTATTAAAGATTGGAAGAAAAGTTTAATGTGGTTCTTCTCATCAAAGCTACAGCGGAAATTTACTTTCCAGTTGTAGTCATATGTGAGGATCCACTTTGGCAACGATGGGACAATCGGTGCTTCAATATCATATTGGAAGGTCTTTATACCCTTTACGTTCATTAAGAAATCAACAAGACTCCCAGAAGATATTTCATTTTTGTCATTAATAGAGGAACCAACTGTAGCAGCAGCAGAGTTGAAGGACATTCAAGGCCTTTTGCGCTTTCTTCCTAACACAGTAAAAGGCTGGTATGGAAAACTTCTAGACAGAGTAAACAGTGAAGAAGCTACTGATCATGAACAGGAACATAAACTGTAATGGCCATGAACATATATTTTTTGTTAATGTGCAGTGTAACTGGATAATAAAATTATAAAATAAATTTTCAACTCAATTTTCATGATATTTTGTAAGGGTATCTTGATTTGATGGAAAAAGGGCGTAAACCATTCATCATATTGTGAATAATATATCACAAACGCAAGAAATATCTTCAGTTGTAACGCATGATTCTGTTTGTTAGAACTATGGTCTAAGACAAAATTATTACATCATTGAAATGTAACCGTTTTTCAATAAGATATAAACATGGAAATCTTCAGCTCACTTTTACCGGAAATGCACTTTTCGGACTTACGCCCATAGTCCATCAAACTCCTCAGTTTTTGTATGGTTTAGGTTCTTCAAATTAGCTTGTATCACTCCGGACATTAGCACCACGCTTGGCATGGCCGATCGCTCGCTGGACAGGAAGGGCTTTATAAACCGCTCTCATAAACGGTTCTTCGTACAACAAAAACGAGTAACTTAAACAATTCTTACAAAATACCTGCACTGCGTCCAAGCAGCCAAACTTTTCACAGTGCATTTCTTTCGTTGTACTCCTCCTGCATAAAAAATTTCAGGGTGTCTTTCGACATTTCGGGTTGGACCATTTCCTTGCGAGTCAAATACTTTCCAAATATACCTGATTGTCTTGAATCATGGCTTTAGGGATGTCACGTGAAAAAATTGATAGCTGGGTTTCACGTTGTGGTTGTTTTCGGAATCAGTGCTGTTTGGCATGGAGGAAATACGTAATTGCTTTTGAGCACAGTATATGTTCTAAGACACTGCATGGAATGGGTTTTGCAGTTCACCTATGATACGCTTCTTATACATGGGTGTAACGTGTGCTTTCTTCGAATCACTGGGCACCGTTGTGTTCGAGGTCTCTATGATAGATTATGGTTAAAAGGGGGCTAACAGATGGAAATACGGTATGGAATCTGATAGAGATTCCACCGACAACAAAAGCTTGGTTAAAATTCACCGATTTCAGGCGGTTATCAACACCACTGAGAAATAAATCTATACCACTTCTGTCTACAGTGGTGCGAGAATTATGTAGGAGCAATACTCCTGGATAATTCTGCATATCATTGCCGTTATTTCGACGTTCAAGATACACCACCTTTACAAAACTGTATATTAAGTTAGAGACACTTTAAAAGAACAGGGTATTCACCACAACTTACGTCATAACTTGCGAAATAACACAACAAAAATTTTTAAAGGTGGCAACGCATAATGAATTTTCATATGAATATGCACGGTAATGTTGTCGATGACAGCCACTAAAGCGGAGTTACTAAATACGGTTTTCTGACATTCCTTGCCCACAGCAGAAGTAAACATTCCAGAATTCGAATCAAGAACTGTTGCCACTATGAGTACGTTAGGTGTATATATCCTTGGTATAACGAAACAACACATATCACTTAATAAAGTCTTCAGGTCCAGAATGTACACCAATTAGGTTCCTTTCAGACTATGCTGTTGTAATACCTCAATATTTGACAATCACATACAACCGCTTGCTCGACGAAGGATGCGTACGCAAAGAGTGGAAAGTTGCACCGGTCACAGCAGTATTCACGAAAGGAATAAGGGTAATTCACTGAATTAGAGACCTATATCACCGACGTCAATTTGAAGTAGAATTTTGAAATATATTCTGTGTTCGAACATTGTCAATTACCTATAAGGAAACGACTTATCGGCACACAGTCAGCACGGATTCAGGATAACCATTCTTGTGAAACACAACTAGCTCTTTATTTTCATGAAGTAATGAATGTTACCGGCAGGGGATGTCAAATCGATTCCATATTTCCAGAAGGCCTTTGAGACCGTTTCTCACATGTGGCTTCCAATCAAATTGCGTGGCCGTGGAGTATTGTCTCAGTTGTGCGACTGGGTTCGCGATCACTGGATTCGTGATTTCCTGTCAGAGAGATCACAGTTTGTAGTAGTTGATGGAGAGTCGTTGAGTAAAACAAAAGTGATATCTTGCGTTACACGGGTAGACCCTGTGCGGTTCCTAATCTATGTATATGATTTAGGAGACAATATCAGCAGCCATCTTAGATTAAGTGCACATCATCCTGTCATTTGCCGTCTAGTAAAATTATGAGGATACCAAAACCAACTGCAAAGTGATTCAGACAAAATATCTATATGGTGACCCTAAATAATGAAATGTGTGAGGTGATCCACGTGTGTACAAAAAGGAATCCGCTAAATTTGGAGTACATGATAAACCACACAAATCTAAACGCTGTCGGTTAAAGTAAATACCTACTGATAAGAGTTACGAACAACTTTAATTGGACGATCACACAGATATGTTTACAACAGTTTCCACTTAAAAAATTTGTCTCGAAACCAAAGAGATTCTGGTCATATGTGAAGTATGTTAGCGGCAAGGAACAATCAAAGCCTTCTTTCCACGATAGCAATGGAGATACTATCGAAGACAGTGCTGCCAAAGTACAGTTACTACACGCAGCCTTCCGAAATGCCTTCACAAAAGAAGACGAAGTAAATATTCCAGAATTCAAATCAATAACAGCTGCCGACATCCTCGGAGTAGTGAAGCAACTTACATCACTTAATAAAAGCAAGTCTTCCGGTCCAGTCTGTATACCAATTAGGTTCCTTTCAGACTACTCTGATGCAATAGCTCCATACTTAACAATCATTTACAACCGTTCGCTCGACGAAATATTCGTACCTAAAGACTGGAAACAAAACCAAACATTCAACACAAACCAAAAGAAATTTTACCAGACAATAGTTAACACACACATTAAAATAGACAATCCACCAAACATAGCAGACATGGAACACTTCTGGAGCAACAAATGGTCAAACCCGGTACAACATAACAGACATGCACGGTGGATACAAGCAGAAACAGACACATACAAGATGATACCTCAAATGCCTGAAGTGATAATTTTGCAACATGAAGTCACCCAAACAATTAATTCTATGCACAATTGGAAAGCCCCTGGAAAAGATAAAATAGCAAATTTCTGGCTAAAAAAGTTCACCTCAACACATTCACATCTAACTAAATTATTTAACAGTTACATTGCAGACTCATATTCAGCCCCTGATACACTTACACAAAGAATAACTTATCTGAAACCTAAAGATCAAGCAGACACAGCAAACCCAGCAAAATATCGCCCCATAACATGCCTACCAACAATATAAAAAATATTGTCATTACACAGAAATTAATGTCACATACAACACAGAACAAAATTATAAATGAAGAACAAAAAGGCTGCTGCAAAGGAGCAAGAGGATGTAAAGAGCAACTGATAATAGATACAGAGGTGACATATCAAGCTAAAACTAAACTAAGGTCGCTACACTACGCATACATTGATTACCAAAAAGCTTTTGGCAGTGTACCCCACTCAAGGTTACTACAAATATTGGAAATATACAAAGTAGATCCTAAATTGATACAGTTCCTAAACATAGTAATGAAAAATTGGAAAACCACACATAATATCCAATTAAATTCAAATAATATCACATCACAGCCAATACATATTAAGCGTGGAATATACCAAGGAGACTCATTAAGTTCTTTTTGGTTCAGCCTTGCTCCGAACCCACTATCCAACATGCTAAATAATACAAATTACGGATATAATATTACTGGAATATACCAACACAAAATCACACATTTGCTATACATGGACGATCTAAAACTACTGGCAGCAACAAATCAACAACTCAACCAATTACTAAAGATAACAGAAGTACTCAGCAATGATATAAATATGGCTTTTGGAACAGACCAATATAAGAAAAATAGCTTAGTCAAGGGGAAACACACTAAACAAGAAGATTACATATTGGATAACCACAGCGACTGCATAGAAGCGACGGAAAAAACAGATGCCTATAAATATCTAGGATACAGACAAAAAATAGGAATAGATAATACAAATATTAAAGAAGAACTAAAAGAAAAATATAGACAAAGACTAACAAAAATACTGAATACAGAATTGACAACAAGACACAAGACAAAAGCTATAAATACTTATGCTCTACCAATATTGACCTACTCATTTGGAGTAGTGAAATGGAGTAACACAGGCCTAGGAGCACTCAATACACTTACACGATCACAATGCCACAAATATAGAATACATCACATACATTCAGCAATGGAAAGATTCACATTAAGCAGAAAGGAAGGAGGAAGGGGATTTATCGACATAAAAAACCTACATTATGGACAGGTAGACAATTTAAGAAAATTCTTTATAGAACGAGCAGAAACTAGCAAAATACACAAAGCAATCACTCATATAAATACATCGGCTACACCATTGCAATTTCATAACCAGTTCTACAACCCTTTAGATCACGTAACATCAACAGATACGAAGAAAGTAAATTGGAAAAACAAAACACTACATGGCAAGCACCTGTATCATCTAACACAGCTACACATCGATGAAGACGCATCCAACACATGGCTAAGAAAAGGCAATACATACAGTGAGATGGAAGGATTCATGATTGCAATACAGGATAAAACAATAAACAACAGATACTACAGCAAGCATATTATTAAAGATCCCAATAGCACAACAGATAAATGCAGACTTTGCAAACAACAAACAGTTGATCACATCACAATCGGATGTACAATACTAGCAAATACAGAATACACCAGAAGACATTACAATGTGGCGAAAATAATATATCAACAACTTGCCATACAACATAAACTAATAAAACAACACGTTCCCACATACAAGTATGCACCAGAAAATGTACTGGAGAATGATGAATACAAATTATACTGGAACAGAACCATTATAAAAGATAAAACAACACCACATAAGAAACCTGACATCATACTCACCAATAAAAAGAAGAAATTAACACAACTAATCGAAATATCCATACCCAATACAACAAATATAGAGAAAATAACAGGAGAAAAAATTGAAAAATACATCCAAATGGCTGAGGAAGTCAAGGACATGTAGCATCAGGATAAAGTTGACATTATACCAAATATACCATCAACTACAGGAGTCATACCACACAATATCCACCAATACATCAACGCAATACACTACATCCAAACGTTTATATACAACTACAGAAATCTGTAATTATTGATACATGTTCAATTACCCTAAAGTTCCTAAATGCAATGTAACATATACCGTACAGTTGAAAGGAAGTCACGCTTGATCAAGGTCCGCGTCACTTTCCATTTTTAACCAGACATAACGTCTGAGAAAGCAAAGAAATAATAATATATTACTGATGAGCCACTGCCGACCGCTAAGTTGTATGCTGCCTGGTGGCTCTGAAGGCACGTGAGGCATGTGATGCGGTAAGAGAAGTATACGAACGGAGACGAATGGGCAATCATTCTAGCTACGGCAAGTGGCGCAAAATGGATATCCGCCGACTGAAGCCACTTTGACAGAAGCCATTTCTTGTGGCCCAGTGCCTGGAAGCGTGCGTATCGGAAACGGCGAAGTTGGTCGGCTGTCTGCGTACCACTGTCATGAGCATCTGTGGAAAGTGGTTCAAGGACGCTGAAGCCACGAGTAGGCGACGAGAAGTTGGACGTCCAGACCTCATCACAGAACACAGGATTTCGGAGGCTTGCCCGCGCTCTAAAGAGTGACAGGCGGTGATCTGTGGCAGATCTGACGACACAATACAGTTCTGATGCTGGAACAGGTGTTTTGGAGCACATTGTTCAACGCACAGTGTTGAACATTGCGGGCGTTCCGCAGCAGAGAACCCCTCCGTGTTCCCTACCAGTTGTCGCAGCCATCGTAGATTTTCCGTTGCCCAGTAGTGCACGTTATGCCGGTTTACGTTACCGCTGTTGGTGAACGACGCTTCGTCGCTAAATAGAACGCGTGCAAAAAATCTGTCATCGTCCCGTAATTTCTCATGTGCCCAGTGGCACAACTGTACACGACGTTCAAAGTCATCGCCATGCAATTCCTGGTGCATAGAAATATGATACGGGTGCAGTCGATGTTGATGTAGCATTCTCAACACCGAAGTTTTTTAGATTCCCGATCCTCGCGCAATTTGTCTGCTACTGATGTGCGGATTAGCAACGACAGCAGCTAAAACACATCACCATTTGTTGCAGGTAGTGGTTGACGTTCCACATGTGGCTGAACACTTCCTGTTTCCTTAAATAACGTAACTATCCGGTGAACGGTCCGGACACTTGGATAATGTCGTCCAGGATACCGAGCAGCATACATAGCACACGCCCGTTGGGTATTTTGATCGCAATAGCCATACATCAAGCCATACATCAACCATAGCGCCTTCTGATTTCTCCCTTCAAGCTAGACGAGTTATGTTCTTTGTAGTTTTTTCGTTTGATGCGTATTTCGTGAGATATTTGGCCCGGTCACTTTCAATGGACCACCCTGTATATATATATATATATATATATATATATATATATATATATATATATATATATATATATATATATATATCACCTAGAATAACGTACACATGCATACACAACATATCTAGGCACTAATATTTAGACGCTGGACTTGCATTCGGGAGGACGACGCTTCAATCTCGCGGCCGACAATCCTGATTTAGGTTTTCCGTGATTTCCCTAAATCGCTCCAGCCAAATGCCGGGATGGTTCCTTTGAAAGGGCACGGCCGACTTCCTTCCCCATCCTTCCCTAATCCGATGAGACCGATTACCTCGCTATCTAGTAACCTTCACCAAACAACCCAATCCAACCGAAATAATATTTAACCTTTCTCTTGGATAATGGAGAAAATTTATCCAGAAACAAATAAAAAATCTGTATTTCCGATTTCGATCAAGGTTTTTGAGAGGTTCTCCTTGCATGTCAGGCAGATACCGGAACTGGTAATCCCCTCGCATTTTTTCCCAGTTGAGAGTCCGTCTGTCCCATCGTGCCTAAAGGGCTGAGTCTAAAGGAGACTGCTCTACACCTTTGTGTAGACAGAGAGAAAAAAAGACAACTACAAGTTCTTGGAGAACTATGAACGAAGTTATTCGCTATTGTATCTTTCACGTCTTACGTACGTGTTCCTCTCCCAACTACAACAAACGAAAGGCGCACCCTTGTCTTTCGAAATTTCTTACCTGTGCAACGGCTGTGCACACGCAGCATCCCACAAAATTCTTTTCGCGATAAAAATGTCTTCTATTCTAGTAAATTAAAAGCATGTTTGGTTATACAATGTTGATGTGTATGGCATTATAGTGATGCAAATATTCTGTCTGGAGACCCCATCGCTGGACGTGTGAGGTTTCACATATTGAGGCATGTTGAAACGTCCCCTTTGAAAAATTATACATGACTGTGCTTAAACTGACATACAATATTTTTAGCGCAACGCAATCTGACTTTCAAAAATCCCTACAAAAGAATTGCCCTGACTAACATTAACCTATACGTTTCACAAATCACTTACCTCACAAAAATCTTGGTTACTCGAACTACTGCAATACAGCGAGCACCACTTCTGCCAGCTAAATAAAAGATTCAAACTACGGAAGGCACTAACTACTGATAGGGATAGTTAGCAAATGAAAGATATTAATAGAGAACAAACAATGTACTTACCTTAATATCATCAAAAGTCATAATATATATAAGAGTTCATATCATCCATTCTTACAAATATCAAAACTCCGCCATTTCTCTCTCCACATCCACCACTGCTGGCGGCTCACCTCCAACTGCGCAACGCTACGCGCTGTTAACATCCAGCTGCCGCTGCCCAACACTACAATGGCAGACAACAATGCAAACTAGCCACAGACTGCACACAGCACAGCCAGTGATTTTTATACAGAGGTGGCGTTACCAATAAAAAAAACCTAAACAGCCTACTTACATAGCCCCCATGCTCCCCACAAAAAAATTTACAAATTATTTTGGGCAGTGGCCAATAATGATTTGATAAAATTTTTCATAATTACAATAACAAAGATATCAATTGCACACACTTATTGGTACAGTGTTGGTCAAAAGCTAAACTTTCTCACAGTCCATAAAGACAGTCCTAATCGTTCATCACAGTAAAATAGCAGTGTTTTTCTCAAAGTCTGAGCAGTAAAAGAAAATGCACACGGAAGTAGTGGATTTCCATGCAGTCTTGAAGAAGTAGTGTTGTCCTTCCAATGGAAAGATAGTGCTGACTCTCGACATGCAGACAAATACAATATTTTTAGCGCAACGCAATCTGACTTTCAAAAATCCCTACAAAAGAGTTGCCCTGACTAACATTAACCTATACGTTTCACAAATCACTTACCTCACAAAAATCTTGGTTACTCGAACTACTGCAATACAGCGAGCACCACTACTGCCAGCTAAATAAAAGATTCAAACTACGGAAGGCACTAACTACTGATAGGGATAGTTAGCAAATGAAAGATATTAATAGAGAACAAACAATGTACTTACCTTAATATCATCAAAAGTCATAATATATATAAGAGTTCATATCATCCATTCTTACAAATATCAAAACTCCGCCATTTCTCTCTCCACATCCACCACTGCTGGCGGCTCACCTCCAACTGCGCAACGCTACGCGCTGTTAACATCCAGCTGCCGCTGCCCAACACTACAATGGCAGACAACAATGCAAACTAGCCACAGACTGCACACAGCACAGCCAGTGATTTTTATACAGAGGTGGCGTTACCAATAAAAAAAACCTAAACAGCCTACTTACATAGCCCCCATGCTCCCCACAAAAAAATTTACAAATTATTTTGGGCAGTGGCCAATAATGATTTGATAAAATTTTTCATAATTACAATAACAAAGATATCAAATGCACACACTTATTGGTACAGTGTTGGTCAAAAGCTAAACTTTCTCACAGTCCATAAAGACAGTCCTAATCGTTCATCACAGTAAAATAGCAGTGTTTTTCTCAAAGTCTGAGCAGTAAAAGAAAATGCACACGGAAGTAGTGGATTTCCATGCAGTCTTGAAGAAGTAGTGTTGTCCTTCCAATGGAAAGATAGTGCTGACTCTCGACATGCAGACAAATACAATATTTTTAGCGCAACGCAATCTGACTTTCAAAAATCCCTACAAAAGAGTTGCCCTGACTAACATTAACCTATACGTTTCACAAATCACTTACCTCACAAAAATCTTGGTTACTCGAACTACTGCAATACAGCGAGCACCACTACTGCCAGCTAAATAAAAGATTCAAACTACGGAAGGCACTAACTACTGATAGGGATAGTTAGCAAATGAAAGATATTAATAGAGAACAAACAATGTATTTACCTTAATATCATCAAAAGTCATAATATATATAGGAGTTCATAACATCCATTCTTACAAATATCAAAACTCCGCCATTTCTCTCTCCACATCCACCACTGCTGGCGGCTCACCTCCAACTGCGCAACGCTACGCGCTGTTAACATCCAGCTGCCGCTGCCCAACACTACAATGGCAGACAACAATGCAAACTAGCCACAGACTGTACACAGCACAGCCAGTGATTTTTATACAGAGGTGGCGATACCAATAAAAAAACCTAAACAGCCTACTTACAATGTTGCCTCCAGAGCCGGTTCCGTGACCAAAAACTCACATTACAGTCTGCACGTAAATCTCTGTGCGCATCAGAAACTGGTTCCTCTGATTTCTCTCGTATTCAAATGAATTCTCAACGTTCTTTTCATTATCAGTTGTGCACTTAAAACATTAAGAATGTTTGCAGTCTTTTACAGGATTTCTGTGTACATAAATCCTTTTGCACCATCAGCCCGGATAATAGACAGTGTGTTGCTACCCTCACCAATCCTGCATCCCTGGGGTCAGTTTCCGGTCATAGTTTTGCAATTTAACGTTGCCACCAGGTCCGATCCAACAAACTTAGCATTTCTGTGAGCAGAGTTATTACTTTGTTCCCTGAACATTGTACATCAAACTCGATGAAATTGGACATTTCCTGTTTTGTATTCCGTAATGTACTTTGGACTTTCCTAGACATTTTCGTATATCATACATTAAACACAGAAAATTTTAAGAAATTCAAACAATATCTTGAAAGTTGACATGCGACTGACAATTTTCACTACTTTGCATATACTGCCATAGTTGAACAGTCATATCTTGGGAAGTATACAGTCTAGAAGGTTGTGAACTGCCTTGCTTTGTGCCTATTATTAAGTCTCAGAAGTTGGCATTACGAATAAATAAATTAATCGTTACTTACTGGCACTATTTTTGCTTCAAACGAATGCAACAGCCAGCGATCTCTGCAATGCACTTGTTTATATTGCTCCTTTATAACTAAATAAATTGACTAAGCGTAAAAGTATGCTTAAGAAACGCAAATTGCGGGTAACAGATATGTGAGATCTAAATTTTCCTCTGAAGTATTAAAAAACGCGTGTGCTAACAATGAAGAAAACTAGAAAAATGTTTCTAGAGTGACCACGCACCCTACGTCCTAGCGCATCCAAAAGAAAAGTAACATTACAAACGATCAACAGTGGTAAAAGTAATGATACTATGGACAACGTCATTACTGATCTGCAAATCCCTGCACAAGTTCTCTCTGAAACTGTGTCTTGCTCTCATGGTGGTAGTGAAGTTAAATTTCATGAGGATGTTGGAGGATGGGTGGGTGTTGTGCGTGAGTTAATTATTAAATGTCAAGAGTGTAAAATTGGAAAAGCATTTTATGCTTCATCAGAGTGTTCAGGAAATTAACTGTATGAGACTAATGTAAGACTGTTTCCTTAGATGCACTTGTACAAGCGCAAAAGCTGGTAATGTTCTGTTACCTCTCTAGGATTTGGCAAAAAGTCCTTCTAGATATAGTAAATGTGTAATAGACATTGAGGGTTGTGTAAGTGCTGTGGCAGAAGAGTCAATGATTGCTACTACATGAGAAGTGTTTGCATGGCAAGACACAGAATGTGAATGAGTACTTCAATAATGTTGTGTAGTACAGTGTGCCTAATACTTATTTTTGCCTCATGGGTTTATAGCTAGCAGCGTCTGATGTTGTAATAACATTTAATGTTGGGAAATATGTAAGACTGACGGTGCTAGAGAAATTATGGCCAAGATTTAGACAGCAGGGACTGGATTAGCTTCTTCGACACAAAGCAGAGTTTAATGCTCAGCAATGACTAAAGAAGCAAGAAAGAAAAGAAGTAGGAAAGTACTGAGCGATTGTAACACTCAAGAGCACACAGAATATGGACCAGGACAATCCAAGTGCATAAAAGACTCAGAAATTTAGGTCTGTATAAGAAATTCTAATAAAAAAACTTTAAACCTCAATACCTCAAAACAACATTCATTGCAATAAATTGCGCGTTTTTTCAAAAAATTCTGAGGTTAGAGACGTAAAATTTACACATCATGGCAAGTATGAGATTCAACGTATGTGGAAGTACAATAATAGAGATATCCTATGTTGTTTAGTTTTTTATGGTCATTTGTTTACAAACTTCTGTCAAAAAGATTGAGTGTTTGAGAAAAATAAGACAACATGCATCACAATAATTTTTTTTTTTAATAATTCTAGTTCCGTATGTCTACAAGAGTGTATTCAATAATTATGCAAAATTGGAAGCTAGTGACTTAAAAACTTTCCAAGGTAATCGGTCACAAAGTTTAATAATTTAACACTAGAGGCACAGGACACACAATGTCCCCTTAACGCTTGCAATCACTCACTCAGAGCAATAGTTGCGTAGCATCAATCTGACGATCGTATTTCACTTTTATTTCAACAAGCAGTCCAGGCATAGTTGGTCGAAGAAATAAATGAGTCATGGGCAACCAATTAAACTCGGGCAGAGACGGATAGAGGGAAACTACCACAATATGGTGGTTAAAAGGAAAACTGTAGTAAGATAAGTGTTGTTCAGATTTTCTACCTCTGAGAGAAAAATAGTGTCAACTTTCGTCAGTAAGACTGCAATTAACTTTCCGATTTTTTGGAACTGACAATGAAAATGAATAGGTACACCTCGGTTTCTGCAGACAGAGCATTCAGGTCGTTTAGGTCACTTCCTGGGAGCGATTTTAAAGCAGTGACGTTACTAGTTAATCTGGACCTTAGCTTATTACGGGAAACGTCGATAAAACTCCGCGATTGGAAAGGCGAACTTCCTCTGCATTTTGCTAACTGCTCAGAGCGGACTGAGCGACAGATCTGTAATGAACTGCGCGACCCTGCTGGCTGCAAACAAAGTTCGCGTGTTATAATAACTTCCTTCCCCGGGAACAGCCTAACTGTCATCGGAAGATGTCCTTAAAACGAACCGACCCGGTGAAATTTTGCCGGAGGTTAGTGGAGCTTAGATTAACATCTGCCGTCAAGCAAATATCCAGGAACAGTTTGATCATGAAATTTTGGGAACCTCAAAAACTCTCCCACTGAAAACTCAGCCTACCTTTTTCTTTCAGAATTGCCACTGTGTGTTTTATGTTGTTTTTTTTTTTTTTTGGTTTCTTATTCATTGTAGAGAAGATATGAACAGCACAGCTGCCATTCAACATTCTGGTCTTATTCGGCACGTCCCAACGTTTTAATATCTGTTTTTACTATTATTTTCTTGTTCTTGTTGTTTGGTATCCATGTCTGAGGTTTCACATACTCTATTTGATAAAAGTATCCAAATACCCCATTAAATGTCACGAGAGGGGACGCGTCGGTATGAAAGGACACGGGGAGTACTGTGATGTCTGTACAGAAGCAATGAAAACAGAATGGGTCGGTCAGGATAGCTCAGTCACTTTGAATGTGGAGCAAACATACGATGTGATTTGAGTAACAAATCCGCCAGGGCCATTTGAACCCCTTTAAATCTGCCCAAGTGGGCTTCTTTTGATGAGATTGTGAATTACAAGTGCGAAATAACACTCACAGCTAAATCAACGCCAGGTAGGCCTCACGTACGGGCAGACAGCGACTGTTGAGTACTGCGGAGGCTGGTTGTAAAAACCACGTGAAATCTGTGGAGGGAACACTTCTGACTTCTGAAGTGCACAGTGGCTGTGCGTAGGGAGTTAAAAAGAACGGGCAAAGGTGTAGAGCATCTCCACATGAGTCACACATTTCTGTAGTCAGTACTAAACATCGCTTGAATGGTGTGAACACGAACACCACTCGACAGTCAATGACCGCAAACGAATGATTTGGAGTGATAAATGATGCTATATCCCCTGGGATACTTCTGCAGTGGATGACCGCTACCTATTGTGGCTCTGACGATACCTGATAGCAACGCCACCATGTTGAATAACACTTTTCGTGCAGCCACAGGAATCGTGTTACAACTCCAACTGTGCGCAATGGGCTGCATGATGCGCAACTTCACTCCCGACGTCCATGGCGAGGTCCATCTTTGCAACCACGACACCATGCAGCGCGGTAGAGATGGGCCCAACAACATGCCGAATGGACCGCTCAGGACTGGATTCACGTTCTCTTCACCGATGAGTGTCGCATATACCTCCAACCAGTCAATCGTGGGAGACGTGTTTGGAGGCAACCCGATCAGGCCGAACGCCTTAGACACACTGCCCAGTGAGTGCAGCAAGGTTGAGGTTCCCTTCTGTTTTGGGGTGGCATTATGTGGGGCTGACGTACGCCGCTGGTGGTCATAGAAGGCGCCGTAACGGCTGTACGATACGTGAATGCCATCCTCCGACCTATAGTGCAACCATATCGGCAGCACACTGGCGAGGCATTCGTCTTCATGGACAATTCACACCCCCATCGTGCACGTCTTGTGAATGACTTCCTTCAGAATACCATCACTCGACTAGAGTGTTGAGCACGTTCTCCAGACATGAACCATATCGATCATGCCTGCGATAGATTGAGAAGGGCTGTTTATGGACTACGTGACCTACTAACCACTCTAAAGGACCTACAATCTGGTCCAACAGTGCCTTGATGAACTTGTGGATAGTATGCCACGAAGAACACAGGCATGCATCAGTGCTAGAGGACGTGCTACTGAGTATTAGAGGTATCGGTGTGTACAGCAATCTGGACCACCACCTCTGAAGGTTATGGTGTATGGTGGTAAAACATGCAATGTGTGGTTTTCATGAGCAATAAAAAATGCGGAAATTATGTTTATGTTGATCTCTACGCCAATTTTCTGTATATGTTCCGGAACCCTCGGAACCGAGGTGATGCAAAACTTTTTTTCATGTTTGTATATTATGAATGCAGGTGCCCAAGTCGAACCCCTCATTCAAGGTCTGATCTTCGTAGTGAGAGGCTGACGAAACACCTGCACCAGCAGAAACCAGCCACTACACTCACACGCAAGAAGAATAAGACCAAGATTTGAAGCTAAGCACCTAATAGTATTACAATTATTATTATTGTTATTAATAAACATGTATTCGATCATAATTTGGTTTGTTATTATTCCCTGATCTAGTGGTAGCAGAACCGCAGAATGAGGACACTCACATACTATTAGCAACCCTGCCACAGCAGACAAATGGTCTTACTGATTTATAGGACATCGTTGGCACTACCACAGCTCACAGATCCACAACTATCAAGAGTATTGCTACACAAATAACATGACTGTGTGTGAGTTAAAACGAGTAAATGTGCCTCTAACACTGGACAGTGACTTTCCCATGGTGAATGAAGTTGAATACCTGCAACATGTCAGTACCAGAATTAACATTCATGGTACAATTGGTAACATTTGTGTAATGCAATGGATTCGATAAAAAATAAGATTACAGATGACTATGATCTATCCTATACTCCAACAGATATTTATATGTTTGGCCTGAATGTCTTAATAATTCCTATACGAAAGTGTGAGGATGTAGAACCTGCAAAGTCTGTGAGTTCGTTGAAGTAATTCCTATGCGCTAAAATTATGCAATGAAACATGTGTATAAATACACAAAAAGCACAGATTGTTTTAAAAAATTGTTGTTTATTTCACAAACAGCCCCCCCCCCATGTCCTTTCCACCTACCCATAAGAATACATATTTATGTATTATTTATTTATTATGACCAGGCGTTGTTCACATAACACCGTCGCCATTGGTGCCTCTATCGGCGCCGTCTCCTCCCCCCCCCCCCCCCCTCTCCCCGCCTTCGTTTGTGAATATCCCTCTGATACGTTGAGAGAGTTAGCCGCAGACTTGTGAGTTATTTGTGAACATGATAAGCGGCTAATGGCACTCATCCAAGGAGGCTCATAACTCAGTAATAGAAGGGTGAACTGAGACTCAAGTGTCTAATTGAAATAAAATAAAAAACAAACAAACATCGTCCGAACGGGCCTTGAAGGCCGAACAGCATCGACCGGCCGTCGTGTCATCCTCAACCCTTAGGCGTCACCGGATACGGATACAGGGGGGCAAGTGGTCAGCTGAGCCGCCGTCAGTTTTCGTGACCGGTGCCACTACTTCTCCATCAAGTAGCTCCCCAACTGGCCTCACTTCCCAACAGCACTCGGCAAACCCAGGCGGTGACCCTTCCAAATGCTAGCCAAGCCTGAGTGCCTGACTTCGGTGAGCTGACGGGAACCGGTGTCACCACTGCGGCATGGCTGTTGGCTGAAACAATATGAATGCCATCTGAAAAGTTCCGGACAGTGTAAGAGAGAACTGAAGAAAACAATTTATTGTAAAAAAAAAAAATTTACAAGATAATCTCCAGTCTTGCTTATGACAGCTACCCAAAATTTTTGGCAACTTGTTTATCCCGGATAGGCCACCGTCACTGTTGAGCTGTCTGATTGCAACAGTCAGCTCACTGGAAGCTACATCAGTTGTATCAAAACATTTCCCACAGAATTCTTCCACCAATTTGGAAAACGAATCACTGTCTCGGGGGTTCATATCAGGACTGTATGATGCCTGGGGGAGTGTTTCGTATCCATATTTGTCGATCATTTCTCTCACTGATAGGGCAATATACGGTCTTGCATTTTCCTCCAGAATGAGAACACCAACTACAAGCATGCTACGCCTTCTTTGACGAATTTTCGAGTGCAAAATATTTTGCAGAAAAAATTTGTAGTACATGCCTGTTACATACTTCTCCTGCTGCAATCTATGTAGCTATGACTCCATTCATATTATACGAAAAGATCATGAGTCATTTATTGGCTGCGGAATATTTTTGGGCGTGAGAATCGGAAGTTTCAGTAGTTGTGCATTGAGCCGACTGAGACTTCAGTTCTGCCTCAAATTCTAGTATCCAGGTTTCACCGAGTGCAAGAATCCCTCTCAGAAAGTGTTCTCATTCTATTCAATGGTGTTGAAGCAATTCTTCCACGATTATTTTGCAACCTACTTTCTGGTCTACACTCTCATCATGCAGAACCCGACTGGCAGCAAATTTTCTCATCTTTAAATTTTCAGTTACGATTCTGTGCACTGAAGTGACAGATATTCTGGCCTCATCTACAGTTTCTTCGCATGTTCTTCCTTCCTTCACTCTCAAAATGTCATTAACAATAACCTGAGCGTTTTAGCGTGTTGCATTTGATGGCCTTCCACTTCTTGGGTTGTCCTCAGTGCTTACCCGACTTTCGGGGAAACGAGCAGACCACCTTGACATTGAACTAGGATCCACCTATCTATCCTCTCACACCATTCTCAAAGCATTGTAAACTTCCCTTTGGTTTTTTTCCATGTATGGTTTGATTTTGATGAAGAATGCTGGTCACTGTGTATAATCCGACCTGACTCGTTTTCACCTTCCATTTTAAAAGCCAATTACTAATGACACAGACACACAAACCAGTAAACACAGATACGAATATCACGCCTAAAGTCTCACTCACAACTAACATTAATTTCAACTTAATCATGCCACAGTAAAAGCGCATGTGCAGTGTGAAGGACTTTTAAAATGACCCTCGTAGTTTCTGAAAACATGTGGCTTAGCCAGTAGCACCTGAAGTACCTACTGAACAACCGTCTCTAACAAACAGAAACACACATACACAATACATACACACATTATTTTAAAAAATACATTGGGTAGTGAAAATTTATTTTTTTCCTTTTTAGAAACAACACAGTGCAATTTAATGGGAGGTCCATCAGTCTGACAGCATTCGTTCATAACTTAATGTTTGTAGCAGGGCTCATACACAGAAAGGAGAACATCACTTTTACACACATCAGGTAGCAAGGCAAAGCTTTGTTAATTATTACATAGAAAATGAATATGCTGGTAGGAACCGAGTAATAGTCGAATTCAAACTCTTACATCATTCAGAGAGTTTCCCGTTAATATCCAAAGGCACTTTACAGATTTTTCGTGATTCAAACATGTAATAGGCAGTGGTGATTCGTCACCGTATAGGAAGCCATAGTCCTCCAGTTGTTAGAACGTAAGGCAATATCAAGAATGTGTAGGTTAAGTCAATTTCTTCAGTACATCAAAGCTGTGCAGTCACTGTTCTCCCTAAATAGTGAGGTAATAATCGATTCATCAGCAGGCCTCACTTGCAGTATACACTCACTGCCCTCACTTACTTCAACGATGAGCACAGTCGATCCACAAATGAGCTTAGCCAGAGACCAGTGTATCCATCTATTATTTTTAAAAGTTGCACGCACGCACTATATCAGTCGATGAGTAGTTCACCCAGTCGTGAGAGAACCCGCAAAGGGCTAAGATGTCGAGATGCACAGCAGCTGAGGTGAAGAGCCAGCAGCCACATGAAACAGTAGTTACGTTGTTTAACTTTAGCTGCTGTTTAAAAAACACAGGCTGTAAATGCATCGTGGTCGGTGGAAGTAGAAATGTACACTCCTAGAAATGGAAAAAAAGAACACATTGACACCGGTGTGTCAGACCCACCGTACTTGCTCCGGACACTGCGAGAGGGCTGTCCAAGCAATGATCACACGCACGGCACAGCGGACACACCAGGAACCGCGGTGTTGGCCGTCGAATGGCGCTAGCTGCGCAGCATTTGTGCACCGCCGCCGTCAGTGTCAGCCAGTTTGCCGTGGCATACGGAGCTCCATCGCAGTCTTTAACACTGGTAGCATGCCGCGACAGCGTGGACGTGAACCATATGTGCAGTTGACGGACTTCGAGCGAGGGCGTATAGTGGGCATGCGGGAGGCCGGGTGGACGTACCGCCGAATTGCTCAACACGTGGGGCGTGAGGTCTCCACAGTATATCGATGTTGTCGCCAGTGGTCGGCGGAAGGAGCACGTGCCCGTCGACCTGGGACCGGACCGCAGCCACACACGGATGCACGCCAAGACCGTAGGATCCTACGCAGTGCCGTAGGGGACTGCACCGCCACTTCCCAGCAAATTAGGGACACTGTTGCTCCTGGGGTATCGGCGAGGACCATTCGCAACCGTCTCCATGAAGCTGGGCTACGGTCCCGCACACCGTTAGGCCGTCTTCCGCTCACGCCCCAACATCGTGCAGCCCGCCTCCAGTGGTGTCGCGACAGGCGTGAATGGAGGGACGAATGGAGACGTGTCGTCTTCAGCGATGAGAGTCGCTTCTGCCTTGGTGCCAATGATGGTCGTATGCGTGTAGGCGCCGTGCAGGTGAGCGCCACAATCAGGACTGCATACGACCGAGGCACACAGGGCCAACACCCGGCATCATGGTGTGGGGAGCGATCTTCTACACTGGCCGTACACCACTGGTGATCGTCGAGGGGACACTGGATAGTGCACGGTACATCCAAACCGTCATCGAACCCATCGTTCTACCATTCCTAGACCGGCAAGGGAACTTGCTGTTCCAACAGGACAATGCACGTCCGCATGTATCCCGTGCCACCCAACGTGCTCTAGAAGGTGTAAGTCAACTACCCTGGCCAGCAAGATCTCCGGATCTGTCCCCCATTGAGCATGTTTGGGACTGGATGAAGCGTCGTCTCACGCGGTCTGCACGTCCAGCACGAACGCTGGTCCAACTGAGGCGCCAGGTGGAAATGGCATGGCAAGCCGTTCCACAGGACTACATCCAGCATCTCTACGATCGTCTCCATGGGAGAATAGCAGCCTGCATTGCTGCGAAAGGTGGATATACACTGTACTAGTGCCGACATTGTGCATGCTCTGTTGCCTGTGTCTATGTGCCTGTGGTTCTGTCAGTGTGATCATGTGATGTATCTGACCCCAGGAATGTGTCAATAAAGTTTCGCCTTCCTGGGACAATGAATTCACGGTGTTCTTATTTCAATTTCCAGGAGTGTATGAGGCAAGTATGTCCGATATTGAGACAGAACTGTGATCGTGCTTAAGTCTGTACACATACCCTACAATATGAAAGTATTTATAAATAAAAGAGTTTAGGAGGTATAAAACACCCAGGATGCCAATGTGAGTAGGTAGTCGTCGTCGTGACTAAGTAGACGAAACATCTCCGTGAGGAGAGTCTTGTAGTAATCGACTCGTCCTGCAGTGATACAATAACATACATGCTTTAGTTACTGGAACTTCAGATTATCAGGAAGACTAATATTGTTCCAAGACATCCTGGTGGGGCCCACTTTGAGCTTGTATATTTTTTTTCGAAGATCCTGTTTCAACCAAAGCGTCAGATGTTGCAGGAGATACTGACGGCATTGAGTGTGAAACGTACCAGACATTCAGCAGAAGCAATGAATTTCCACAGTCTGAAAAGTAAAGCGAAACAGTGCATTCATATTTGGTGACGTCGCAGCGGAAAATCAGGATGAGATCCGGAAATGTTTTTGCTTTGGCCACCATATTTGAGCCAGACATACTCAATGATCCTGTAGCAGTTTGTCTAGCATAACTCAAAGCTTATTATCACTTTCAAACAGGACAATGAGAATTTAAATCACATTTCCCAATCTGTTACAGGAATCAACACATCATTCAATGAATTCATCACAATATGCAGGAATTTCTGGAATAACTCGTAGTATGGCTTTCTGGTTATTGATAAAACTAATAAATTGAATGAAGGGCGCTATAGACGAAACTTCGATGAGTTTCTGCATAAAAGGCAGTGCACCAAAACGTTGCTGTGTCAGTATACTGTAGATTATGGATAAATTTGCATGTTTGCAGGATGCTCATTCTGATGGGATGAAGCCAAAGCCAGACATACGTTTATACCGTACATAGACTGAGAAATACAGGCAATCAAGGCAAGATTAGCAGAATTGGGTAACGGTGTCAAGGCAGTAGCTGTGAAAAGTGAATCCAACGAAGTGAACAAGCAATAAACGCAAGGTTCACGGGATCAGACAGCACTATCAAAACATCAGCTCTGATATTTGAATCTCAGCTGAAAGAATCCAGCGTTATGAACAAATAGGTAACACTAGGTTAACGGAATTGGGTAGAGTTATCAAGGTAGGAGTTACGAAAGTTGAAGAACTGAATGACAGAATGCAGCGATGTGAGGCATATGGAGAGGGAAAACCCGAAGCAGTCAGCAGATGTGTCAATGCACAATTAACAGAATTGAATGGGTTTGTCAAGGGAGTAGCTATGAAAGTCGAGTTGTACGAACCCCTGATGGGGCAGATGAATGAAAATGTCCATCGACATGAATCTGAGATAGAAGAATTAAGAAGGCCCCTGCAACTCTTAAAACTGGGACAGCTGGAGCATAAACAGTCGCTCTTTGAAACATTTAGACGCACAACATAAAACATTAAACAGTTCTACCAACGGTGGCGGCAGATAGCAGTAGAAGAAGAGAATCAGAGGGTGAGGAAGGGTATATTATCACTGATTTCATCAACTGTCACAGTGCTAGCGAATTAGATACGATACAGAGGGTCAGTCGAGGTCAGCCATATACGCTGAGAAAACTACCTGTTTGTTCAATGAAGGACGCCGTACGTTTTGCAGACAGGGCGTTTGAGCAGATACTTGGTTTAGTAGGCTTAATATTCCTAAATGAACCGCAAAGAGGATTTGCCAAAAGGTAAGAAATCATATGCTGTCCGCCCCTGGTAGTTGAGTGGTCAGTGCGACGAAATGTCATACTTAACGGCGCGGGTTCGATTCCGGCTGGGTCGGAGATTTTCTTCGCTCAGGGACTGGGTGTTGTGTTGTCCTTATCATCATTATTTCATCCCCATCGACGCGCAAGTCGCCGAAGTGGCATCAACTCGGAAGACTTGCACCAGGCGAACGGTCTACTCGACGGGAGGTCCCGGTGAACATAACGAAGTCCAAGGCACTGAGATTCAGCACAAAAAGCTGAACACATTACCTCCAGAGCACATTTATTATGATAATCAGCTACAACTTCTGATGACACCAGCCACAGTAGAGAATACAATGCACATAAATGAAATAATGTCAATAATTTCAGAGTTTTGTGGGACATGTCTTCCTGGATAATAAAGGAGATGGTAGTCCGTGATCTTCACAGGTCTACTTGGAATACGTTTAAATGCAGGTGAGTCAAACACGTGGTTTGATTGATTTATGGCTGGCTGATCTCGTGGATCTGAGAGAATATTCACAATCAAATAAAGGATTCAAATGCAATGATGGAAAACAATCGCAACACCAAGAAACAAGTAATATAGAGTAATGAAATTTTGGGAATAGATTTGGCTAGGTGACGTATTTAAGTGATTAACACTACAAGGTCACAGGTTAATGCAATGGCGAGATAAGCCATTACGAACGTGACATGCTGGTACATTAATAACTGGCGTTATTAATGTCGAATACATGCATGCAACCGTGCATGCATTCTGCTGCATTGGTGCCGGATGTCAGTTTGTGGGATGGAGTTCCTTGCCTATTACACTTGCTCGCCAATACAGGGACGGTTAATGTTTGCGAATGACGCTGTAGTTATTGTTCAATAATGTCCCATATATGCTCGTTTCAAGATAGCTCTGGCGATTGAACAGGTCAAGGCAACATGTCGATACTCTGTAGAGCATGCTGTGTTTCAACAGCGGTTTGTGTGTGTACGTTATCCTGTTGGAAAACACCTCCTGGATTCCTATTCATGAATGGCAGCACAACAGGTCTAATCCCTAGATTGTCGTACAAAATTGTAGTCAGAGTGCGTGGGATAGCCACGAGAGTGCTCCTGCTGTCGTACGAATTTGTACTCCAGACCATAGCTTCAGTTGTAGGTCCAGAGTGTCTAGCTCATAGACAGGTTGGTTCCAGGCCGTCAACTGGTGTCCTTTTAACCAATACACAGTAGTCACTGGCACTGAGGCAGAATCAACTTTCATCAGAAGAAACAACAGACCTCCATCCTACCTCCAGTGAGCTCTCACTTGATACCAGTGATGTTGCAAATGGCGGTGGGTTGGGATTAGTGCAATGCATGCTTCATGGCGTCTGGCTTGGAGCTATCCCTGGAGCAACCGATTTACAACAATCCGTTGTGGTACTGTGATGCCAACTGCTGCGAATTTGCTGCTATAGATGCAGTACGATGCACTAGAGCCATATGCCGAACATGATGGTTTTCCCTCTATGTTAGGCCACGTGCCTGTCTGGAGACCAGTCATCTTACAGCTGCAGATTCTCGTGACCAGCACTGCCAACAGTGATGTACAGTAGCTAAATTCCTGCCAAGTCTTTTTGCAATATCAGACAAGGAACATCCAGCTTCTCGTAGCCGTGTTACATCACCTCATCGTGGCGCCTTTGTCACCTTAAAGGCAGTTCTGACTAACATAATTTTACAATGTCTGATCTCGAGGGTAACTAGTACTCACAACCGTTACAGGGTGCATTTAAAGCAAACCTGAATGGTATCCTCATAGTGATGCCTCTAGCACTACACTACTACCACTGGTGCGAAATTTGAATAGACATCGTCTTTCAGATGCAGAAACATGCCTACCAACTTTCGTTAAGGCGCACAAATCCTTCTTGATGCTGCGGTATTTTTTCCGTCAGTGTTTATTTTAACGATCATAGATATGTACTTGAAATTCGCCAGGGCCCTTCCTGTGAGGGCAAAGACTGGGAGTGAAGTTGTACTGGTGCCTGAATAATTGCTGCAGACTGGGACAAATTGGTGTCCTGTCAACCTGCAAACCGTCCATGGCCATGAATTTTACAATAAGTAATTTAAGTGGGTAATGGAGGGTATGGAATAAACCACTGCTCAACATTCTCCCACGTGAATGTCAGAATTGTGGAGCATCTGAACAGAAACATTAAAAATTGTATGTGGATGCGATGTAATTTTAATAGTTTATACATCTAGCTAAACATTCTTCCACAAAATTATGGGGAGTATAACACCACACACCACACAGATGAACACCACACAGTTAAGATGCAATCCATTGATGTATGTGAGAATGGACTTTTAAATGCAGCATACACTCGTATTAAGATGTTGGATCCATCCAAGCAGAACTTTATTGTAGATGATTTGGTACATATTTCGAAATACAAAACTGCATTTGAGATTCTTACCTTCGTAACCGGTCAGTGGAGATATTTCCAACCCCCAAAGTACTGAGGACAAATATGGGGATGTGCATCTTAAAGGACAGCGATGGTGAAGAATCTGCAGAGAGTTTTTGTACAGAGGCAGCTCTGAACTGGATGTGTTTCTTGTAGAGCATGTCATAAGGCATCATGGGAACAGGGTTTTAGCAAAATGGCTTGACTTTCCAACACCAAAAAATAGTTGGCTGAATGTTCTAGATTTTCTATATAACAGGGTCCGCAAACCTCATACAGTGCAGTGGCATACCACGAGTGACATGAAGCATATCAGAGATGGAGGTGGTGTTCTCAACAAACTGTCATTTGAATTTCATATTCCCAGAGATTGTTCCAGTGGGCCTGGAATGAAACTGCAAATGCATCTGGCTCATGGTGATGGCGGGATTAATCCATGTGGCGAGGCCTGCAAAGAGCATCGTCTAGCAGATTTGGCAGGAAGTCACACTGCAGATCGAATTTTAGCTGAAAAAGCTAAGCAAAGACGTTGAAGAAGAGACATAGGAATGTGAAACATTTTGCATCATTTGCGTTTGGAAAACAGTGCACGCCAAATTTCAATTGGGACCTGGAATAAATTAAAATAAATTATGAACACAGCTCATCATACGTTGAAGAATAAGAAACCGATGACATGTTTAAAAATTATATCTATTCACTGAGGGTAACAGCAAAAAATGCCTTGAAGGAAAATCCGAAGAAAGAAGAAAACATATTAAAATGCCCACAGTACTGGTGGAATTATGCTGTTTCTAATTCCAGCATTAGCGGTGCTACTGGCAAGCTGTTGACATAGTCTGAACAGTGAAACAGGAATCTGAGAGGTTGCATGGCACTCTCACTTCCGATCCCGTGTTATGCCACTTCATATTTTTAGAGAAGATGATATTTAATACAATTTGACTTCATACATCATGATGAAATGGTGGGTAGTAGTTAATGCTCTTGCTTGTGTGCTCTAGGGAAGGAATAATGGTAAGCTTTACCTGCGTTCAATGCAATAGGGTGCCGATTTAAACGACTGCAGTAAAAGCACAGTAACTGTGGGCTGAGGGAAGCGCGTTTTTTCTGTGGAACCTGGGTGGAAACATTTCTGGACGGCCGAGTTCCGCGGTCTCATTGTGCAAACACGTGGGTTGGCGTCAGTCGGTCGGCATCCACGTCCAGGTAGATTGACTAGCGCCGAGAAGTCGCCACTGCAATGGCCAGCACATTGTAGACCAGCAATAAAGCAGAGGAGTATGGGCCCTTGTTAGGCAGCAAGCCGACGAGACAACTATGAGCGTTTTACGAATTTCCATGGGACAGGTCACTGGCGCCCAGATGTCCAGACTCTGTTACAAAACATATTTGTCAAAGCACGAGGCTTTTAGCGAGTTTATGGCCGTTCTTTGGAAACTTCGAAATGGATGCAACAGGGGAGATAACAAGCTTTTTATGGAGGGATGTGGTTCCGTCCTGGTCATGTTGTTAGCAAAAGACACGGCGTAAACACGTGGGAAAGAGGCCGCGAAGCTTAGTCTTTTCTTACTTTTCTCCCAAATAACTTTAAAGTCTCTGATTGGTCAAATCGGTGTACGCAGAGCAAGGGGAATTCTCTGAGCTTCGAATGCCGTGCTCCAGCTCGTGATTGTCTTGTGCTAATGTGGGGCCAGTCTTAGATGCAAATGTGCTTTGCTACTGAGATGACGAGGAAGCGGACAGAAAGAGAAGAGATCACTCTTGTACTGGCGCTTCGCTAGTAAAGAACTGCAGGTCTCTACCTAAACGGTGAGACTTGTGTCCTTTGCTAGGGTGCGACTTAGAGCCTGTGACAGTCACCTTCTGAACCATCAGAGGTACTGCTTATAGCATCATGCACACAATGAGTGAAGCGTGGGTGTACTTATTTGTCTTGAGTCGACCATCACGCATAGCCGGCCGGAATGACCGTGCGGTTCTAGGCGCTACAGTCTGGAGCCGAACGACCGCTACGGTCGCAGGATCGAATCCTGCCTCGGGCATGGATGTGTGTGGTGTCCTTAGGTTAGTTAGATTTAATTAGTTCTAAGTTCTAGGCGACTGATGACCTCAGAAGTTAAGTCGTATAGTGCTCAGAGTCATTTGAACCATTTTGAACCGTCGCGCATAGTCATAGCACAGAGTCAGATTGGTTCGGCAGACCAGCAAATGGGTCCACCTGCACACTGGAATCCACCGTGGTCACAGAGGCTCATAGGGAAGCACCTGCATTCCGAATTAACCGAATGTCGGACCAGGTACTTGCATTTTTCGAGAGCACGCCGTTAATAACAATCACTTCATTCGCCGAACGCATTGTGGTGTGACGCCCTGACCAAGAGAAGAGTTAAGTATTCGCTGCTACGGCGTAAGGCTCCGATATATTTTTCTCAGGACCCTGCTCTTTCGAACCATATTTTTCTTTTTTGGAATAATATAGATGCTTGATTGTGGGGCAGTTGTTGTGCCATACCCCGGATTCACGTGTATGAAGTCAGATAGAGCGATTATTGTTCTGGTTAGTGTCGTGTGCCGATCCCCAGCTGCTCACTTTCATATTAGTGATAGCGTTTGTGAAATTGAAATGTTTGTGTGACGTTTCTTTAGTGTTATTTTTGTCTTGTGATGTTAAGAAAGAATAAATCTATTGTCATTTAGATCACAATTTCTCCCTGTGTTCTATTTAACATTACCTTGCCATTTTTATTAAAGCCATAATTTCAAAAGAAAGTAGTTAGCTTGGAAATCTAAAAGGCGTAATAGGATGATGGAGGCCATCACTATCTGTGGAGGACTATGTTTAAAACCACAACAGACTATTTATTAATTACAAAAGGTCCTTTAACTATACTACTGGACAGATCGCTTATTAACACTTATCTGCTTAAATTCGTCAATAAATTCAGAATTCCTAGATTTCGCGCTGTGTTTGCGTGGAATACTTTGCTGAAGATGGTTTGGAAATGCAAGGAACGTAGAGTCGTAAATTTAAACGTCGCAGGAGGATATGGAACGCACCGGGTTACATAAAATAAAACAGAATAACATGCTCTACTATGAACTGTATGGGGATTAATTCCAGCCGGAAGAATTGTACCTCTACCTCACGGTTTGTTCTATATGGCTCTGAGCACTATGGGACTCAACTGCTGAGGACATTAGTCCCCTAGAACTTAGAACTAGTTAAACCTAACTAACCTAAGGACATCACAAACATCCATGCCCGAGGCAGGATTCGAACCTGCGACCGTAGCGGTCTTGCGGCTCCAGACTGCAGCGCCTTTAACCGCACGGCCACTTCGGCCGGCGGTTTGTTCTATAATTTTAGTCTCTACCTAGGCAATGACTCATACCTCTACGGTCATTTCTGTCTAATGTTTCGCGTGAATACATAAAACAAGCAGCTTGCTCGTCAGTAGTTGAGCCATAGATGTCATCTCATACATTCAGATTTTAAAAGTGCACTAGTGTGAATTAAGTGCAAATTACTTCGCCCCAATATACACTCCTGGAAATGGAAAAAAGAACACATTGACACCGGTGTGTCAGACCCACCATACTTGCTCCGGACACTGCGAGAGGGCTGTACAAGCACTGATCACACGCACTGCACAGCGGACACACCAGGAACCGCGGTGTTGGCCGTCGAATGGCGCTACCTGCGCAGCATTTGTGCACCGCCGCCGTCAGTGTCAGCCAGTTTGCCGTGGCATACGGAGCTCCATCGCAGTCTTTAACACTGGTGGCATGCCGCGACAGCGTGGACGTGAACCGTATGTGCAGTTGACGGACTTTGAGCGAGGGCGTATAGTGGGCATGCGGGAGGCCGGGTGGACGTACCGCCGAATTGCTCAACACGTGGGGCGTGAGGTCTCCACAGTACATCGATGTTGTCGCCAGTGGTCGGCGGAAGGTGCACGTGCCCGTCGACCTGGGACCGGACCGCAGCGACGCACGGATGCACGCCAAGACCGTAGGATCCTACGCAGTGCCGTAGGGGACCGCACCGCCACTTCCCAGCAAATTAGGGACACTGTTACTCCTGGGGTATCGGCGAGGACCATTCGCAACCGTCTCCATGAAGCTGGGCTACGGTCCCGCACACCGTTAGGCCGTCTTCCGCTCACGCCCCAACATCGTGCAGCCCGCCTCCAGCGGTGTCGCGACAGGCGTGAATGGAGGGACGAATGGAGACGTGTCGTCTTCAGCGATGAGAGTCGCTTCTGCCTTGGTGCCAATGATGGTCGTATGCGTGTTTGGCGCCGTGCAGGTGAGCGCCACAATCAGGACTGCATACGACCGAGGCACACAGGGCCAACACCCGGCATCATGGTGTGGGGAGCGATCTCCTACACTGGCCGTACACCACTGGTGATCGTCGAGGGGGCACTGAATAGTGCACGGTACATCCAAACCGTCATCGAACCCATCGTTCTACCATTCCTAGACCGGCAAGGGAACTTGCTGTTCCAACAGGACAATGCACGCCCGCATGTATCCCGTGCCACCCAACGTGCTCTAGAAGGTGTAAGTCAACTACCCTGGCCAGCAAGATCTCCGGATCTGTCCCCCATTGAGCATGTTTGGGACTGGATGAAGCGTCGTCTCACGCGGTCTGCACGTCCAGCACGAACGCCGGTCCAACTGAGGCGCCAGGTGGAAATGGCATGGCAAGCCGTTCCACAGGACTACATCCAGCATCTCTACGATAGTCTCCATGGGAGAATAGCAGCCATCATTGCTGCGAAAGGTGGATATACACTGTACTAGTGCCGACATTGTGCATGCTCTGTTGCCTGTGTCTATGTGCCTGTGGTTCTGTCAGTGTGATCATGTGATGTATCTGACCCCAGGAATGTGTCAATAAAGTTTCCCCTTCCTGGGACAATGAATTCACGGTGTTCTTATTTCAATTTCCAGGAGTGTACCTAAGCAAGGGTGAGCCGGATATCATATTGATCGGTCTGGAAACTTATAACAGCATACCTAACAGGTGAAGTGAAAAATAAACTTCATCTTGGCAGCAGCTAAGTTGTGAAGATTCCATCCGGCTTGTACGACACTGACGATCTAAAAGAAATCATAAAACGATCTGTAAAAGTTTTTAATGAAGCGTTAGTTCATGTTATCTGTCCAGAAATTAGGAAATTTGTGGTAAGGACTATGGGACCAAACTGATGAGGTCATCGGTCCCTTGGCTTACACACTAATTAATCTATCGTAACCTAACTTACTCTAAGGGCAACACACACACCCATGCTAGAGGGAGGATTCGAACCTCCGACGGGAGGGAGCCGTGCGACCCGTGACAAGGCGTCCTAGACCACGCGGCTATCTGGCCAGAGCTTCTTATTATTTGGAAAGTGTTTGTGTTAGCATTTTCGTTGCATAGTCGTTCTACTATGTCTGCATGGAAATCATTTTTATGTACTGCTCGTTCTAGTGTTTTAATTTCAGTGTAGTTGCTTTCCAGTTCGAGTGGTAGTTGGCCTCAGGCGTTTTTGACTTTCCAGTTTGTCAAGCTCTTTTTCTTGAATAAATCATCCAATTTTTCTCAAATTGTAATCATTAATTTTTCTGTGCATGTACATAAGATCTACCACCTTCCGTCCCATTTGGGTAATTCTTTTCCTTTTCTTGGAATGTATTTCTGGGATAATTTTGTGCATAATCCGAGACAAAACTTAAAATTCGTTGTATGTATGTGCAATTATGCATGTATATATACTAATACATTTGTGTTTGAGCAGGACTAATGGATAATATTGATGAAGACGGAGTTGTTGTTGGGTACACATGAAGGAAGACGTAGTTGAGGGTGTTGGTAAGGCGACAATATGGAGGGGTAGGAAAGGAGTAAGGAAACATAAGGCGAGAAGGGGAAAAGAAGTAAGAAAAGATGATGAGGGAAAGGAAAAACGTGTCCTGATCAGGTGAGATGGATAGGGTGAAATTATAATTAGTAGGATATGTAAATGTTTGGACACATTTCGTTGTCTGAAATAGGGAGACGGTTTAAGTTTCGTAGGGGGAGAAAGTGGAGAATTTGTATGTGTAGGATTGGTGGAATGTGCCGATATACGCGCAGCAGAATGGCAGGAATGGAAATTATACGGGAATCAATAGGATTATTGAGGTGGAATTTTCGGCTAATGCAAGTTGTTCGAAGATCTGAGGGAGGAGAAGTGGGAATTTGATGAGATGGTAAACATCAGTGTCGAGGAAGGTAGAAGGATGTGAAAAACAAGGAGGAGGGCATGAAATTTTAGGATTGACCACATTATACAGGTTAAAATTGATATAGGTATACAGAGAAGAAGAGGCTCGCAACGATAGATTAGACTGGGGAGCTGCATGAATGGATTCTTCTGAGTGAAGACTATAATGACAGATTCTGGATACGCAAAAAATTGACACCAGTGCATCTGACTTTCCGAAAAACACGGCGAGTTTTGGCTCAGCGGGAAGCCATTTGTCCTGCCGGATCGCTCGCGTGCGGCGGATTTTTGGGTAGCTGGGTGCACTGGCCGGTAGCGAGCAGCACGTGTGGGAGACCGGCTGAGGCGGGATTCCTGGCTTTGACGTGTGCCCGGCTGGTGCGCTCACAGGCCGGCATTCCGCCCTGCGAGAGCTTCTGTTGTGTGCACAGGGCACCTCTGCGCATGCGCCGTTGTCCACGGGAGGGTGCGTGATGCTACGCACGAGGGCAGTGGTTCGAGGAATATTTGACGAATACAACACAGTGAGTTATACTGGACGACGAATGTCCCACAGTAACAAAAGTGACATCGAGTGTGAACCAAGGAAGCGTAACAGGAACTCGATGCTCTCCATATACGTATATGATTTATCATACAGGATCAACATCACAAGTTTCTTCACTGACAGTGCTGTAACCCAGATGAAAAAAATCGCCCTTGAACGATCGTAAAGAAACGGAGAATAATTTGTATAAAATTTCACTTGCAACGAATGGCAGCTCTTTTTACAAGCGGATAAATTTATGAGAAAATCTACAACAAAGAGGAAGAATTGGATTGTATCGGATTACAAGGTTAATGATGAATATCTTGAGCACGTCATACTATACAAGCATTTTGTGGGAACAGTAAACAAGGGATATGAAATCGGAAGACCAGTTAAAATCAGTATTTATCTTCCCTAGTGCAGTATATGATTTATCATACAGGATCAACATCACAAGTTTCTTCACTGACAGTGCTGTAACCCAGATGAAAAAAATCGCCCTTGAACGATCGTAAAGAAACGGAGAATAATTTGTATAAAATTTCACTTGCAACGAATGGCAGCTCTTTTTACAAGCGGATAAATTTATGAGAAAATCTACAACAAAGAGGAAGAATTGGATTGTATCGGATTACAAGGTTAATGATGAATATCTTGAGCACGTCATACTATACAAGCATTTTGTGGGAACAGTAAACAAGGGATATGAAATCGGAAGACCAGTTAAAATCAGTATTTATCTTCCCTAGTGCATCTGTCCTACGACAGGTTTCAAGTGGACGTTCTCCATTGAGTCGTCCTCTGAGCATATTCCTTCAACTTCTTCTAATGACATCCTTTATTCCAGTCCTCTTCCTGCCTTTTCCTCTCATTCCTTTACTTTTTACTCCCTGATACTTTGTTGCCAATAATCCCTATACATATAATACGAACATGTCCTAGCTAAGATGTTTTCCTCTTTCCGATCACTTCCAATTAGTTTCTTCCTTCCCTTATTTTATTCATTACTTCTTCTACATCTACATCCATTTCTGTATAGATACTCGACAAGCCACCGTACGATGCTTGGCGGAGGGTAGGCTGTCCAACTACTAGTCATTTCCTTTCCTGTTCCACTCACAAGTAGAGCGAGGGAAAAACGACTGTCTAAATGCCTCTGTATGAGCCGTAATTTCTCGAATCATATCTTCATGGTGCTTACGCGCAATGTACACTATGTGATCAAAAGTATCCGGACACCCCCAAAAACATACGTTTTTCATATTAGATGCATTGTGCTGCTACCTACTGCCAGGTACTCCGTATCAGGGACCTCAGTAGTCATTAGACACAGTGAGAAAGCAGGATGGGGGGTCCCGCGTAACTGGCGGACTTCGAACGTGGTCAGGTGATTGGGTCTCACTTGTGTCACACGTCTGTCCGCGAGATTTCCACACTCCTAAACGTCTCTAGGTCCACTGTTTCCGCTGTGATAGTGAAGTGGAAACGTGAAGGGACACGTACAGCACAAAAGAGTACAGGCCGACCTCGTCTATTGACTGACAGAGACCGCCGACAGTTGAAGAGGGTCGTAATGTGTAATAGGCAGACCACGTCACGGGAATTCCAAACTGCATCAGGATCCACTGCAAGTACTGTGACAGTCAGGCGGGAGGTGGATTTCATGGTCGAGCGACTGCTCATAAGCCACACATCACGCCGGTAAATGCCAAACGACGCCTCGCTTGGTGTAAGGCTGTAAGAATAGTAAACATCGGACGATTGAACAGTGGAAAAACGTTGTCAGGAGTGACGAATCATGGTACACAATGTGGCGATCAGATGGTAGGGTGTGGGTGTGGCGAATGCCCGGTAAACGTCATCTGCCAGGGTGTATAGCGCCAACAGTAAAAATTCGGTGATGTTAAGGTTTCGTGTTTTTCATGGAGGGGGCTTGCACCCCTTGTTGTTTTGCGTGGCTCTATCACAGCACACGCCTACACTGATGTTTTAAGCACCATCTTTCTTCACACTTTTGAAGAGCAGTAAGAGGCTGGCGGATTGCATCTTTCAACACGATCAAGCACCTGTTCGTAATGCACGCCCTGTGGCGGAGTGGTTACACGAAAATAACATCCATGTAATGGACTGGCCTACGCAGAGTCCTGACCTGAATCCTATAGAACACCTTTGGGATGTTTTGGAACGCCAACTTGTTGCCAGGACTCAGCGACCGACATCGATACCTCTCCTGAGTGCATCACTCCGTGAAGAATGGGCTGCCATTCCTCAAGAAACCTTCCAGCACCTAATGGAACGTATGACTGCGAGAGTGGAAGCTGTCATCAAGGCTAAGGGTGGGGCATCACGATACAGCATTACCGATGAAGGACGTCACGAACTAGTAAGTAATTTTCAGCCAAGTGTCCAGATACTTTTGACCACATAGTGTAGATTGGCGGCAGTAGGATCGGTCGTCAGTCAGCTTGAAACAACGTTTCTTTAAATTTTCTCAATAGCGTTTCTCAAAAAGAATGTCGCCTTCCCTGCAGGGATTCCCATTTGAGTTCCCGAAGCGCCTCCGAAACACTTGCATGCTGATCGAACCTCATCGATAACAAATCTAGCAGCTCACCTCTGAATTGCTTCGATGTCTTCTTTCAATCCTGTCCTGGTGCGGATACCAAACACTTGAACAGTACTCAAGAATACATCGCATCAGCGTCCTATATTTGATGTTCTCTACAGGCGAACCACTCTTTCATAAAGGTACAGAAGGGATTTTACTTGTTCTACATTTTTTCTGTGTAAGAATGTATTAACTGGAGCTTCCTTCTTGATTATTCTTGTTATTTACGAACGTGTATCGAAGACGTCGATTTATTGGAAGAATTCGAGGAAAGTGCAACGCTTTTGTATAGCAAATCGCATAAAACTCGGTAGCGCGGTCAGTTATTGATTATTGTCCCTGTGTTTGATGTCATTGTGAAGTAGACATGACAAAAAACATCGAAAGAATGAAGGTCGGTATAGCCTACACGAAATTTTAACAGAAATGCTCGGGGAAGTAAAATGGGAATTCTTGGAAAGACGACGATGTAGTAGTCGCAAAACCATGTCGGGTAAAGTTAGGGGACCATCTTGCACAGCAATCATGAGAGTGAGAGAAGAGACATCATTGTACGTAGAGAGCCATGCAAACAGTCGTTGTTCCCTCGCTTAGAATGGAGCAGAAAGTCATACTCGTAGGATTTACCATCAGCTGTGCACTTACAGAGGTTTATCGGGCACTTAAGTAAATCTAGAGGTAGAACTCCGGTATATTTCTTCTGCAGTTCGCAAAGTTTGGTTATGTGGACGCATTAGTTGACTTTTACGTTCTCGCTAGAGCAAACGTGTCATTGTCAGAGATTTGAAATGTTTTAGTCATTCCCGTTTTAAAGTGAGATCGGTGGAGGACACGCACATCGTTTCATTCATAGTCTATGGGACTCGGTTTACGGTAACGAATAATAATTTTTTAAAGACCGACAGTGTTCTCTGCAAGAGTGGAAACCTATTCTACCAAAAGCAGTCTAGTGCAACTCATCTTCCTCTCTCCGACCATAAAATCTACGGGAGGGAGTGGGCGGGGGGGGGGGGGGGGAGACAAATGGCGGTACCAAGGTTGATGCCTACGGGTTGTACAATACGATTCCGCGCAAAATATTACCTAATGAAATGTTAGACAATTCAGTGATCGTATTGAGAATTCCCTATCACAGCTGTTTCGACATGAGGGGGTTAGGCGATGCACTACAGTAAAGGGACCTTCACAAGTTCAATTGTCAGTCTGACGATATACTGACCGTCTGATGGCGCATATTGACGTATTGTCAGTCCTAGAGATATTGATCGGCAGTATTGATGGGCCTCACAATATTCTCAGTATTGTCAATACATACTGAACGTGTGAGGTCAAATATTGATGGTTTGACAATATTCTGCATTCAGATGTTGACGCAGTTTCGGCAACCAGCCACCCTGCGCGCGTTACTGTGCACTGTTTATTTCTTCAGTTCGCCGTTGCGAATATCATATCCACAGATGTACAATTACTATACCTCCATGATAATAAAATGTTCAGGTGTGTGCGAAATCTTATGGGACTTAACTGCTAAGGACATCAGTCCCTAAGCTTACACACTACTTAACGTAAATTATCCGAAGGACTAACACACACACACCTATGCCCGAGGGAGGACTCGAACCTCCATGATCATATCTTACATTCTGTTTTTGAGGAGTCCTTTTAACACAAAAGAATTTTATAGACCTATTTAAGGGTAATCATTTTATATGCCACTTTTGGGTGGTTAACGGGGGATTCCCTATGACACTGCTTACTTCATTAATTTGAAAATATTGTGTTCGTTGTTGTGTTACATAGCAGTTTTCAAAAACGCTACCATTTCGAAAAAAATCGTCATATATCTGCAATGACTGGTAAGAGATTTGCGAAATACGTGTCAGTTCCACCGAATTATCTCAAAGCAGAAAAAAAAGTTCCAAGTTAATTTCTTGAACAGTTCCTGTTAGGCATATATCATTGCTTGACAGGTTTCCATAGAATTTTATTAATTATGCTTGCTGATATTACAGAACTGAACTTCGAGCATTAGAACGACCTGTCTGTAGCCAGACGTCTCCAAGTTATTACTAATCTCTTCGAATGCAACTGCCTCTCTCATTAACGTATTTTGCTTCTCTGTTTTTCTCGTATGAACCATAATAACTTACCGTACGATGCAGAACTCATCGGAAAATAATATGTGAACTCTTTCGGGTCCGTGATTCTGGTTTCAGTCAGTAAACTAACATGTAACCAGTCGCTCTTTTTTTCAACTGACCTCGGTCTCATTTCGTCTTTTTCGTTGTTTTCTGCTACTTGCAAGCTGTAGCTAATATAATTGCAGCACGCGCTTTCTTATGGATGTTAGACATCTTAACACTGTAACCTAAACCTGAGGTGAAAACTGGTGAGGGTTTGTGAAATCTAAGGTGTGATTTGTTAAGCTGGAGCTGAACTCCATCAAAGACGAGTTGAAATAAGATACTGGGTTTATCAGAAGCAAATTATCGATAGATTAACTGAATCTGAAGCCAAAGTAACCAAGCAAATAGAGGGGCTCGCTAATGATTGTCATCATAAGAATGAAGAATTAACCATGAAAGACGCTAGAAGCTTTGATTTAAAACAGCGATCTCACACAAAGTGTAGTAATGAGAAGCATGAAGCCCTTCCTCTCTTGAACAGGTCAGTGTAAGAAATTCAAATTTATGTGACTTACTAAGGTCCATGGTCCCATGGAAGTGTAAAAATTTTAAGCTTCTATGTCAGTACAATCAATAGGCGAAAGACGTCCCAGAGGGTCGCATGTAAGGCCCCCTCGCTGTTGGTCTGACAAACAGGTTCCATGTGCTGTCTGTGGCTGACACAGTCAATCACCAAGCCACACTCGCCTGTCCTATTTCAGAGGAATCCTCTCAGGCTGCAAGATCCGCACAATCACAGATGGTGGGATTATAGGTAGTTGGGAGCTCCAATGTCAAGCGCTTTATGGGGACCCTTAGGGGCATGGCTGCCAAGAAGGGTAAGAAATCAATGTCCGCTCTGCGTGCACACCGGGTGGGGTCATTCCATACGTGGAACGGGTCCTTCCGGATGCCATGAAGAGCACAGGATGCAGGCAACTGGAGGTGGTGGCTCACGTCGATACTAATGATGTGTGTCGCTTCGGATTGGAAGAGATTCCCTATGGTTTCGAGCGGCTAACAGAAGTGGTAGCTACCAGTCCTGCTGGCAAGATGAAAGCAGAGCTGACCATTTGCAGCATGGTCGACAGGAACGATTGCGGATCTCTCGTTCAGAGCCGAATCGAGGGTCTGATTCAGAGGCTTAGACGGTTCTACTATAGTGTAGGCTGCAGATTCCTCGACCTGCGCCGCAGAGTAGTTGGGTTTGTGGTTCCGCTGAAGAGGTCAGGAGGCGGCTATACGGGTAGGAGGGGCTCTGTGGCGTGGAATGGGCTGTTTTTCAGGTTGGAGAGTCTCGGGAAAACACAAAAAGGGCTTCAGTCTCAAAGGGTGCAGCTCGAACACTGGAAGGACGTAGATACAGGAACCATCGGTATAACAGTTGTGAACTGTCATAGCTATGTTGGGAAAGTACCAGGGCTCCAAGCGCTAATAAAAGCACTGATGCCCAAAACGTTGTAGGCACTGAAAGCAGGCTAAAGCCGGAGATAATTTCAGCCGAAAGTTTTGCGAAAAATTTAACAGGGTTCCGAAAAGATAAGCTAAATACAGTTGAGGGCGGCGTGTTTGTTGTTGTTAGAAGTAGTTTATCTTGTCGCGAAATTGAAACAGAGAGTTCCTGTGAGTTAGTATGGGCAGAGATCATTCTTGGCAACCGGAATAAAATAATTATTGGATCCTTTCACCGACCTCCCAGTTCAGAAGACACAATTGCTGAATGTTTCAAAGAAATCATGAAATCCGAATTTGTGATAAAAGCATTTTCTGAAAATTATTTCGAGCAGTTAGTTCATGAGCCCACGCGAGCATTAACGGTTATGAGAACACACGTGACCTCTTAGCAACAAATAATCCTGAGCTAGTAACGAGCATAAAAACGGATACGCTGTGTTCAGATGGTTGTCTTGGCGAAACTGAATATTGTAACATCCAAAAGTTCGAAATTTAGCTCGGATTTCAATGCGAGATGCTTATAATACTTCCCACAGCGAAACTTTGTCTTGAAACCTGGAAGAAAATCGAAAGAGATTCTGGTCGTATGTGCAGTATGCTGGCGGCAAGACACAATGAGTGCTTTCTTTGCGCGATAGCAATGGAAATACTGTAAGCGAAAGTGCGGCGAAAGCAGAGTTACGAAACACACCCTTTCGAAGTTCCTTCACCAAAGAAGATGAATTAAATATTCCAGATTCGAATCAAGAACAGCTGCCAAAGTGAGTAACTTAGAAGCAGATATACTCGGAGTAGTGAAGCAACTTAAATCACTTAACAAAAGCAAGTCTTCTGGCCCAGGCTGTATACCAATTTGGTTCCTTTCAGAGTATGCTGACACAATATCTCCATACTCAACAATTATGCACAATCGTGCGCTCGATGAAAGTCCCTTACCCAAAGACTGGATAAATTACAGGACTATATCATTGACGCCGGCATGCAGCAGGATTGTGGAACGTATATTGTTTGCGAACATTATGAATTACCTCAAAGAGAACAGTCTATTGACACACAGTCAACTCGGATTTAGAACACACCTTGTGAAACACGACTAGCTCTTTTCTCACGTGAAGTGTTGAGTGCTGTTGACAAGGGATTTCAATTTGATTTCGTATTTCTACATTTTCATAAGGCTTTCGTCACTGTACCACACAAGCGGCTTGTAGTGAAATTGCATGCTTATGGAATATCGACTCAGTTATGTGACAAGATTCGTGATTTTCTGTCAGAGAGGCCACAGTTCGTAGTAACTGATGGAAAGTCATCCAGTAAAATAGATGTGATTTCTGGCGTTCCCCAAGGTAGTGTTATAGGCCCTCTGCTGTTCCTTATTTACATAAACGATTTGGGAGACAATCTGAGCAGCCGTTCTTAGGTTGTTTGCAGGTGATGCTGTCGTTTACCGATTAGTAAAGTCATCAGAAGATAAAAACAAATTTAAAAACGATTTAGAAAAGTTATCTGTATGGTGTAAAAACTAGCAGTTGACTCTAAATAACGAAAAGTGTGAGGTCATCCACATGAGTGCTAAAAGGAATCCGTTATACTTCGGTTATATGATAAATCAGTCAAATCTAAACGCCATAGATTCAACTAATTACCTAGGAATAACAATTACGAACAACTTAAATTGGAAGGAAACATGGAAATTGTTGGCGAAGCCTAACCAAAGACTGCGTTTTATTGGCAGGACACTTAAAAAATGTAACAGATCTACTAAGTAGACTGCCTACACTACAATAGCCTGTCATCTTTTGGAGTAGTGCTGCGCCGTGTGGGATCCTTAGCAGAGAGTATTAACGAAGGACATCGAGAAAGTTCAAAGAAGGGCAGGACGTTTTGTATTACGACTAAATAGGGGAGAGAGTGTCACTGAAATGATACAAGATTTGGGATGGACATCATTAAAACAAATGCGTTTTTCGTTGCAGCAAAATCTTCTCAACAAATTTCAATCATCAATTTGGTCCTCCGAATGCGAAAATATTTTATGGACGCCGACCTATATAGGGAGAAATGATCACCATGATAAAATAATGGAAATCAGAGCTCGCATAGGAAGATATAGGTGTTCGTTTTTTATATATACGAGTATGTACATAATGAAGTTTGCACGGAACCTTCAGTTAGCCAATCCTACCCACACTCATCCAGTTTTTCTGATCTTGTCTCGTGCTGAGACAAGTCCTCTCATCTACAGTAAACTGCTCGTCCACAGCACTATTTTTTAAAATTTTTTTCTATTTTTGCCGCGGCAAATAGTTTTGTCGTAGTATACCAGTTTCGAGCCTTTCTTGGTGAGGTTGTATATATTTGAAACCGATTTCCTTTTTACTACTGGAGGCAGTAATGGTCAGAACTAGAGGAAAAAACAATTCTATACACGGACGTCGTAAAACAAATGGTAGTTCACGTAGGAGCAATTCTGTACTTGTACTGCTAGTTACCGCCCCCCCCCCCCCCTGACGTTTTAAAGAATTGATTGAAATTCCATGTATAAAACCGGTTCAAACGTTTGATTGCTTTACAAATGAGTTAATGTGTTAAATATTTGACGTTAAGCGTATGAAACCTTTACGGTTGAAGGCAACGTATTATTTCATGCAACTCAATGTTTATGGTGTGCCTAATTCTGAAGTTTTAATCCATAAAGAGCGAAAATGTAGTAACTGATAAACTCTTTTCCTTGTGACATCATATCTCTTGAATTATCTCTTGTGCAGTGACATAACCTTGCAGGTGTAACGAGTCGTATATGTGAATTCTGTCTGAATGTTGCCAATAGAGCTTAGAATAAAGAAGTAATAAATTAAAATATCATACCTGATTCTGAAGTTATAATTCATGAAGGGCGAAAATGTAGTAACTGATAAACCTTTTTCCTCTCATTATTTTTTGCGGGATGTCGCCGAGAAAAAGTTTCGAGAGGGTTTGAAATTACCTGCGAAGTTGCTGAAAATTGCTAAGTGCTCTCATTCTGAAAAATTAGATGATTATTTTCAGAGTTATCTGCGCGCAGTTAGTGGCACTGACTCACGACACGTCCACAGTTTTTAATACTTGCCTCATTCTGTTAAGCCTTTGACGGAAGATTATGCCTCTTAATGAGAAATCATGATATCATTTTAAACTTTAAAACTTGGTCAGTAAGCATATGAAATACTGAAATTCATTTTTTGTTGCCCATGGAAACCATTAGACAGACAACCTTTAACTGGAACTATCTGACGGTTATAGGTGGAAGCATAAGCGACCAAAGACACTCTTAGATAGGACCTAAACACCTACAGTGATCTAACATCACTCACAAGCGAACACATCCCCTAGCCCCTGCATATCAATTATACTGACTGGACATGCCAACTGCTATCACAGCCGACCAACAGGCAACACCGGGGAAGCCAATAAACTCGCTCACTATCGCACAAACAAATCACCTACATTTCCCTACACTGTACATCGGGTACCGTATATCACCTATAGAACACGAACCGCTGACGAACTCAACTGCTACAGGTATGCTGACGCTGGCCGAGATGACAACGCCGGTACCCAGCGACAACCGACTGCTGACTTACCTACCCCTTGCACGATATGTCGCAGATATCAAGCTGTCCGATACTGCTCTTACCACTCGACATGACTGTTGCAGAGGTTTTCTCCCTTGGCTCTTGCCTTGGAAATTTTTTTTCCTCTGCCCTTTAAATCGCTACCCTTCGTCCAATTTTCGACCCAGTCTATCTCCAGTTAAGCGCGAATTAATGTCTAATCATAATCAGGCATACGGAAACATCGCAGTACCCACACCCTTCGAAGACTTAGTGACCACTAAACCCTATGCAGAGATGGCAGTAGGCTTTTGTGTTGGGTATCACGCCTATGTGGGCGTGGATGTGCTCCACCCTATATACACGGCTGACGAGGTGACCATTTTTATTTAGCCATTTAGTAATATAGATAATATAATCTATAGCAATATGTCAAAACTTTCACAGTTACTGTATTTACTAGCCATCAAATGCTTATAGAGCTTAAGATTCCACATCTTTATTAAGGATAAAAAATAAAGTTCACAAGAAAATAAACAAAGTACAGCAGAAATTCATTGTGTTATCAAAGGAAAGAATCAGTCACTTGATGTTGTTCCACAGGAGACGGCCACGGTAGCACATACACTCAAAGGAAATCCTTTCCAGTGTATCACTGTTGTCGAGCAGTGCTGACAGTCTTATGACAGTAGAGAAGGGTGAGATGATGAATTCGGCAGGGTCCAATGGGCCAAAGTTAGTCGTATTCAGAGTCCACCGGCAGTGGCAGTGAGAAATCTGTGGCTTAATGCAGCTGGAATAGTTCTGCTTCAGCTTGTTGCTCGAAGAGGACTGACTTCGGACTGCTCTTCGGCCAGTTACGTAGGCACTTTCTTACTTCCTCACGTGGTTGACGCTTAAGTGTCGTAGTTAGCGTTGCTTGTGAAGAAGCTGCTAAACCTATGCTGTCTATGGCTTCTGCGACGGATGAGTCCTCGTCCATTCATCGTACGTGTAAGAATAGACATCTGCCTGTCGACACTACAGGTGGTAATGAGTGTGTAACGGGCGATCAAAAAGGTTCCTTTCGAAAGCCGCGCAGTCCATAATTCGCATGCTAATCAGGCAAAATAGACGTGAGCATTGTGGCAGTCAGTCCACAAATGCACATCCTTGTCCGACATGAACAGTTGAAACTTCAAGGCCTTTTTTAAGGGACCAAAGGCGTGACAATCACGGAGGGACTATAGGACTACAGGGCGGACAGTGAACTGTCTCACAATTAAGTTGGCGTAACTTCTGGGTTACATTTTCGATATGGGGTCGTGCGTTATCATGAAGCAGCCGAAAAACTTGTCGAACATGTCCCACCATTTCATAACGGTGGTTTGCGACAGACATACTGCTCCATACAAATTCTTTGGTCTTCAATGGGTGTCTACCGCTGTTTGTCCTTCAGCAGCCAAGAAACGAATAATAGAACGTTTGTCCTGTTTGGACGCATTTGTTAATAACGTTGCCATGGTCCACGTTTCCACATTTACAGCACGCGCGTTGGAAAGACACGAATGCCACATTAATACCTTACCTACATGTCGGTGCTTACAAACCAGCATCGAAGTTGCTCTTTGTTCCATACTAGCTGTAGAAAAGCCCTAAAACAGAAACTTTTTGATCGCCCCTTATAGTTACCATTAATTTTTACATATCCTTCAGCCTTCCTTCTCCATTAATCCCGAGTTCGTTTGAAGACACCTAGTTGCCCTCGGGTTTCGTCATGTACAAGGGAAACATATTCCTATAAAGCGTGCACGATGACGGTGTGTGTACGGTACACCTGTACCTTTAAAAGTTCCTTCCGCCCGAATTCTAAGGGATTAACGTCAGATGAATGGAGAGACCATGCTACTGGATTTTCTTGACCAATGCATCGCTCAGTAAACGTTTATGTTAGGTAGTGTCACACGAGGCTCAGTACTTCGGATGGGACACCGTCACCTGTAATTCACATCCATCGTCTTTCTACGAGGGTAACTTTCCCGAGAGAGGCGGTAATTTGCTACCCATATGATGATACTAAACAGCAGTTACCAGTCTTTCCAGTCAATTGCATGGCTCTACCAAACTGTCATCCATAATTTCTGCCCACACTTCCATCCATATTGCTAAAGTTTCCAATAATTTTGTTATGTCTGTATGTGATGGTTAATCTCAGGAACTAATTTTGGGATACTGATACGGTTCTGAATGAGAAACATACTGATTAACTGGAAAGGTTTGTGTTTATACTTTATGATTATAGTAAATGTTCAAATGAGTGTGAATTCCTAAGGGACCAAACTCCTTAGGTCATCGGTTCATAGTCTTACACACTACTTAAGCTAACTTAAACTAACTTATGCTTAGAGCAACACACACACACCCATGCCCGAGGAAGGATTCGAACCTCCGGCGGGAGGGCGCAGTCCGTGACATGGCGCCTCAAACCGCGCGGCCACTCCAGGGGCTGATTATACTAATGATGAGTGTATAATAAATGTATTTTTACGTGTTACATACCTAATTGGCGTTGAGGGTGACATTTTTGATCCTTTATTAGTCTAGTGAAGGTAGTAAAGATACACAGACAAGGCAAAACTGAAAGTCCTCAAAATAAATACAACAAAATGTATTGTTAAACGGAAAACTTAGTCAGACATTGTTATTCAACGTTGCAGAGAATATTTTGACATAATAAGAGAATTCATGTGTACAGCCTACAATTCCACATCTCTAGCGCTTGAGCTTCAATACAGCTTTATTGATGCAACTGTAAATCAAAAAATGGTTCCAATACTCTGAGCAGTATGCAACTTAACATCTGAGGTCATCAGTCCCCTAGAAATTAGAACTACTTAAACCTATGAACCAAAGACCTTGCCATCTGATGTGGCTTTGTAACACTAACCAAAACGGCCTTGCTGTGCTGGTACTGCGAACGGCTGCAAGCAAGGGGAAACTACGGCCGTAATTCTTCCCGAGGGCATGCAGCTTTACTGTGTGGTTAAATGACGATGGTCTTCTCTTGGGTAAAATATTCCGGAGGTAAAATAGTCCACCATTTGAATCTCCGGGCGGGGACTACTCACGAGGACGTCGTTATCAGGAGAAAGAAAACTGGCGTTCTACGGATCGGAGCGAGGAATGTCAGATCCCTTAATAGCGCAGGTGGGTTAGAAAATTTAAAAAGGGAAATGGTAGGTTAAAGTTAGATATAGTGGGAATTAGTGAAGTTCGGTGGCAGGAGGAACAAGACTTTTGGTCAGGTGAATACAGGGTTATAAATACAAAATCAAATAGGGGTAATGCAAGAGTAGGTTTAATAACGAATAAAAAAATAGGAGTGCGGGCAAGATACTACGAACAGCATAGTGAACGCATTATTGTGGCCAAGATAGACACGAGGCCCACGACTACTACAGTAGTACAAGTTTATATCCCAACTAGCTCTGCAGATTATGAAGAAATTGATGAATGTATGATGAGATAAAAGAAATTATTCAGGCAGTGAAGGGAGACGAAAATTTAATAGCCATGGGTGACTGGAATTCGAGAATAGGAAAAGGGAGAGAAGGAAACATAGTAGGTGAATATGGATTGGGGGTAAGAAATGAAAGAGCAAGAAGTCTGGTAGAATCTTGCACAGAGCATAACTTAATCATAGCTAACATGGTTTCAGAATCATAAAAGAAGGTTGTATACATGGAAGAATCTTGGAGATACTAGAAGGTATCAGATTATATAATGGTAAGACCGAGATTTAGGAACCAGGTTTTAAATTGTAAGACATTTCCAGGGGCAGATGTGTACTCTGACCACAATCTATTGGTTATGAACTGTAGAGCAAAACTGAAGAAACTGCAAAAAGCTGGGAATTTAAGGAGATGGGGCCTAGATAAAGTGACTAAACCAGAGGTTGTGCAGAGTTTCAGGGAGAGCATAAGGGAACAATTGACAGGAATGGGGGAAATAAGTACAGTAGAAGAAGAATGGGTAGCTCTGAGGGATGAAGTAGTGAAGGCAGCAGAGGATCAAGTAGGCAAAAAGACGAGGGCTAGTAGAAATCCTTGGGTAACAGAAGAAATATTGAATTTAATTCATGAAAGGAGAAAATATAAAAATACAGTAAATCAAGCAGGCAAAAAGGAATACAAACGTCCCAAATATGAGATCGACAGGAAGTGCAAAATGGGTAAGCAGGAATGGCTAGAGGACAAATGTAAGGATGTAGAGGCTTATCTCACTAGGGGTAAGATAGATACTGCCTACAGGAAAATTAAAGAGGCATTGGAGAGAAGAGAACCACTAGTATGAATATCAAGAGCTCAGATGGAAATCCAGTTCTACGTAAAGAAGGGAAAGCAGAAAGGTGGAAGGAGTATATAGAGGGTCTATACAATGGCGATGTATTTGAGGACAATATTGTGGAAATGGAACAGGATGTAGATGAAGATGAAATGGGAGATACGATACTGCGTGAAGAATTTGAGAGAGAACTGAAAGACGTGAGTCGAAACAAGGCCCCCGGAGTGGAGAACATTCCATTAGAACTACTGATAGCCTTGGGAGAGCCGGTCCTGACAAAACTCTACCATCTGGTGAGCAAGAAGTATGTGACAGGCGAAATACCCTCAGACTTCAAGAAGAATATAATAATACCAATCCCAAAGAAAGCAGGCGTTGACAGGTGTGAAAATTACCGAACTATCAGTTTAATAAGTCACAGCTGCAAAATACTAACGCGAATTCTTTACAGACGAATGGAAAACTAGTAGAAGCCGACCTCGGGGAAGATCAGTTCGGATTCCGTAGAAATATTGGAATACGTGAGGCAATACTGACCTTTCGACTTCTGTTAGAAGAAAGATTAAGGAAAGGCAAACCTGCGTTTCTAGCATTTGTAGACTTAGGGGAAGCTTTTGAAAATGTTGACTGGAATACTCTCTTTCAAATCTTAATGGTGGCAGGGGTAAAATACAGGGAGGGAAAGGCTACTCACAATTTATATAGAAAGCAGACGGCAGTTATAAGAGTCAAGGGGCATGAAAGGAAAGCAGTGGTTGGGAAGGGAATGAGACGGGGTTGTAGCCTATCTCCGATGTTGTTCAATCTGTATATTGAGCAAGCAGTAATGGAAACAAAAGAAAAATTCTAAGTAGGTATTAAAATCCATGGAGAAGAAATAAAAACTTTGAGGTTCGCCGATGACATTGTAATTCTGTCAGAGACAGCTAAGGACTTGGAAGAGCAGTTGAACGGAATGGACAGTGTCTTGAAAGGAGGATATAAGATGAACATCAACAAAAGCAAAACGAGGATAATGGAATGTAGTCGAATTAAGTCGGGTGATGCTGAGGGAATTAGATTAGGAAATGAGACACTTAAAGTAGTAAAGGAGTTTTGCTATTTGGGGAGCAAAATAACTGATGATGGTCGAAGTAGAGAAGATATAAAATGTAGGCTGGCAATGGCAAGGAAAGCGTTTTTGAAGAAGAGAAATTTGTTAACATCGAGTATAGATTTAAGTGTCAGGAAGTCGTTTCTGAAAGTATTTGTATGGAGTGTAGCCATGTATGGAAGTGAAACATGGACGATAAATAGTTTGGACAAGAGGAGAATAGAAGCTTTCGATATGTGGTGCTACAGAAGAATGCTGAATATTAGATGGGTTGATCACATAACTAATGAGGAGGTGTTGAGCAGAATTGGGGAGAAGAGGAGTTTGTGGCACAACTTGACAAGAAGATGGGACCGGTTGGTAGGACATGTTCTGAGACATCGAGGGATCACAAATTTAGCATTGGAGTGTGGCGTGGAGGGTAAAAATCGTAGAGGGACACCAAGAGATGAGTAGACTAAGCAGATTCAGAAGGATGTAGGATGCAGTAAGTACTGGGAAATGAAGAAGCTTGCACTGGATAGGACCGAAGACCACAACAACAACAAACCTAACTAACCTAAGGACATCACACACACCCATGTCCGACGCAGGATTCTAACCTGCGACGTGTGGCAGTACTTGTGCATAAGTCAGTTATTTGAAGCAGTAGGGAGCTGGTTCGTGAGTGGAAAGGTACTAGGACCATAAATAAATTATTTTTGCACAACAATTTATTAAAAACAATTAAAATTTACAGTAAGGAAATACACCAATAAAGGGTCACACTCAGCAAAAACATTATAAAATTTCTAAAAACTGCAGCGCAAGTTGTTAAGAAGGCTTTGGGTGTAAAACAACCAAATAAAACGGCTTAAGGCCAAAGTACAAGTGTCCTGAACAAGAAATCTTGATTTGCTGTAGCTACAAACATTTAAATTGCTTTAAGGTCCAATAGAGGGTACGTTTCATTAGCAAGTCAAAATAATTTAAAGCAGTAGGCACATTACAACTGGATAACAAAACCGAAAGGATCACTTAAAGTACAATAAAATGCAGGTTTCGTCAGTAAGTCAAAAGCTTTAAAGTTACAACTTGGTTCAGAACAAATAGCAACAAAATTATTTGGAGGAACAGCGCTAACGGCATAGAGACCAATAGAAAAGGCTATCACAGATAGGTAAGCGGTTGCAATGAAAATACAGTGAACAATTACAGATTGAGAACTAGAGCTATAATTATAGCGAGAACCACATTTTGAACTCTTATTACTCTTATTATATAAATACGGAAAAACAAAGTCTTGGCAAACGAATTTATCCGTTTTTGTCGTCTAATTTTGTGGCTCCGCTATTTCGTTCTCCAGAGCCACTAATAACCCGTTTGGTTAAATTCATAATCATGCAAATACTTTTCTGAATTTTAGAACAACTTTAAATGCTAGGTAACCATAACTTGGTTGTTTGTTTGGATACACGTACAATAAATGCTCATGGTGCTTATAGATATGAGTTGGTAACACCTACAACCAGTCAATTTTTGAGAATAAATGCCTAGCGGCTAGCGTCAGACTATAATCTGTGCGCTTAGAGCAGGCGTTTTGCCCTTATTCTGCTTGAGACTTATCGGTACAATTTGGTAGGCTTTGTGACTACAACATATTGTTTTCCACCGCTTACATCCATAGCGATCGAACAGTTATTGTATTACAAAAGGTTTTATTTAATCATATTCCTCACACACATAAATACCACATATAAACGTAGCTATAATGCACTTTCCGCAAACGTTGCTACGTCCGTGTGTGTTTTCTACCGTAGAAGCTGATAGGCTATGTGGGGTACATGTTGGTGGCAGAGTACAACATAGAGAGAGAGGGAGTGAGAAAGAAGGGCAGGGGTGGGGGTGGGGGGGATACGTCGCCTCGCAGCAACAATCACTATCCCTTCCTTTCCGTACATCATCGGGGAGCTCCGCGCACGGACTGCAGCAATAACAAACCATTGTTTCATAGCCCATTATGATTGTTAAGCGTTATTGTCAGTATTACCAGTTTCCGTTCACCTGTAGGCAGGTCGAGAAGCATTTCCGATTCACCGATTTTCTTGCGAGACCAGCTGGTAAGTATATATTCTTGTATTTTCGCCATTAGTGTTAAACAACGCAATTAACATACCACGTAGTAGAATGGCTATTTTAATTAGTTTTAGAGTGAGTGAACATGGAACTGAAGATTCTCACAGTACACCCCCAAAGGGAAACTCGAAATCTTAACACACTGGAGTGTATATGAAGATTTTGGAAAATACATTTTCGTGGATTAAACTAGGACTGAATGAATATTTGGCGTTTTGTGTGTTATGCAGAAACGGTTTTAGCATTTCTCATTGTGGACAAAACGACTTACGCCGACAAGTAAAATGTAAGGGACATACATTAAAAGAAAAAGGTTTTGTTGAATCAAAGACTGCAGAAATATTTCGTAAATAAAAATAATACAACGGAACATCATTACGTCACTTCACGTGCACTGGCCTTAGTGTGCAGTCAAACACAGTCACAGTTGCTACAGCCGGCCGGAGTGGCCGAGCGGTTAAAGGCGCTAAAGTCTGGAACCGCACGACCGCTACGGTCACAGGTTCGAATCCTGCCTCGGGCATGGATGTGTGTGATGTCCTTAGGTTAGTTAGGTTTAAGTAGTTTTAAGTTCTAGGGGACTGATGACCTCAGCAGTTAAGTCCCATAGTGCTCCGAGCCATTTGAACAGTTTCTACAGTTTGGACTGCATGTCCACAACACAGCCACATTGTGACGATGAATCTGACCACCATTCGAGCTCCATATGAACTTTATGAACTTGGAGTGTTCGTAGACACCATTTACATTACTGATTTCGACATTGCACTCCTCGAAAAAGTGATCGTTGCTGATTTCTACACTCCAACTCTACAGGTGAAAAGTATTTAAACCGACAAACTCTGAGAGGTTGTAGGGGACATCAAAACAAATATTTTCCCCTAATGTCATTTTTTTCCTATGAGGTGTATATAAACCGGTAGAGGAAGATTTCTCTGGCCGCAAATTAATTAAGCCAACAAACACTTTTCCATGTTTTTATGACCAAGAGAAACATTAACACAACCCAGTTGCAGTTACAGTAGATGCCTCCATTGACACGTAAACATAGGTTACACAGTCGGATCATGTTCCGCCCGACACGGGCAAAAACCCCAGAAGTACCTGAATTGTTCCTGCTGCTGCTACTATCCGGGCAACCAGATCCTCTTCTGGTGCAACAGGAGTGGCGTAAAAAAGGTTGCGCATCTCTTCCCACACAAAAAAGTCTGGGGATCGAGCAGGCCATGGTAGAGGACCACCTCTGTCAATCCACATTTCTGGGAACCGTCGGTCCAGGAATCGACGCACACGACGACTGAAATGTGCTGGCGCCCCGACATGTTGGAACCACATGTATTGTCTTGAAGGGAGCGGGACGCCTTCGAGCAATTCTGGCAATGCTCTGGCGAGAAAATTGTAATAGTGCCTGCCATTTAATGGCCTAGGTAGCAGATAAGGCCCAATTAAACAGTCCCCAACAACACCGACCTACGCATTAACGAAGAACAGCACTTGATGAGAGCTAGTAACCGTGGCACGTGGGTTCTCCTCACTCCAAACATGCGAATTGCGCATGTTGAGGATTCCATCACGCTCGAACGATGCTTCATCGGTGAAGAACACATGTAGAATGCATTTCACACTGTTCCAGGTACCACTGCGAAAATTGTGCCCTGGGTGGATAATCAACTGGTTACAGGTTGTGGACACGCTGTAAGTGAAAAGGACGTAACAATTGCTCTCCAAGGACTGTTCTTACATTCGTCTGATTCGTCCCCATGTTACGTGCAATTGCACGAGTGCTGAATGAAGGATCCCGCTCCACATGCTGCAAGACGGTGTAAGAGGTCCGAGCAGATGTAATTTCGATGTATTGCTCACGCGCTACCTGCGATATGCAAGGTATAAGAGAATCTCAAACCAGAGAGCAGTGTTGAGTGCAGTAGGAACTGTGTAGCTGTAGCAGTAAGTTGTTGCTAGCGAGCTGTCTGGTCTGGTGTATCGTGTTGGCTGGGCCGGTCGTGGTGCAGCGATGCCGGAGCCTGAGTATTATTGTATAAGGTAAAAAGCAGCCTCGCGCATATCTAGTAATGTTATGTGAACTCCCATGTAAATCTTTTAAAAATGTCCTAATAATAATCTTTGTCATATAAAGTAATTTCTAACAAGCATTCATTTCAATTTAAAGAATTTACTAATTTCTCCAATCCATGATCATCCCGATTATTGCAAAAGAAAAATCAGTTGTTTCCTTTCATAAATTACAAATCTATCGGCCAGCATTGCACAGGGCTGTGCCAGAATAATTAATTGTAAGAGTAGATATATATGCGTTATCCGGCGACTTCATTGAGGTAAGAATTTTTCTTTTTTTTATTCAGAATGATCTTTCAGGGCCATGACGCAGCACTGCTGACGTCCAAAATTTACCAGGTTAAATTCACAGTCAATTATTGAAAAGTTATAAGTGAGCGACAATTTAATTGAGAGGTTAGTTTGTAAGAGGTATGCGCTGCCTGCGATATGAGAATCTGAGACCAGAGAGCAGTGTTGATTGCAGTACGATCTGTGTAGCAGTAGCAGTAAGTAGTTGCTAGCGAGCAGTCTGGTGTATCTTGTTGGCTGGGCCGGTCGTGGTGCAGCGATGCCGGAGCCTGAGTATTATTGTATAAGGTAAAAAGCAGCCTCGCGCATATCTAGTAATGTTATGTGAACTCCCATGTAAATCTTTTAAAAATGTCCTAGTAATAATCTTTGTCATATAAAGTAATTTCTAACAAGCATTCATTTCAATTTAGAGAATTTACTAATTTCTCCAATCCATGATCATTCCGATTGTTGCAAAAGAAAAATCAGTTGCTTCCTTTCATAAATAACAAATGCATTGGGCAGCATTGCACAGAGCTGTGCCGGAAAAAGCTATTGTAAGAGCAGATAGTTGCCGACTTGATCGAGGTGAGAATTTTTGCTTTTTATTCAGAATGATCTTACAGGGCCATGACGCAGCACTGCTGTCGTCCAAATTTTACCAGGTTACTGAATTTATTTTTTATTACGAGGTTTAGGAATTTTTCTGTTTCGAGCTTAAATGAAGAAAGAATTTTGTGGGTACATTAAATGGGAACCACTTTTTTTCTGAGGTTACACAAAAAATAGAATCATATTATTATTTATTAAATTTTGTGGGGAGGTTGCACTTTGCGACATCCGGCCAGGATCGTATTTCTTTATGAATCTCTGAGAAGTAGTCATATATCTGCTATTATTTACTTAAATGTAGTTTGCATCTGGCGCAATGCATTTACTAATTTGTCACTCTTTCTTTCACAGATCATCGGCAATTTATTGCTCATTGTTGTTTTTGTGTTTGTTCCATCTTTTTTTTGCTTTGTCGTTGTTTCATTTTCGTGCTTATTTTTGATTTGTCAAAAATGCCGCGAAAAACTGTTAACAGTACATCGCGTTGTGCAATGAGTGAAAAAGCTGACTCGATTAATTTGACCGACAATACTTGTGACACTCAGCGTAATAGCAATAATCCTCCATTTACAGACAATCAGTGTGTACCAATAACTAGTAATGGTTTTATTCCAGATGATGAGCAAACAAATTCATTTATGTCCACACTTAATTTAACGGCAACTGATGACGAGGCACGTTCCGTTACAATGAACGCTGCCCAGCTTGACACACCCGGTTTGCAAAATTTACGTAACGAACAGATAAATCTTTCTAACGCAAATGAACAGTGTACTCAAAGTACGTCAGATTTATTTGATTCCGAGGTAGTGACTAATAGTGCATATCCAATTGGCGAACTTTCTCAAGAATCAGAGAATGACCAAATGGTTACCGGTACACAAAACGCGACAAATGCAGATACACCAACACACAACATAGAAAATAGAGCCGCTAGTTTTGGCGTGGATCGAGTTATAGCATTAATGCTACAACTTAATGAAAATCTCAAACAACAAATTAATGAACATAATGAAAAACAAGATAACAATTCCAAACAATTGAATGAAAATTTTCAACAGTTGAATGAAAAACACGACCACCTAAATGAACAGAACAAACAACTTAGTGAACAGATTACAGCCGTTGCCGTGCAATGTCATGATACTAAAGAACAATTACGCGAGGAAATTAAGGCTTGTGCTAGGAGTGGTAGTGAAGAAATTAGATCTTTGGCTTAAGAATTAAGGAATACGCAAGCAGCTACAACTAAATTACGTAGAGACGAAATTAGTGCAGTCGCTAAACAGTGCTCTGAAAACGCAACACAGTTACGCGACGAGTTTAAATTAATGATCTTTCACGCACGCTGGATGCGAAAGTAGACGCGAAATTTGACCAACAGAACAGCCAAATTGACGAACGTTTTAATCACCACCTACAAAACAGTGAAACGCGTTACCGTAAATTTATACAGGAACAGAATAAAGTAAAGCGACAAGTCATGGAAACAATTACTGCACAGAGACAGGAAGATAAGCGTAAATTGTTTACGAAAGCAAAAACATACATAGACAACAATATTGCTACAGTATCTCAAGAAATTAATACTATCAAACAGTTGAACACCGAATTGCATGATGAAAAAACAGACACACACACATTAGACTTTCAGACAATGACCAGAAGACTTGAAAAGTTGGAACTAATACAGGATCCCGATGCCATCAAAGCAGACATCAAAAAATTGAACGAAACCACACGTAAAATACAAAAACAAATTAATGCTTGTGATAATAAAAACGATGATCAGGTAAAAGCACTGACTGAAAAATATGATGAACTGACCAGTCATATTGACGTTATCGAAAGTAATAATGACACCAAATCAGACGATACATCACCAGTTTCGTTTAATCAAACACCCGAATTTCAAAATTTACAGCAGACAATCAGTGAGATAGGTTCGTCTAATAATACATTACGTAGAAAATTGTCATCTTTACAGCACGAAGTGACGGAGATAAAAAATATTTAAGCCTTTAACACATCACAGCATACGCCACTTTCCGAACGTTTGTCAGACTCACACAGCCAGTATAATTTAGGTAATTTACAGAAAGTACGTGAATTAGATTCCGAACAGTCACAGACAAATAGATTCTCATACAACCCTGAACCTGTTCAGACATACAGAGACGATAATTTTGATTACAAGCATTTCCTATCCGTGAGAAAATTTAAGGTATTTAAAAATGACAGAACACAGATTCACTCATTGGATTGGATACAACAATTTATCTTTGCTTTTCCACCGGCATGGCCCGTAACACACAAACTTGAATATATTTGCAGTTTTTTGGAAGGCGAACCGGCAACTCGTATGAGACCGATCGCGAGACAATGCTACTCGGTAGAAGAGTTTCAGAATGCTTTTCTGTCAGCGTATTGGTCGAAGACGACACAGCGCGGAATCAAGGATCAACTAATTAGTTTACCGAATTATGAGAACTCAAATTTTCCCACTGTCACGCAATTTTTTGAACATATGGTCCAACAAAACCAATACTTAAGCGAGCCATACAGTGAATCTGCACTTATTCAATTATGCATTTCTAAATTACCACGGTCATTAAGAGTGTCACTTTTAACGGGTCAGCAGAAGGAAAATATTTCGGCATTTAGAGATCTGCTACAGCTTTTGGAAGTTCAGCAATCAGACTATTCTTTCATAAACAAAAATTTTTCACATCATAACCAAGGCCAACAAACATATAGTAATTACGATCAGCCACGCTATTTCAATAGCAAAGCTGACAGACACTTTAGGAACGACAACCACCAGAACTTTAATAACAGACAAAATTTAATTATCAGTATCGTCAAAATTATCAGCAAAAGGAACTACATTTTGGTTACAATAGAGGTTTTTCCCAACAACAGCAACAAAACCAACCGGTTAGCATATCAAACCAACAATGCAGTCTGCAAGGTCAACCAAGCTTTAATGTTTCGCTGCCTACACGTATAGCGTCGGCTCCGCCAAATAGTAACGCACGGCAGCAAGGAAATCAGTACGCACAGAAAACACACCATTTCAACTAATATCGCAATGCACCGTATAGAAATGACTATCATGACAGACGCAAAAATAATGAGCACAACTTTCAGCGTACGTTTAATAACAGTCGGTCTTACCAGCAACAAAATCATCCGCAACAACAGATTATCATGAATGAACCAGACAGTAGATATCATCCCGTACGTAATACGTCAGGAAGAAATAACAGAACAGTACAAATAGTCGAAATGCCACAGCATCCTCCCGCAAATAATAGCACGTCAGATAGAATTTGACTAGATACAGTACAGGTTGCATCTTCAAACAACGTAAGCAATACTTCAGATACACAGAATCTTGTTCACGAAATTGTTATTACTTTTGACGACATCCGAGACACTCTTTTGCAGGAAAGACCAGTTATTCAAAAAACCATTTCACACCCTGTCATTGAAGTAAAGATTGGATCATCCAAATTTTCAGCAGTAATCGATTCTGGATCACCTATGTCAGTTATAAATGAGGAAACTTTCAACGAATGTAACAAAGAGAATACCTATCCTACGTTACCATTAGGCAAAACTAAAGTAAAAGGTGCAGTATCTGGTAAAGGAGTAGATGTATAATTACAGACACACTTATCATTTTGTATTGCAGGTCATACGTTTCACTCAAATTTTTGGATTGTTCCCTTATTGACAACAGACGTTATTTTAGGTACGAATTTTCTGGTACAACATGACGCAATTATTGATTTTCAAAATTTCTATTTAATGTTAAAAGATGAAAATGTACAACTGGCATTAGAATTTCAGCACTCTTTATCTGCAGAAGAACAAACAATTAATCGTACAGAGGTCTTTTCCGCATCACGTAATATAGACTGTCATTCCACATTGCTCACAGGTACGTACGTACACAACTATAATACTCCAGACGAAGCCGACCTTGACGTTATACAGATGATTTCTGATAAAGTTAAACAGAGCAGTACAGATACAGACGACGAACGTACTCAACTACACAAAATTCTTTTACAGCAAGCTCCAGTTTTTGACAACGTCCCTGGTACTATGTCCGGTTTTATGTATGAATTTCAAGTTAAACAGCACGACACATTTAAAGCCAAACATTATCCCATTCCGTATATTCACAGAGAACAAGTTAAGAAAGAATTGCAAGCTATGCTTGACCAAGGAATTATTGAACCGGCAGTTAGTCCGTACATAAACCCACTCCATATTGTTAAGAATAAAGATGGTTCACTTCGTCTCGTACTTGATTCGCGTCACATCAATGACATCAATGACACTAGAAGAACTTCTACAGAAATTTCATGGTGCAGCTATTTATTCCACATTAGATCTGAAATCGGGATTTTGGCAAATGCAGCTCCATCCAAACTGTAGAAAGTACACAGCTTTTCTCTGTTTTGGTGACTGTTACTAGTTTTGTAAATTACCGTTCGGTTTAACAATTTCTTCAGCAGCATTTATTCGCGGTTTGAATACTATACTTCCGACAGAACTTAAAGACAGAATCACAACGTATGTAGACGACATTCTTATTGCAGAAGCTAACTGGTCTGAACACAATCTGATTCTTGAACAACTGTTACGAACTTTTCGTGCACAAGGACTCACAGTTAATCTCAGTAAATCACACTTTGGGAAAACTTCTATACAATTTCTTGGACATGTAATTTCAGCAGAAGGCATTGCGCCTGACCCGGAAAAACTTCAAGCTTTACGTGACATTACTGTTCCTACGACGAAGAAACAACTACGCAGCTTTTTGGGTTTAATTAACTTTTTTCGTAAATTTATTCATTACTCTGCTTTAGACACCCCAAGATTGTGCCAGTTGACGGGTAAAAACACTATTTGGTCCTAGGATAGCCAAGCACATTCTGAATTTGTCAATCTGAAACAAACTTTCTTGAATGCACCACTTTTATCACATCCACATCTTACTAGAAATTTTTCCATTGCCACCGACAGTTCTAACACCGCTTTAGGCGTACACATTTTTCAGGAAATTGAAGAAGATGGTTGTACAGTAATTAAAAACATCGCCTTTGCGAGTCGCATTCTGTCACCTGCTGAACGCAATTATTCTGTTACAGAACTTGAAACATTATGTGTTGTATTGGCATTTACGAGATTTCGGCATTTTCTTTATGGAAGACATACGACCGTTTACACAGATCATAGAGCCATATTCTGTTTCGCCGCTCTCACCCTGACAGCAACAACTGGTTACTATGCATTCCTGACGAGCTTGTTAACAAATTAATTTGGTATACTCATTTAAGTTACGCACATTACGGAGCCAGAAAATGTTTTCTTATACTGAGACAAAACTGTTATTTTGCCAATATGGAGAAACGTTTTAGCGTCATGTAAAATCTGCCAGAAAGCTAAGTCAGATACGACTTTACATATTCCTCCATTACATCCCATTGTACCTGTTAAATTGAGACACATGGCCGCTGTAGACATTTTTGGTCCGATTCCCAGAACTAATAGAGGTTTTTGGTCCATCTTTGTTGCTGTTGAACTCACTTCGAAATTTGTTACCTTCACTCCGTTGCGCAAAGCTACTGCTAAATCTCTTTCGAATGCATTTGTAAAACATTTTTTATTCCATGTAAGACATGTATTGAAAGTAATTTCCGACAATGGACCACAGTTTCGATCTGCTATATGGACACGTATGTTACGAGCTAGAAACGTTTCTCCGATCTATATATCCAGGTATCATTCTTCTTTGAACCCTTGTGAACGACTAAAGAAAGAAATTGGTAAACTATGTAGAATATACTGCCATAAAAAACATATTGATTGGGATGCACACATACTGTCATTCCAGGATGTAATTAACTCGATACCAAATGAATCTACTATGCTATCTCCGACTGTTATACTGAAAAATGTTGAACCACCTAACAAAATTAAAGAATTAGTATCCTTTCCCACATCTCGTCGACTACGACACCATGAAATAATTGACATTGCGCTCAACAACATCAAGCGTGCCGCGGAGCGCCGGAGAAGACAGCAAAAACAGGTTTGTACACGCCGTGACTTTCACATTGGACAGAAGATATTAGTACGTACACACTATCTATCCAACAGAGGAAAGAATAGATGTAGTAAATTTGAGCTTCTATACGCAGGTTCATACAGAATTCGCTGCATTACTCACCCCAATGTAGTACATGTCGAAACTTTGAGAACCAGAAAAAGTAAAGGTAATCACCATGTCTCCAATATTAAACCCTTTATTGAATGAACATACTTTATGATTTGTCACACTGTAATGCCATTTACTAATTTCTATGATCACTTATGCGATTATATTCACATGACTAATTATTGATGATTATCGTATTTTTTCTTGGCAAGTGCCCGGCATGGTAAGGTTAGCAGGTCGCTTTTCTTGTCATTACACATCAGACCGTGCACATTTTTCCAGATAAACTTACACATATTATGACCAACGATGCAATTATATTTATGTGATGCTTACTGATGATTATCATATTTTTTCTTGGCAAGTGCCCGTCAAGGTAAAGTTAGCAGGTCGCTTTTCTTGTCGTTATATATCAGACCATGCACATTTTCCATTTTTCATGTATGTATGATTGTTTTCCTGTTTGTTTGTATGCACTATGTAAAATCTGCCAGAAAGCTAAATCAGACACGACTTCACATATTCCTCCGTTACATCACATTGTACCCGTTAAATTGAGACACATGGCCGCTGTAGACATTTTTGGTCCAATTGCCAGAACTAATAGAGGTTTTGCTACATCTTTGTCGCTGTTGAACTCACTTCGAAATTTGTTACCTTCACTCCGTTACGCAAAGCTACTGCTAAAACTATTTCGAATGCATTTGTAAAACATTTTTTATTTCATGTAGGGCGTGTATTGAAAGTAATTTCCGACAATAGACCACAGTTTCGATCTGCGATATGGACACGTATGTTACGAGCTAGAAAACTTTCTCTGATTTATATATCCAAGTATCACGCTTCTTCGAACCCTTGTGAACGTCTAATGAAAGAAATTGGTAAACAATGTAGAATATACTGCCATAAAAAACATATTGATTGGGACACACACCTACACTCATTCCAGGATGTAATTAACTCCATACCAAATGAATCTAATATGCTATCTCCGACTCTTATATTGAAAAATGTTGAACCACCTAACAAAATTAAAGAACTAGTATCTTTTCCTACATCTCGTCGACTACGCCACCATGAAATAATTGACATTGCACTCAAAAACATCAAACGTGCCGCAGAGCGCCGGAGAAGACAGCAAAAACAGGTTTCTACACGCCATGACTTTCACGTTGGACAGAAGATATTAGTACGTACACACTATTTATCCAACAGAGGAAAGAGCAGATGCAGTAAATTTGAGCTTCTATACGCAGGTCCATATAGAATTCGCAGCGTTCCTCACCCCAATGTAGTACATGTTAAAACTTTGAGAACCAGAAAAAGCAAAGGCAATCACCATGTCTCCAATATTAAACCCTTTATTGAATGAATATTCTTTACGATTTATCACACTGTAATGCCATTTCCTGAGTTTCATATGACCACTTATGCAATTATATTTATATGTGACTACTTACTGATGATTATCATATTTTTTTCTTGGCAAGTGCCCGGCAAGGTAAGGATAGCAGGTCGCTTTTATTGTCGTTACACATCAGACCGCGCACATTTTTCCAGATAAACTTACACATATTATGACCAATGATGCAATTATATTTATGTGACTGCTTACTGATGATTATCATATTTTTTTCTTGGCAAGTGCCCGGCAAGGTAAGGTTAGCAGGTCGCTTTTCTTGTCATTATATATCAGACCGTGCACATTTTCCATTTTTTGTGTATGTACGATTGTTTTCCTATCGAAAGTAGAATTTTTGTCTGTATGCACTATGTAATCTTGAAGATGTAACAAACACCAGTTGACTTAGACATTTTTTCTTATGATATCTCAATATCTTGACTATTCTACACTTTTTGCCACTACATTATGATACTGTGTGCACATTTTTTCCACTTGAAAACTGTCTATGTTTTTGACCTAATACGTTTTCTGTCATGCTATGTTGTATGCTTAGTTGTATCACTAGAAACAAGTTTTTATCTAATGGGTATATGATCTAAATGCAAGATATTAATCCTTATTCATCATTTTCGGAAAGCAATAATGTGTAAAAGAAATAAACTAAATAAACCACAGGGGATTACTATGAAATGGAATTTCACCTTCGGAATGAACGAAAGAAAATGCAATATCTTGTCATGAAGAGTAAATGGATTAGAATTAACAAGCATTAACCAGAATATACTATACACATCGTATGATAGCAGTCTATTTTTCTTTCAGAATACGAGGTGATTGGGCAAGCTGCCAGACAGAACTACACATGTTAATTTTAGTGATGAAATATGCTAGAAATAAGAAACTCTATAGTATGAATAGTTGTATGAAGTAAATGGTAATATGAATAATGAATAATGAATTGTCGTTTTTTGCAGATGATAATAAATGATGATGAATAATTATGTGACGAATATGCTACTATGAATAATGAGGTTTTTCTTTGCAGGTGATGATAGTGATGAAGTTATGGTAATATGAATAATGAAGTTTTTCTTTGCAGATGATGATAATGATGATGTTTGTATATTCACTATTAGTTAAGAAATGCTATGTAGTTATTTAAGTATTTGTTGCAGTTCATTTTGACAGTATGTCTTATGTAGCATGGTATAATAATTGAATGTTTTGGAAAGGACAGCTAGAGTACATACATATTGAGTACACGTTTCATTATCTGTTAATTCGAAGTTCACTACTTTTCAGCATAATATGCGTTTCTTCTTTCAGCTCAATAATCCATTTTGTATTTTTTCCAGGAGAAGCTATTCATGAAATTAATGTGCTATAAGCAGTTAGTCATTAAACCTGTTCTAGTACTTGCATTTTTTTACCCATTTGTATCATTCATGAATGTGATCACATGTACTCTACTTGTTTCATAACCTTGCAGCAGCTGACTCATGATGAATGATGTTATTAATCCTTATTTCCAGCAATAAGTCAAAAGCAAATATTTTCATGCCCCAGCAATTAATTATCGATCCCAACGCAATGCATTGTTAAAAAAAATTGCCAGTCCCAACTATTACCAGTATACAACCAAATAATGCTACCAGTTTAAGATATATTTCTAGTCCTAAATATAATACAAATTTTACTGATGTATTGATCCCTTTATATCTATGTATTAGTCGACCACAGACCTTGAGTAATAGTTACAGTGTGTTACATTTTAAATGTGTCCTATGTCACTTGAATGATGAGTTCTGAGTAATTCTGAATGATGTTTTGTAATAATGCATAAATGATATGCTAATAATTTCTATAAATAATATTTTTATTACACTCTATAAATTCTATGCCAATAATTAACTCATTTTGAATGATGACTTCTGAATAATGCATAAAAATGGTTTGTAACTGGCCAATGAGTGCCAATATTTACTGTAATTAGATGACTTATGAATAATGTTCTGTAATAATTACTGTATATAGATGACTTATGAGTAATGTTCTGTAATATTCCATACATACTACTTAAATGCTGTGTAAATAGCCAATGAATGCCAATAATTACTCAAATCGGTTGATAGACTAGTGTAATTCTCAATGATGACCAGCATAAGACTTAATGTCCTTCACCTTCTGACCTAATTACCAGAAGTTACTGCAATATCCGTTTGTCCTGTCCATCCTCATGATCATGGAGCACTATATTTGGTTTTTGCACTAATTCTACGTTGCTGTAAGAGTATGGATTGTGCAAGAATGTGGTGTTGACACATCATGCTGTCCACCACATTGAACGATGGAGATGTTATTATGGTCCTACTGTTTGGTGTACCTAATGTACTCATCATCATCATCATCATCATTTAAGACTGATTATGCCTTTCAGCGTTCAGTCTGGAGCATAGCCCCCCTTATACAGTTCCTCCATGATCCCCTATTCAGTGCCTCTTCCGATGTTAAACCTATTACTTCAAAATCATTCTTAACCGAATCCAGGTACCTTCTCCTCGGTCTGCTCCGACTCCTCCTACCCTCTACTGCTGAATCCATGAGTCTCTTGGGTAACCTTGCTTCTCCCATGCGTGTAACATGACCCCACCATCTAAGCCTGTTCGCCCCGACTGCTACATCTATAGAGTTCATTCCCAGTTTTTCTTTGATTTCCTCATTGTGGACACCCTCCTGCCATTGTTCCCATCTACTAGTACCTGCAATCATCCTAGCTACTTTCACATCCATAACCTCAACCCTGTTGATAAGGTAACCTGAATCCACCCAGCTTTCGCTCCCGTACAACAAAGTTGGTCGAAAGATTGAACGGTGCACAGATAACTTAGTCTTGTTACTGACTTCCTTCTTGCAGAAGAGAGTAGATCGTAGCTGAGCGCTCACTGCATTAGCTTTGCTACACCTCGCTTCCAGTTCTTTCACTATGTTGCCATCCTGTGAGAATATGCATCCTAAGTACTTGAAACCTTCCACCTGTTCTAACTTTGTTCCTCCTATTTGGCACTCAATCCGTTTATATTTCTTTCCCACTGACATTACTTTCGTTTTGGAGATGCTAATCTTCATACCATAGTCCTTACATTTCTGATTTAGCTCTGAAATATTACTTTGCAAACTTTCAATCGAATCTGCCATCACAACTAAGTCATCCGCATATGCAAGACTGCTTATTTTGTGTTCACATATCTTAATCTCACCAAGCCAGTCTATTGTTTTCAACATATGATCCATAAATAATATGAACAACAGTGGAGACAGGTTGCAGCCTTGTCTTATCCCTGAAACTACTCTGAACCATGAACTCAGTTTACCGTCAACTCTAACTGCTGCCTGACTATCCATGTAAAGACCTTTAATTGCTTGCAGAAGTTTGCCTCCTATTCCATAATCTTGTAGAACAGATAATAACTTCCTCCTAGGAACCCGGTCATATGCCTTTTCTAGATCTATAAAGCATAGATACAATTCCCTGTTCCACTCATAACACTTCTCCATTATTTGCCGTAACCTAAAGATCTGGTCCTGACAACCTCTAAGAGGCCTAAACCCACACTGATTTTCATCCAATTGGTCCTCAACTAATACTCGCACTTTCCTTTCAACAATACCTGAGAAGTTTTTACCCACAATGCTGATTAAAGAGATACCTCTGTAGTTGTTACAATCTTTTCTGTTTCCATGTTTAAAGATTGGTGTGATTACTGCTTTTGTCCAGTCTGATGGAACCTGTCCCGACTCCCAGGCCATTTCAATTAACCTGTGTAGCCATTTAAGACCTGGCATTCCACTGTATTTGATGAGTTCCGACTTAATTTCATCCACCCCAGCCGCTTTATTGCACTGCAATCTATTGACCATTTTATCCACTTCCTCAAATGTGATCCTATTTCCATCATCATTCCTATCCCATTCTACCTCGAAATTTGAAACATTACTGATCGCATTTTCACCTACATTGAGCAACTCTTCAAAATATTCCCTCCATCTGCCCAAGGCATCCACAGGATTCACCAGCAGTTTTCCTGACCTGTCCAAAATACTTGTCATTTCCTTCTTACCTCCCTTTCGAAGACTGCTGATTACACTCCAGAATGGTTTTCCAGCAGCTTGACCCATAGTCTCCAACCTGTTTCCAAAGTCTTGCCACGATTTCTTCTTGGATGCTGCAATTATCTGTTTGGCTTTGTTTCTTTCTTCAACATAACTTTCTCTGTCTACCTGGGTTCTGGTATGTAGCCATTTTTGATACGCCTTCTTTTTACTTTTACGGGCTGCCTTGACTGTATCATTCCACCAAGCTGTTTGCTTCATCCTACTTTTACACACTACTGTTCCAAGACATTCTTTAGCCACTTCTAGTACTGTGTCCCTGTACCTTGTCCATTCCTTTTCCAATAACTAACTGGTACCTTTCTGAGATCGCTGTTATGTACTTGTGCCTGATTTCCTTATCCTGAAGTTTCTCCACTCTTATCCTCCTGCATATGGCCCTGACCTCCTGCACTTTCGGTCTCACAATCCCAATTTCACTGCAGATTAAATAATGATCAGTGTCATCAAAGAATCCCCTGAATACACGTGTGTCCCTCACAGCCTTCCTGAATTCCTCATCTGTTATTATATAGTCAATGACAGATCTGGTTCCCCTGCCTTCCCAAGTATACCGGTGAATGTTCTTATGTTTAAAAAAGGAGTTTGTGATTACTAAGCCCATACTGGCACAGAAATCCAAGAGTTGTTTCCCGTTCCTGTTGGCCTCCATATCCTCTCCAAATTTACCCATAACCTTTTCATACCCTTCTGTTCGATTTCCAATCCTGGCCTTAAAATCACCCATGAACAGAACACTGTCCTTGTCCTTTACTCTAACAACTACATCACTGAGTGCCTCATAAAAACTATCCATCTGATCTTGATCTGTCCCTTCACAATGCGAATATACTGACACAATCCTAATTTTCTTGCTAGACACTGTCAAATCTATCCACATCAGTCGTTCGTTTACATACCTTATTGCAACTACGCTGGGTTCCATTTCTTTCCTGATGTAAAGCCCTATAACCCTTTGTGCTATTCCTGCTTTGACTCCTGACAGGTAGACCTTGTATTCTCCCACTTCCTCTTCTTTCTCACCCCTTACCCGAATGTCACTAACAGCTAAAACGTCCAGCCCCATCTTACTTGCAGCCTCTGCCAGCTCTACCTTCTTCCCAGAGTAGCCCCCATTGATATTAATAGCTCCCCATCTCATTACCATTTGTTTGGAGTCCCTGGTTTGTCAGTTAGAGGTGGGACTCCGTCACCTCCAAAGGTCCGAGGCATTTTGCTCTGATTGTTGCCAGCATCATATTTAAAGTACCAGGGAAGCAGGTTGCTGGCCTTACTTGCCCCGAGTCCCATTGGGTTTTACCCCTAATGGCTGAGGGACTAACCGGTGGATTTGGTAGTCTTTGCCATATGAGCACAAAGGTGACCACGACTCAGAATATGTCCGAGATGCCCAGCCTTATTCCAAAGCAACTGGTATCCCGACTGTCGGGACCACTTACATGGCCACTCATACGTTGCCCGTGGTTCATGAACTAGGACGTGACTACAGGAACCCACACCATGAACCACTAATGTACTACCAAAATGATAACATTGAATATTAATACAACATTTCAGTGTCTTGGCTACACTGATAAATACTTCAGGGAAGAGAACTTCAGATTGTCTCACTTGGTGTTGTGCTTCTGTGGAAAGATATGGACTTTCAGTGCAGCTACGTGCAACCTACTGTACTACAACCATGATGCAACCCTTCCCTTTCCTTTCCTAGTTCTTGTAAAATGCTAAAGATTTTTACAGTGCATGTGAATTTTATTTCACTTGTTAATATGATCAGTCGTCCTAAATAAGATAAAGACTTCTACAGTGCGTGTGCACTTTATTTCACTCCATGATCTGTTATGTAAATATGCTAAAGACTTCTACAGTGTGTGTGCACTTTATTTCACTCCATGATATGTTGTAAATATGCTAAAGACTTCTACAGTGCGTGTGCACTCTATTTCATTTTTAGGGTAATCAGTTCTTGTAAAATGCTAAAGATTTTTACAGTGCGTGTGTCCTTTATTTCATTTATTAATAAGATCAGTTGTCCTAAAAATACTAAAGACTTTACAGGGCGTGTGCACTTTATGTCATTTGTTAATATATTTTGTATTCAGTGCATGTGCACTTTATTTCACTTCATGATATGTTATGTAAAAATGCTAAAGACTTATACAGTGCGTGTACACTTTGTCATTTGTTAATATCTTTTGTACTCATTGCGTGTACTTTTTGTCATTTCTTGTTGTATTCTGTACTCAGTGCGTGTGCACTCTATTTCAATACTTCATATGTTCTCCACTTATCAATAATGTACATACTCTGTGACTGTAGACTTAGTTAATTAATTAGATTATAGAAAAATTTGTTGCTCATGGCAAGTCCAATTGACTCACCATCGCTGCCAAATTTTTGACCCCCCCCTCCCCCCCCCCCCCCCCCCCCAGTGGAGGCTTATGTAAGAGGTCCGAGCACATGTAATTTCGATGTATTGCTCACGCGCTACCTGCGATATGCAAAGTATAAGAGAGTCTCAGACCAGAGAGCAGTGTCGACTGCAGTAGGAACTGTGTAGCTGTAGCAGTAAGTTGTTGCTAGCGAGCTGTCTGGTCTGGTGTATCGTGTTGGCTGGGCCGGTCGTGGTGCAGCGATGCCGGAGCCTGAGCATTATTGTATAAGGTAAAAAGCAGCCTCGCGTATATGTAGTATTGTTATCTCAAGTCCCATGTAAATGTTTTAAAATCTAATAATAATCTTTCTCATAAAAAATAACTTTCAACAACCATTCATTTCAATTGAAAAAAATTAGTAATTTCTCCAATCCATGATCATCCCGATTATTGCAAATGAAAAATCAGTTGTTTCCTTTCATAAATGACAAATCTATCGGCCAGCATTGCACAGGGCTGTGCCAGAAAAATTAATTGTAAGAGCAGATATATATGCGTTATCCGGCGACTTCATTGAGGTAAGAATTTTTCTTTTTTTATTCAGAATGATCTTTCAGGGCTATGACGCAGCACTGGTGACGTCCAAAATTTACCAGGTTAAATTCACAGTCAATTATTGAAAAGTTATAAATGAGCGACAATTTAATTGAGAGGCTAGTTACATTGTATTATCACCAGGTTACTGATTTTTTTTTGTTGGGACGTTACACTGAATGTGAACGACATTATTATATTATTTACTGTTGAGAGGTTTAGGGATTTTTCTGTTTTGAGGTTACACTAAAATGTGAATGAATTTTACTGTGGGGAGGTTACAACAGCTTCCTCAAATTGCAGCGTTCTTACCGTGCGACGGCGTCCCTGTCCAGGTATTCTGCTAAATGACCCGCTCTCACGCAGACGTTGGTACACAGCAGCAAAGGTCGTATGATGCGGGATACGGCGATTAGGATATTGTTGTTGATAAACCCGCTGTGCAGCTCGTCCGTTGTGGTGCGCTACGTAGTACGTACCAACCATATCAGTGTACTCACTCCAGGTGTATCGCTCCATTAGTAAAGAGAGAGATGCGCTACTACACTGGTGGACAGTAATTGCCTAAAACTGAAGACCGTAATACGACCTATAACAACTGAAGAGCGTAATACGGCCTCCACCGGTTTAAATAATCCTCACAGGAAAAAATGACCTTAGGAAAAAGCATTTGTTTTGATGTCCACTACAACCTCCCAGAGTTTGTCGGTTTAAATATTTTTCACCCTTTATACATGGGCCACATCTCCCATGCCTCTGACACGACAGTAGAGTCTCCATCCTGATCCCTTCATGGATCCCCGCTGAAGATTTAATGTACCTTCCTAATGCTAGGGGTACGGCCTCCACGCTGTTCAGTATCCACATCCTAAATGTATATTCACCATATGGCTCCAGCCGATGTCGCGAACGAGACACCTTCTTTGCTGAGTAGGTAATGCCGCGTTTTGAGAGTCGTCTGGATGATCTGGTCCCCGATGAGGACTTCAACTCAACACAAGGGCCCACAGATCAATTTCCATGACATTCTCCATGTGTGGCCATCACTGTCATCATCGACTGACTTCAGTTTATCGAGACATTGACAAATGTTCACAGCACTCAAGCGGGTTTGACATACTATACAATGCATCAGTCCAGTCGCCTTGACCATATCTACCTCGCGACACTTGACATGCTGGAGTTTGGCCTCTGGCTTTCTTTAACAAATGGAATCTACATTTTTGATGCGCCCACAGCAAGTCATGAGGTCCACTCCACACCTTTTTCCATTAACTTCAATATATTTTGGGTGTGTCAACGAACCAGGTGATGATGGTGAAATAAAATGAAAATTTTTCTCGTGTCGAAAACGACAACGACATGCTATTTGGCATGTGTGACAGCAACGAATGAGCTGCAGTAAACCTTTCTTTTTTCGTGAAGAAATCTTTTTCAAGCATGGTATACTGTATCTATTTTCTCCTTTGGAGACCAGTATCGAGTTTATGTTGCACACGTGCTATACTCTCAAGGAAACCACTCAACTTGCCAATAACAAATCCTTTAATCTGGGCTAGCACGAAACGATCGACATAACCATGACGCAAATGAGTAATGGAGGACAGCAGTAATGAGAACGAGAGATTTCATCACCAACCCAGATGTACTTTGTCACACTGCCATTCACCATAAATAAACTCGCGATTTAGACGATGCAAACTACAAGCTTGGACATTAGTAAAGGAAGCTTTCCTCCTGTGCTT